>NC_060142.1:243797902-244108259 GCF_021461385.2 Schistocerca piceifrons
CCAGCAAGATCGGATCTGTCCCCCATTGAGCATGTTTGGGACTGGATGAAGCGTCGTCTCACGCGGTCTGCACGTCCAGCACGAACGCTGGTCCAACTGAGGCGCCAGGTGGAAATGGCATGGCAAGCCGTTCCACAGGACTACATCCAGCATCTCTACGATCGTCTCCATGGGAGAATAGCAGTCTGTATTGCTGCGAAAGGTGGATATACACTGTACTAGTGCCGACATTGTGCATGCTCTGTTGCCTGTGTCTATGTGCCTGTGGTTCTGTCAGTGTGATCATGTGATGTATCTGACCCCAGGAATGTGTCAATAAAGTTTCCCCTTCCTGGGACAATGAATTCACGGTGTTCTTATTTCAATTTCCAGGAGTATATTTCGCCGTGGCGAGCTTGCAATACTACCGTATCATAAAACATGTAACAGAAGGTCACGCCATCTCGAATATGTCGAGGTCACTTACCTTGTATGAGCCGAAAGTAACTTATTAATGCAAAGTGTGGCTTCATTCTGATATTCATTACGAGTAAAGGTGGTGCTGAATAAAATAAAAACTGGATTGGCAACGTAATTATATAACTTATTACATCCGCGCAAAGCATTCGAGCAAGACCTTATAATTGCACGTGTGTATTATCTCACAATAATTGTACTTCATTTCATTTACTATTTAAATTTTTTGGATTTGAAACAAAAGGTATAAGATTTGCGCAACTGGATTATTGCTGTTCCATAAACACAGAAAATCTGCGTAGATGACGTAGATTAAAGTGACATTAAATGCGTACTACATTCAGTACACCCATACAAAGACCAGTTCTTCAACGTTCAATGCAAAATCATATAAGGCGCAACCTGTTCGATGAATGAAATAATGACTTGCTAAACCCGATTGCGAGCTAAACGCAATTCATAAACAGAACGGAACCTACCCAATGAATAGTATTCGCGACAGTGATTCTGCAATAACATTCAGTATTTAAGCCACCTGGATTTCAACAAGCCAACATTGCTTGCACCCATTTAATAAGGCATAACTCTTACTTTTTGCCTTTTGCTCTTTCTCTCTCTCCCTCTCCCTTCCTCTCTCTCTCTTCCTCTCTCTCACACACACACCCAACACACACACACACACACACACACACACACACACACACACAGACATACACACACACATACACGTGCGTGCGCGTTCAATAACACACAATTTCACACTATTAGAAAGCACATCTATGATAAAGAAGTACACCTTATGCCTAACAGTCAAGAATATTATAGCAAGAAGACACTATTATCGCATGTAAGTGACTGCGTGCCCAGGAACTTCACTGGCTAGGCTGCTCATGCGTCAAAGAATCTCAGCAGATACACTGTTGTAACAGGAAATCGATCAGTGGGTTCAAATGTAAGAGCAAAGATTGCTCGCGGGTAATCGACACGAAATAATATGAACCTATGCCAGCTGGCAAATATCCAAATATAACAGACTACTTTCAACATAATCATTTTCGAGAGCAAAGAGGGCAAGAATCATGAAGAAACCTCTAAATAAGAGCACTACAAATGTAGTATTATCAGTGCTCGATGTTGTGACGTATTTACTTAAGTCTCATGAAAGAAATGAAGAGTATCAGCATCCTCGATAACAATATTTGTGAATAGTGTCGGTCCAATCGACACTTCCACTGAGCGCTATTACTTGCAAACACTCCTTGCGAACGACTGCAATGACTCCCACGATCCATGGGTTTACTTTGTAAACTTATTTGAGATATTAAAGGCAGGAGATTTCTGGTATGTAACCATCTATCACTTGTTGACGCACCCTGATAACTTGTGCGAAAGTTACGTTATCGCCTGTCGGTCCTCAGAATGCTCCACAAAGCAACATCCGCTGTTGGCAGGTGAAACCGACGTTGGCGTGAGATAGGCTTTGCATCATCAGCCAATTAAGAAACAAAGGCTCGTCGGAAGAGACGTCACTAGCATTACGAACCACCGAAACGAGGCGCAGCAGGGCAGACTGGTCCCCTGACACGTACTTTATATATAGAACCCTCGTTCAAGAGTTCTTGGAATCGTAGGACAAATTCAGGTCGTGCCGTTATTCAGTCTGAATTGGAGCCCATCTCAGAGGCCAGCAAGCTCTCCTGTATTACGTCAGGGAATGTTATTGGAAACAGAGGTTCGCTGAGAAAAACATACAGAATATTTGAAAGTTAGATGAACAAAGATTATTTTGGAAGCTGACAAGAAGTAAAGCATTCGACGTTCTTTCTTGCGTGTGTAAACAAAAAGAAACTCACATATGTCGGAAATACAAAAACGGGAAACTAACTTAACGATAATAATACATCAGTATTCTCAAGAAATTATGAGGGCTTCAAGAGATGAGAACATAAGCAAACAAATTACACAAATTAGTGTACAGATAGAGATGCCGTTGAGTATCGTGAAGACCTTTTGTAATAATATATAATAATATTTGTAGCAAATTCATTGACAACTTCTTCAAGCGACTTCTTACATTGTATAAAAGTAACCACAAACATTTCTCAATTGACTGTCCAAAAAGGCGTAGTGGAAGAGAAACAATTTATTAACCCTGTTTTTGAAACAGCACGTTCATTTCCGCTTACCTTACCTTCAAACAACCCTTTGCAGTTATTCAATTCAATTTCTTTCCACGTTTAAGTCTGTTTCTCAGTACATCGTATAGATTCCTCTGCGTAGTGCTCTAATATGCTATAAATAACTGGTACCTCAAAACTGAAGCAATTTCTCGAAGTTGCAGCTGATTAACGCAGGTGATAATTAATCAGCCATTAATTTTTGATTTATCTGGCCGGACATTTTATCTGTAAATATTTCTTCTGGAAACGAGATGAAATTGCTTTTTGTTTATGTCATTACACCCTAAGTATTTGCTAACAACTGCTGTGACCGTATTACTCTGAAGTGGTAAACTTTCCAAGACAACAGTTCGTGCTCATTAGTAATGGCCAGAGATATAATCGCGGCGTTTGATATCGCTACGTTCTCACGCCTTTCAATCCGTGATTATTGGTGGAGGGGGGGGGGGGGGGGGGATGGATGCAGTAGACGTAGAGAAGTGTAACGCACCTAAGAGTGCACCCTTCGGCCTCGTATCTGTATCCGACTAAAATCTAGCCACAAATGCAACAATAGTAGTAGAACGTATAGGAGCAAACGCCAATATAGCTTAAAGGATGGTTACGGCAACTTGCTTTGTCTCCTTAGAGTACTTTACACTAGATGGAATTTTTAACGTTTTCAGGTGTTCCGTGTCCCTTAACAAATCAAGGGTGGAAGATTAGGGTTCAAACGATACAAAGACGGAGCATAACTTTGCAAGAAAACGGTGAGAGAAATGTGTTGGGCCCTTCTGAAGGAACAATTCTGGTATTCGCGTTAGATTTAGCGACACCAAATGGTTCAAATGGCTCTGAGCACTATGGGACTCAACTGCTGAGGTCATTAGTCCCCTAGAACTTAGAACTAGTTAAACCTAACTAACCTAAGGACATCACAAACATCCATGCCCGAGGCAGGACTCGAACCTGCGACCGTAATGGTCTCGCGGTTCCAGACTGCAGCGCCTTTAACCGCACGGCCACTTCGGCCGGCTAGCGACACCACCATACACTTAATTGTGGATGGCGGGACGAGTCATTTTTCTGATCAGAAGCTCAGCGACTTACCAATGAGCTGCTCCTAATGTTGGCGTCATTTTAAACGAACTCGATCGTCGCTATATTCTTCATGCTGTTCCTGACCAGTAATGACGACCTCTCACTTATTCGGAAATTACATTCGATTGTGTGTAATGTAGATCACCTGAGCTATGAAGGACATTAAGAAAAATCATCAATTTCTCTCTATTACTATTGAGTTCTTTGCATGAGAGATAGTTTTCACACCTCCCGCCTGTCATAGTACTTACAGTGGATTCTTATGCAGTTTTGAATTCCTGTGTAATGGTCTAGATAGATGTCTGCCTATTACACGCTACGACCCTCCTCAACTGTCGGCGGTTCTGTCAGTCAATAGACGAGGTCGGCCTGTACTCTTTCGTGCTGTGTGTCCCTTCACATTTCGACTTCACTTTCACATCTAAAACAGTGGACCTAGGGATGTTTAGGAATGTGTAAATCTCGCGTACAGACTATGACACAAGTGACACCGAATCACCTGACTACGTTCGAAGTCCGTGAGCACCCTGTTCTGCTCTCTCACGATGTCTAATGACTACTGAAGTCGCTGATATGGAGTACCTGACAGTAGGTACAATGCACATAATATGAAAAACATATGTTTCTGAGGGTGTTCGGATACTTTTGATCACATAGTGTATGTTGCACACTCACCCACCCACATACAGACACACACACACACACACACACACACACACACACACACACACACACAAACACACACACACACACACATATACACATACACACACACACACACAACATAAATGAGAGAGAAATAGAGCTTCATAATTTTGAAGTATTCCAAGGCACATAATGCAGGTAAAAATCAACAGGTCAGTACACAGTAAAAACAGTAAAAGCTGCAAATTTCATTTTTATTTGCTTGATGACTAGTGTAGGGTCGGAACACATTTTCAAATCATCCAAACAGTCGAGATAATGTTTCTCAAAAGATAAGAACCATTTTAAGATAAGAAAAATATACATGTAACATAATGCAAACAAACAGTTTCATAACATATATCTGTATGCTCCGTAACTGTTCATTTGCACTTTGTTGTAGGCCTACGTATATGTTTGTTATCTTGACATGGTAATTATATTTTGGGAAATACTATTTGAACTACCTGGATGATATTAAAATGGCTGCCGACCCGAAACTATTCATCAAATAAACAAAAGTGAAATTTCCAACTTTGGCTGTTTCATAGTTAAAATCTTCTTGGTTGTTAATCCGAATCACATTTCCTTCTAAAATAATCGACGTTTCATCCCCTCTGCTGCGATCTTCTACAGGATGTTTTGTTGTCCACTATAGCTTGAACACTGTTTACTGTTTTCCGGTGTATTGATTAGAACAAGCTTGCTGGAAGTTCGTAAACAACACATCGCTTTAGAATATTTTTACATATCACCCTCTTGTCATTCCCAAACACATCGCAACAGGTAGTAGGGGTGTCTTACTCCCACACTCACCGGTGGCGGGTAGGTGTATAATACCCACACCGTATGTTTAAACCGATCATTCATATAATAAGTTGTCCATATACCAAATGTTGTTGAAATTGCTCAAGGAATTCCAGAGTTAAGCGCGTACATCACTTCGTTTTCACCCCACACCCCTTGCACGGTAGGTGGTTCTTGCTCACAGAGTGCTTACTTGCCAGGTAGTAAGTAATATGTGTATCAAGTTTGGTTGGCATCGACCAAGTGGTTTAGGAGGAGATGCATAACATACGTTCAGTACACAAATTTTTGTAATATATTGAGATTTTCATAGCACAATAATGTAGCACTTACTGGAAGGGGCATCTCCATTTTCACAAACGGTTTAAATGTTCTCAAAAAAAATTAGAAGACAACTGGAAGTGATTTACAGCTTCTTCTTCTTTCGTTTAACAGTCGCTCCAGCGTAATTATCACCTACTACCAGGTCTGTAATTTACGAAGGTGGGGGTCTTTGTAACTGACGTATTATGAAGTCTGCAAAGTAAGGAAATGTGCTGAAATAAATGGGTTATAGATGAAGATGTTGTACATCATTGCAAATAGCTGTGCGGGAGGAACTATGGTGAAAGGAAGGGCGTCCCGCAACTGCAGAAGGCGGAAAATTGGGTGACTGCAGTGCTGCTCTTCCACATCCTGGGCTCAGGTGGCAGACACGGCGACCTTAGACTGCAGTAATTTACAGCCCGCTAATGCCGGCGGTCGTAAGAGGCTGCGCCACTACTGCGGCTCTCCGTGCCGTGGGGGTGGGTGCGGGTTCTCTCTCTGCTAGAAGACACTGGTTGAATCGCAAGTGCTGCTGCAAGGTGCCGTAAAACAGTCTCATTACCATTTCTATAGTTCACTGGGACCCTGATACTGACAAGCGGTTCCTTAGTACCATGTGAACAGATGGTTCTCTACCAGCAGCTTGCACCACAGACTGTAACAGAGTTTTGTGACGATAAATACTTCGTGTACAGGGAGATACTTCATTCTTAATTAATTCTGTTACGAGTGTTGCAGTGATAAAACAAGGCTGAAAACATAATTACATTTCCACCTGTATTTCCAAAATAATTCGGAGAAAGAGCAACGGAATGAGAGCCGTGGTAAAAATTGCTGTTTTGAAGAGCACGCCGCAGCGCGTTGTGTGAAGCAGTCGCCTTCCGTTTCTGGCGGTGGCGCCGCTGTGGCAATCGCAGCTTTGGTGTCTTCCTCTGGTGGGATAGGAGAAAAGTTGCCTATTCACGTGTATTTAAGGGGCGCTGTGAGCTCGGCAGTCCCCCCACCCTCACCAACCTTGGCCTCACCATTAACCGTCACCTCACCTGGCTCCCTCATCTCTGCTCCATCCAATCCAAAGCCCACAACCGCCTCCGACTCCTCAAACTCCTCTCTCGCCAGACATGGGGGTTGCACCCCTCTACCATCCTCCACACCAACAAATCCTTAATCCGTCCCATCCTCTGTCATGCCAGTCCTGCCTGGATATCTGCCCCCCCCCCCCCAAATTCTATATTCTATAAGTCTCTCCAGATCCTAGAGAGTCATGCACTCTGCCTCGCCTTCCGTATACGCCTCCCGTCCCCCACGCGGATCCTCTATGACCTCATTCCTTTCCCCCATCTGCTCATATTCCTCGAACATCTCCGCATACTCTACACCTCCCTCCGCCTTGATCCCCCTCACCCCCTGGTTGCTCCTCTCCTCTCCCATCCCTGGCCCCTGCCACGTCTTCACTGTTGTGTCCCCCGTACCCTCCATCTCGAACACCCATCATCTCCTTTCCCAAGGTGACTTCCATCAGCTACCCCTCCTGGATGATGCCCTCTCTCCATCCATTAATCCCTCCTATCAACTCTGATCCTCGTCCCCCCTCCATTCCTCCGTCCTTTTCCTGGGCTCCCTCTCCCCCCTTCCATCCTCTTTTTTCCCCACCTACCCTCTCTCTGCCCCCCTTCTCTCCCACGAGTCCATTTGCATTTCCCTCCTCTGCCTTTTCCCATTCCCTCTATTGCCTGCCCTGCCCCTTCCCCCCTTTATGAGTCCTCTACCTCCTTCGGTTCCCCCCCCCCCCCCCTTTCGTTCTTCCTGTCCACCCTCCTTGTTTTCCCCCTCATCTGTCCAGGTCCCACCACCCCCTCTGCCCTTGACTATGGTGTGTCACCTTTAAGCCGACATTTTAGTGCAGTGTTTACAGTGAGTGTTCAGTGTTGTGTGTCTTTTCCGAAGTGTTGCGAACAGACATCATACTGTCGCTTGGTGTGATTTATTATATCTCTTGCGAACAGAAATCAGACTGTCGCCATGTTTTTTTAATTGTCTGTCTACTACGTTACCTGTCTGCTTCCTGTGTATTTTATTAGCATTGCCAACCCTTTGTTTTACGTTTTAACTTTCCACAATTTTCCGCCGTTTTACAATTTAAGTCACCGTTTTATCGCCTGCTTTTGTTGTTTCTTATCTTCTTCTTAAATTTTAAATAGTCTGTAGGCTCCAGAGCAGCGTACTAAGCTGCTGCCAGCCCGCCCCCTTAGGGGGGAATCGAAATTCAATAAAGGAAAAAAAACTCGGCAGTCGGTCAGTCTGTCAGTCGGAGTGAGGCTGCATCGGTCTCGGCGAGTCTGGTCAGTTGGTCAGCAGGCTCAGTGTGGGGCAGTCAGTATCTGTCTGTCGTCCGGAGTGCTAGTGTGTGTTAGGCCGTCAGTCTGCTCGAGTTTGTGCAGGCAATGGGCATTGGCGGTTGGATCGATAGGTTGGTCTATCGCGAACTGGGACACAAGGCGACTGTCCGTCTTGAGCGTCGATGCACGTGAGGTCGACGCGTCAGTCAGTGGGCCGCGCCGTATAGGAAGGGATAGTGGTTTCGCTGCGAGAGCAACAGGAGTCAACCCACGACATCGGTCTGGCCGGCGCGAGCTGCGACGCCGTGAGACGGGAGATCGGCGCGCCTTCCTGCTCCGTTGAAGCGGCTCGCAGCGGACGGTTCGGGAGAGCGTTTTGGGCGTGCTGCGCCAGGTCTTCGCCAGACATCGCAGTTTATTAGAAGTTAAGTGATTCGTGATATGTTGTTTCATTTACTTGTTAAATTCTACTTGTTTTCTTGGTCAGTCGCTCATCCCCAGCTTGCTCGTCTGTCTCCCGTCCGCATTTGTTAGGCAGTTAGTGTCTGTCTATCTGTCTGTCTGTCGGTCTCCCGTATGTCAATAGCTGCCTCATATTCCTGAAATATGTTTTTATCTTTCCTATCATTTTGCAAGATGGTATATGTGTAATGTAGAGCCTGTCGGTACATTTTATGTAAAACTGCATTTCATGAATTTATTTAAATGGTCTTTTTAGTATATAAGGTTGCCACCCTTCACCGTAAGAGTGCTTTTAAAAACAAGTTGCACTTCCGGTGGCAAATAATTTTTTAATGTGAGTGTTTATACCATTTTCATCCCTCTTACGGGGAACAAAGTTTATGTGTTTGTGTGATTTGTTAAAATTTTTAATTTAAAGAAATCTGGTGTGTTGCAGGTTTGCACCAGTGTAGTCTTTCAGAGGTTGTTGTGAGCGGTCGTGACTACGGCTGTGTTAAAAGGGAGTGGCAAGGTTCTCAGCCCGAAAGCTCATACTATAAAAAAGTTGTTATTTCTGCCTCTGAATAAATTGTAACTTGATATTTACAGGGTGCTTTCTGATTATAATATTTAAATCTTCTTTTTTTAAAAAAGGAAGAAAGGGCTTTTAGTAATAAAATTTCCATTTGTTGAAATTTGATTTTTTTCCATGAGCTACCCACTGGCAACTACTTCCACGCTCACATAGTGTGATTAAATGTGTTAATGTTCTTGATGAATCGCTAGTAAATAAAGTAAATTCTTTAAGAAAGGATTTTGAATGTGAATTCACGGTTCAAAATGCCTATTCAAGTTTTTGTGAAGAATCTATGATACCGAACACACACCGCGGATATTCGGAACAGTATCATCCTCATAATCTCAAAGAAATAAAAGAACGATAAGTGCGAGATCTGTCGTACATCAGCTTAAAAACTCATGCATCCATGCTGGCAATAATAGAAGACAGACCAACGGGAAGATAACCTCGAAAGTTGTCGGTAATAGCTTGCTAGGATCCATAAATTCCGTTTTATGAGTCTGCTTTTCGCGAGCAATCTTTGCTGTCATATGTGCGCTCACTGATAGATGTGCCGTGTACTCACAGCTGTTGCACTAATACATCTTGGATAAGACCTTTGGACGGAATGCTGGCTCAGACAATGGGGATTGAGGCCGCTGGTACTGGCCAAATGGTTTACAAGTTCGAAGCAGGAAAAAGCTGCTTCTTGACTTGGCGCTAGAGTTTTCCGTGTGCTTCCTGTTCGAAGGGAAGAACACAAACACACATACCTTTCACTTTCAGTGAATCTTTCTCCAGAATATTTCGTGAAATGTTTTGATAATGGCCAGCATTACTACACACTTTGTCTGTTTGTATTATCCATCTGTTTAGCTTATCTTTACAGTACTGTTCTTTCCTATTATGTATTCGGATTACTTTGTACATGTAGATGATTCTATGTTATTGCAACATATACATTTTTGTTCACCTTCTAAACCTGTTGAATGCAATAGTTAAATATCTTGCTATCGGCGTTGTGATAAAAGTGAGTGATTCTACAACTGAGCCTGCTATGTGGATATTATGGTTACTTCAGTTTATTTATTCCATTTATGAACTTCAATAATATACTTGATTGCAAAGTGCTAATATTTGGCAACATTGGCGATTGTAGAATGCGAACGAAATTTTTCTCTTGCGGCGTGGGATTAGCCGAGCGGTCTAAGCGCTGCAGTCATGGACTGTGCGGCTGGTCCCGGCGGAGGTTCGAGTCCTCCCTCGGGCATGGGTGTGTGTGTTTGTCCTTAGGATAATTTAGGTTAAGTAGTGTGTAAGCTTATGGACTGATGGCCTTAGCAGTTAAGTCCCATAAGAGTTCACACACAATTGAACTGAAATTCTCTCTTGCGGTAGGGAATATGTTGAGACCGTTAACATTTATTTGTTGAGCAATCATGTTTACAGTTTCGGTGCATAAGAGAGAATTATTTAAGTTTTTTGGAAGTTTTTTGGAACTGATTTAATACACTGTTTCTTGGAAGTTTGATTAAGGCGTAACATTTGTGCTCCGTTCTGATGAAACATTGATTTCCAGTGCTAAAGTATCACTTTTCCTGTAATGTATTCACAGTACAATCCAGCAAGGGCCGGTGGCGGCCGCTGTGGAAGCTGTCTCGTTTTTCTATGGAGCTGCTTGCAGAAGTAACACCCAGTCTCCTTGATGCCGATGATTCATGCTCACTGCTGGCCGCCAACCCACTGTGGTGGATGAAACTTCTCACTTCAGGAAGTTTCTGAATATTTCAATGCAGGTATTAAAGTTAAACTCATGTTGTTTCTATGACAATAATCCCAGTTGCCGTATTCAGTGGATGTAGATCTCCATTTCCTCCAATAGATTCAAAACTTGCCCTTCTGAAGTCCTATTTAACACTTCCATATTTTCCTGGATATTTTCTGCAACATGTTTTCTTGATTCAAATGAATGCAAAATGCGCTCAAATTTTGGCTCTACATGTATTTCTTGAAGCGAGTATTGTAACTCCTTCCCATCCGACCAATATGAAATCTTTCACAAAATTGGCTGTTTACCTTGGGTACCTACAATTACAAATATTTGCTTCTGTTCTTGCCAACACTGTTTGCATTTGTTGTTGCCAACATTGTGGCATAGACTGAAAACAATTTTTCTGAATTCCATTTTTAACTACACTTTTGCTGAAATATCGCTCAAGGCTTTAGAAAACTGCTCCACTTTATGGCATGTCATCGGGAACAGCTATCTTTTTGTTATCATGCATTTTTCACCTTAGCTTGGTGTGTAAGCTCCTTACAGATGTATTCGTCCTGGCTACTTGTTTAAAAGCTTTCAATTCTCCCATTGCATCGCTGTGGACGAGTGACAATTTTAACACCTTGCTAATCATAGTTGTTAAATAAGCCCAATTACACTTTTTAGGATTACAGGATTTTGTATTTATGATAGAAACAGCATATGTCTTCTTCCTACATACGCTGATCGTGTGTCCTCCATCTTTCTTCCAGCTGCACTATAAATTTAATTTTTTCGTGTTTCGTGCTACTTCATTGATTTCATTTTTGTGCCTTTGTACAGTAGTCTGATGCCATCTACGTAACGTCTGTTACAGATTAATTTTTGGGATACAACATGATTTCATTCAAAAACTTATTTGCCAGTTCATTTACAAAAATCTCCGCTAAAGGTCTTGCAAAATTGTTGCCTATTGCTAGTCCGTCCTTGTCATAAAAATTTTGTTGTTAAATTTGAAAACTGAGTTTCAAACTAAGTTCAAAAGAATCCATGAATTCTGCTATTTTGGATTGACTAACCTTCAAATATTTTAAACAAGTTCCTTCTTGTAATCTCGCAAGTCTTGCTTACAGGACCTTAGTATGCACATTAATAGAATATAGAGAAGCCAAGCTTGCTCCCACTGTGGTAGTTAGACATTTCAATACACTTCACAGATCCATAATTATTTTGCACTGTAAGTTTTTTATAAATATAGACTGCTCGCTTTCTTTGATTGCATTCTCACTTAACTTCATAAGTAGTACATCGCATGTTGCTGACATTTGGTCTAACCAGTTCCCCTCTCTTGTGTAAAGTAATTAGCGATCAAAACCATGATATGAATCCTCTTTCATCTGCAAACAAGAAGCGACTGTTTTCTAATTTTTCCTTATAACTGACGGAAATTTAATTACATAATTTTTCTTTACTATTTCATTAATTGCTAACAATTTTTCGGATGTAGTCATTATTGTAAATTACTACAGCAGTGAAACTTCATGGCACATTTAAACTGTGTGCCGGACCGAGACTCTACTCTACTACAGCAGTATTCTTTTTGTCGACTTCTGTGACTAAACCATTTACAATTCTAATTCGTAAATAAGGTTTCAATTGCTTACATATTTTTTCCATTACCATGTTTGTAGCTACTTGCGTTGGAAATGGCATTGTCAGCTTCTGTTGCCATGTACATTTGTTCATATTCACTGACTTTGATTATGTCACTAGCAACTTTGACTATCAAAATGCTGTTTTGTACTATATCTGGTTTCCACTTTGGGGTAATACTAAAATGTAGACGCTTATTCAAAGATCCAGTTCACTATCTGTCATTTTAATGCTCTTGAGATTGAGTACCCTGTTCGAAACATGTTGCTTAATTTCCTGCTGCCTGACTGCTGTTCTGCTAATTGTAAATTGAAGTTTTTGTACTTGTGGCTTGGTGTGATCTTATTTGTTACTTATCTACCACAAACTTTAAAATGCATGAAAGCAATAATGGTGATTGTAATGAGCCTGAAAATAACAAGTGTAATGATTCCTGATTGTGCTTTTCCTTACACTTGTACGCTTCCTCAACCTCTGTTTTAGTCCACAAATTTTCGCTTTCGTATTTCAGACATACCATTGCTACTAAGGAGTTATTAATCATGACATCAAAATATTTGGACATAATTCCGTCTCTTAAATAGAACTTTTTGAACCTCATTTTCATAACACTATTCATAGGGTTCTTTCTTATTTTAAGAATAAATTTTAACTCGTTTCCTGCCTGACTTAGCACAAATGTAGTCGTTGACGACACTGAAATCAGAGAACAAGTCAACAACCATAATGGCCAAATTATTTGTAAATGTCATATTTGATAACATATTTCACAGCTCATATCAGCACTTTAAGCTTACTGCCATCATCTGATCTGTTCCAGACGGAAAATAAAAAAAGTAGAAAGGTAATAATCATCCACTTCAAACACCCCCCCCCCCTCCCCGCAGCTTTGATGACACATGAAAACTGCAGAACTACTTAAGGAGGCACTTCCCATGCTTTTGTACATGCTGGTTATGGTGATTTACATTATTCAGTTGTTTTATTTTACTGATTTGGGGAGACTGAAGTGAACTTGAGAAACTTGCAAGTGAACTGACGTATGAGATGATGCTATGCAAACTGAGAGATTATTGAAAATATAAGGATTTTTTTTTTTTAAGTTAGTAGTTTTAATGAATATTTTGTGGGGAACTTTTGGTTCTCACTGCTATAGTGATAGTCATTTCTCAGCATGTTCTGTGCTGGCTGCAACCTAGATTTGCTACTTACTGATGTTACTGACGGTAATAAGACAGTGAGCTATATTCTTAATTCTTTTAATAATTACGGGGTTTGTGAATGATTTATGGGGAATTTTGAAAACAATGTTGTCATTTCCTAGTGGCTGTGGATGTGTAAGTTTTTTTGTATCTGGGTGTTTCGTGAGGCCATTCTGAGAATGTAACTTGGTGTCTGGGGTTAGTAATAAATTCATGACGTAGAAACCCAAGACTAGTCAGAAAGGGCTCAGAAGGACCCGTTTTAAGAGCAGAGAAAGAATAGATTCAAATGTTTTGTTACTTGATGCTACTCATGGAAGGGGTCGTGTACTTAATAATGATTGAGTTACTGTCTAACATACAATTATAATGTGTTCTAGCCAGTAAGTTTGTATGAAAGACAGGGAACTATGGGTGTTGTCATGAATGAAAATGAAATTGCATACCCATGTAGCTCAACGACATGAGTCTCTCGATAGCTGTGATGTGCCAGCAGGTCCTTCTTTGGGTTCTGGAGCTTGAATGTTCCAACTGAACAGCAGAGTGTTAAGCTCGTTACAAAAGAGAGAGGAGGTAATTCAAAAATATTTCGTAGTAAGATAATCTTTAATGCACAAGAACTGGAGGAAGAAGTGGAAGCTAGTAAACGAATACAATTGGGAAAGTTCGAAGCTAGCATTAAGGGACTTGATGAGAAACTGGATATTAGTAGTCAACAATTGGGTCAAACGTTTAGGCAAGTAATGCAGGTAATGCTAATGAGATGATTGACAAATTAGAGCCTGATGTTACTGCTTTACAAGAGCACTTGTGAAGCTGTCTTCGGTCTTTGCGACCCTGAATTCTACCACTGGGACAATTGAGCGGTAATTTAAGCAATATATTAGCAAACTCAGGTTCCATCACCTGTTGTGACTAATTTCAGTAATTCTGAATCGTTGTTGACATCATTTGGTGGCACCTGAGCAATTTGCACTCACAACTGTTTATGTTTGAAATTAAACAATTTTGAAACTTACGTACTCAGAACATTAAAAACAATTTCATTCGATGAGCCAGTTAACGTGCTACTGTTTCTAGCGGCTTTTCTGATTTTAATCTTTTTCCACGATTCGTTTGATGTACTGGGGCATCCAGGGCTCTCATCATCTTGAATATCTTCACGACCTTCTCCAAAACGCTTATACCACACATAAACCCTGTTTTATTAATAAAAGACTCACCAAATATAATATATAACATTTCTAAAACTATGATGAGCTTTATTCTGTTCTTATAGCAAAATTTTATACAAATTCTCTGATCCCTGTTTATACAAAGGGAAACAACGAAGGATATGCCTTCCGATATAATGAAATAATTATTGCACTATATTGTGTAGAAAATCCTATTAGAGTATATGCAGGGCTTAGGAGGAGGTCGTAGATGAACATGCAGTCAGCTGAACGTGCAGTCTGTTAAGTATTGGTAGTAGGCACATGAACCATGACACAATTTGCTCAACAATGTTGTGTTTTAAAAAAAGGACGTATTTTTCTTTATTGCGTACAGTGCTAACTCATTCTACACAAATTAATGCTGCCCAGACCTATCTCCACACACTGTCACCACTGATTTAAAACCCCCACTACCGAAGAGGCAGTACAGACTTGTGAAGTAGCCTGCAGAAACACCTTGTGAGCAGATGGTCGGCAGTGTGCTTGCTAATGTGTTTACCGACAGACTTCTGGAAGGCACAAAAGCTTCCAGTATAAATTTATTGTCCAAATCGCAGTTGACACGTTTTCCGATTACTAGTTTCAGAAAGTTGTATCCCCACGTTCAGATAACCGGATACGTGAATTACAAAGGCCCTACATGTGGCAAATTTCCATCTGGCCATTGAGAACATGGAGATAAAGTCACGGGACGTGTACTCCCATGCAACATTGACAAGGGACACCTTTGACCTCGAACTATCTGAACCGCAGGAAATTATGCTTATAATAAAATTTGTTTCATTTCTATGCAAAAATCCGCACTTGCCTGCTGACGCCATCGGACGGTGGCATGTTGTAGCTGCACTAAAAAGTTGATGTGAATGGCAAAAATGCAGTACGAATGTTTCTCTAGGAGCGTTTGCATGCGTGTTGCTGTGTAAACTGTGTTGGATGAATGTATAGCTATAGTAAGAATGTGTCTTGGAGTGTTTGCATGTGAGGTACTGGTTAAACCATGTTCAGTGATATCATGAAGAGAATTAATTCAGGAATTTGGTCCAAATGTTGGGGTAGAGTTGCGATCTGCTCATCATGGAACTGAAATAGGGGTTGAGGTGAGGAGAGTTAGCGGATATATTTTATAACAAAATAATTCAGAAACGTAGTACAGATGACACAGAAATACATGACGTTATTCTGGATATATATACCGGTACTGATTTTGAATAACAGGAAGAACCTGGCGGTGGCAGTTCAAGCAGTACACGGCGTCCGTCTCCAAAATAGCAGCAACAGTCCAGTTAAAGTGAATGCAAACTATCTCCACCCAAACAGTCGAAGCTCTGTGTATCAGACAATGTTGATGATACCATACTAGAGACCATTAATGTAGACTATTACAATGGTGGCTTTAATTCCCACAATAAACTAATGTGGCGCCACAGGTACATTAAAAGTAAATCAAATTTCAGTTCAATCCTAAACTCTCTAGCAAAAGGCGAGCAGGAGCTCGTTTCAAAGGAAACACATGCCACAATTAGAAACTATAAAAGAGCATGTAATATCGCAGTTGGATAGATCAAGGTCGTATGGATCTACTGTTCAGTATTGGCATTTGCAAATGTGGGCACTAGAACTGTCTTGTATGGTTGGCTTGGACAATTTCAAAGCTTAGATTTCCCTTATCGACGATCATAAGGCTGAATATGGAATTTCCTCCAGGCTTGTTACTACATTTACCACACATGAGGACACTGAAAATGACAATGGTATACATCAAAGACGCAATCGTTTGCAGTGAAAGTGAACGTGTTTACGACAAAGCTGGTTGTGGAGAAAGGAAATGATAGAACGGTGACCAGAGTCAAATCCAGTGCGAAATTACTTCACCATCACTATCTTACAGAGGAGCGAAAACCACAGCTGGTAGGTTACAGTCTGTAGTAGCTCCACCCACTGATACACGACTGATATGGCTTCGTCAACGGCTGACAAACAAGCAAACGAGTTGTACATCTGCCTTCATGAGGCACAATGAACTTTCTGCCCAAATATTTCAAAGAGGCTTGAAACAACCTACCGACGAAACATTCATTTCATGGCAAGAAAAGGTGTAAAAATGACTAAGGAACACATGAAACCTTTCCTAACTTCAGTCCTTCGTCAACACGTAACAACTGATATGTGCATATTTCTGTGCGATTCTTGGTCAGTTCATACAGACTGTACCATATAGATGCAAGTTTTCGAAACAAAAATGTTATGGTGACAGTACTGCCACTGAAAACAACAAAATATTGCCAACCCCTTGGCGTCTACTTCCTTCGGCAATACAGGCTCTATATCAGAAGGATTGCTGGTTTTGTGAGACTACAGCGTGCCAAACCATAGGTGTATCATCGTTACTTCATCATCAAGCTTCAGTCTGTGATTTATCAATTGTCTGCACCAAATTATACGTCTACATTGCAATATGCTTGGCGAAATGCAGTTTATGGCATTGACATACTCATATCATCATTTGAATATGTAATTATTGTTGCTTTTGATACTGAACTGCTTGAATACGAATGTTATTTTGAATGTAAAACTTGACTCTAGTGCAATGTGCACGTTGTTCTTTTCCACTTTGTTTCAACCAACTCACTGAGATACCCCATATGCCCTATGATGACTAATGTAAACACTACCTGCTGTGTTCGGTATTGTGTGTTGCATTGTTATAATTACTTTCAGCAGAGAGTTTTTGCACTGTTAATTGAAAAAGTTTTGATACACTGACATCATTGAATTATATTAAATTTCCCAATATGGTGCTAATATTTTGTTAGTGTGTTCCTCTCTATTAAAATGTCACTTGCAGTAGAATCCAATTTTTCCATGGAAATGACACAGGCCCCCGTTTTTTATGTACAAATGTTATTCTAAAAATGTTTCATACAGTTCCAAGCGTTCGAGGGATAAGGTGTCCCTTGTAAGTAGGTGTGTTTTTCCTGTGAGTTGACCTTCATGTTTTCCATAGCTAGATGGCATTGCGGCACACGTAGGGTCTTTATATGAATAAATCAAGTATCTGATGACCTGAAGATTACAACACAACTTTTCTGAATCAAGTAACCAGGATATGTATCAACTGTGATCTGGGCACTAAAATTTGTATTTTGGAAGCTTTTTTTGCTTTGATATAGAGATCGCTCACCTTATGACGATTACAAGTAGTGACAGATTTGTGATAGCATTGAGTTTGGCGACTGAGCTGTTCTAGGCGTTGATTTTTGTCAAAACACCATGCAGTTGTGGGATTGGGTTGCAGTGAAGATTTTCCAAAGTGTAATAAGTTGAAGATGAAGTTCAGATATGATGAGTAGCCTTTATGGAGAAGACTTTGAACTACTGTCTTAATTTTCCAATTTTCTATGTTGTCCTGTAAGTCACAGCAAGTTGTGAGAATAATGATAATGCTAATGCAGCTTTATTGCTAATTTGCCATTGCTGTGTTTGTATCTTGCAAGAGGTATGGAGATGGGTTGACTATTTTGAGAAAGTATATGAAATAATGAAAGTAAATTTGTTTAATCTGATGGGATGTTACTCTTTGGTATATTCCGGTCATCCTGGTATATCAAAGATATTTTTCATAGAAGTTTTATGAAGGGGCATGAAAGTTTCTTTTCAACGCCGTATCCTGTGCCAGTGATTTTTAAGGAAATTGTTGAAGTGGGAATTGAAGAATGTTGCAATAAGGGATGATTAAGTTTGCAGTGAGTTCTTATAATAGTCCATTGTTAGTGATGCTCTGGAAAGGGAATGGCTTTCGATTGATGTTAGATTCGAGACAAATTAATGTAACTAATCAACCAAAAGTGACTGACTCTTCATTGTAGATGCGTTGGTCCTAAAATTTTCATGTGTGATGGTCATGTCTTCCGTAGACTTACGAACCAGCCACTGACAGATTGAACTACATCCTTCATGTCATAGGTTCACAAAATTCGTATGTTCTGAATTATGATATAAATTAAGGAAGTTATCTTTTGAGTTTATTGGACTTTTTAATACCATTCTTCCAGTTAATTCGAGAAAGAGTTTACTTGTAATGTCAAAGGTGTGTTGATCCTAAAGAAAGTTTGAGAGGAACATAAGGAGGTTTTGGATAGGTTGTTGACAATGTTCACAGATTAGTGTGACAGTGTTAATTTAGAAAAATAAGAGATCGATATCTACATCTACATAGATACTACACAAGCCACTGCATGGTGCATGGATATGAGCCGTAATTTCTCGTATATTATGTTCGTGGTCCTTACGCAAGATGTATGTTAGCGGCAGTAGAATCGTTCGTCAATGAGCTTTAAAAGCTGGTCCTCTAAATTATCTCGATAGCGTTTCTCGAAAATAAAGTCGTCTTCCCGCCATTCGAGTCCCCAAAGCATCTCTGTAACACCTACGTGTTGTTCAAATCTACGTTAACAAATCTAGCAACCTGTCTCTGAACTGCTCCGATGTCTTCCTTCAGTTCGACCGGAAATGGTTCCCAAGCACTATTAGCTAAAATTTCTTGGACATGCATCTGATCCTGAACAGACTGAGGCAGATACAAACTTTGCTGTTAAAAGGACAAGAAAGCAAGTTAAAGCATTTATTGGTGTTATTATTTTTTTATAATAAAACTATAAACGTCAATGTTTTAGCTACACCATCACTGTATACTTTGATGGGGAAGAAGACGCCTTGGGAGTTAGGTCCCTAAGCAGAATTTCAACGTGAAAAGCAGGGCTCTCTGTCACACACAGAGTTAACTAAAGTTTTTTGGCAACCTTCAAACAGTACTGAGACAAGAGGACCGACGTAACATCGGATACGGCGGCTCTTCTGTAACTTAGGAACAGGACGCTGCAGGCATACAACAAGCAGAAGGGCTGCCCTCTGCGAAACGAAGAATTGGAGCGCCGCCGGCGGTAGAAACTAACAAAAGCGACGAATCGCAGACTAAGATGCAGCCAGTTGAAATCCAAACTCTTAATGAATCTCTCGAAATAGGCTTATCTGTTGACATTATTAATAGAGATAAAGGTTTCTCCTTAAGTAAGATGTAGAATCCTATTTTGTTAGTTACAAAACAACAACAGTCTGGTTTTCGAACGGCTGCGTCTTAACTTGCGATTCATCGCTTTTATTAGTATCTACCTTGGTAGCACTGCAGTTCTTCACTTCGTAGAGGGCAGCCCTTCCACTTCTTGTGCACGTGCAGCAGTCTGTTCCCAGTATTATAATGGAACCACCATTTCTGATATTACCTCAGTTCCAGTATGACTGTGCATCTGCAATTTGACCTGAAGATGACGGCCAGTTGGACTGTCAAAATATCATGTCGTCAGGTTGAAGAAACGCAGCTGCATACCCGTGAAGAGCACCAGCATTTATTACGTCGGTAAAATCCATGTATTTACACTCTGTTGTGGAGATTGAAGATTTAGCTATTGTACTTGATTTCATGAAGTTAAGGTTTTACTTCTTTCTACGATGACATACCTTTAAACTGGTGATTATTCTTTGACATTTTTCAGAAGTATGAAGTTGACAAATAATCGCTTAGCCAGAAGGCCATTACATCTGCAATACTTCACTTTCGAAACTGCGTACATTCTGGGGAAGGGAAATGCTTCATAAACTCCTCTAGGGTTTAATCAAGGGACTGGCGATGATCTTCAAAAGAACATTTTTAGTCACGTCTGTTTATAAAATGTTGCTTTTGATCTTTACGTTACTGCTACACTCGAAGATATTGTTAAGGAACAATTTAGAGATGCGGTATGGGAAGATATTAAAGAGAGCTGGAGATACAGAGAGTTTTATTTGGTGAACGATGACGTTTTGTTTGGGAAGGGAGGTGACGAGAATAAATATTGGTTTGTTTGTATTCCGGACGAGTTATTGAGTAAACTGATCTGGCATACACATCTGAGTTACGCAAACTTCTATCCAAAACTTTTTTTTACAAGCTTCATGAAACTAGTTACTTTCTTAATATCGAGAAGCACATTCTAAAGGTTTTGACTTCATGTAAGCACTGTAGAAAGGTGAAACTGATCACAGTGTCCCATCATGCACATTTATTTCCAATTACTCCATCGACATCGAATCCACTTCCAGCAGCTGATCTGTTTAGTTTCCTTCAGAGAACTACTCAAGGTCATTCTTACATTTTTATGGCCATTGAGTTGGCTTCCAACTTTTGTTTCGTCACACTATTAAGGAAAACTACAAATCGATTGTCGTATAGTTATTTCTGCATCATTTTCTGTCGAAGGTTGTTCATGTTGATAATGTGATTTCTGATAATGGCCCACAATGTAAGACCCTAGTTTTGAAATTCCCCTTGCACAGAATAAAAAAGCAAATATTATATTGTCATTCAGCAGTAATTCATTTCATGAGAAAGAGAACAGTGTACAAGATGATATCAGACTGTGCTACTGGCAATGTAGACTTGCATTTTGGTATTGAATATGTATACGATTCACATTATGAATGTGAAATTTTTATCGACTGTTTGAAGAAAAATATATCCATTTGTAACACCTCATTTCCTTAATAATTTCTAGATAGATCATTTTCTTTAATTATGGGTGGCTTACATGCATTGATTGTAGTACACTGCGACTTTGCCAGTTAAGGTTAGGTGAACACTAGTCACAAACAAAGTTAATGTATTATTTTGCGTATCACTACACTATCAGGGCTTGCAAATCACTACCTGTGAGAATGATGGTTGCTCGAACACAAACACACACCCTTCAACAGGAATAATAAGCGAAATGACCTTGAGCCAACAGCTCAATTTATATTTTTATAGTAACTTCTTCTCAGGTCCTAACTCTGTTCGCAGAGAAAAAATCTCCTGTTACTTTCATAATTTCAGATTCCACAAGGTAAGTTTGTCTCTAGAATTCCGGAGCAGCAGAGGTTTTACCGTATTAATACAATTCCCCCTTACCTAACTTGCATTTATCGTGACTCTGTCGCCCAGTCCAAAGTCCCAAGCGACTTAAAAAAAACCACAGCTGACTCCTCAATATAAGCAAGGTAAGGGACCAGACCCGCAAAATTACTGACGAATGTGGTTAACTTCTGTTTCCTGCAGAATTCTTGAACACAATCTCAGTTGCGATACAATAAACTTTAATTACTATTAAAAACAGTCTTGACCACAATTTATTTAATAAGGTGACCGGTTTCGACCACTACTGTGGTCATCTTCAGACCTATAAGTCTTATACAAAGCTCTAATTAGAGGGCTACATACATTAAACAGAATACATAAAGTTATAAAGCTATAAAACGTTGAATTACCATTGAGTAGGAACCTCTTTGTTGGAGAATCACTACTGGAGAAACCAGTGCACGTCTTACTATATATAATGGAGGCTCCACCCACTTCTGACTGCATGATGTCATTATTAACCAATGAGTTATAAGTCGAATTACAAATTTAAAATTTCTTAGTTAAAAGAACATTGTCAAGAATTAGAAATAAATACACACTAAACTTAGCTTATTAAACAGCTATTGTCAATTAAGAAGCGTTAAAAATATTTAAATATGTAAGAAAATGAACTTCGGTTTGGCAGTAGATGAGTTGCCCTCTCGAGGCCTGTCAGTGAACCATTTGGAACCACTGGTTGCTATGGTGAAGGTAGACGCCGTTGCAAAGATGATGCAGCAGGCTTTCTTCACTCAAGTTGTTGTACAGTCGATAGTCGAACTAGTGGTTGCCATGGTGAGGACAAACACCAGTGCAAAGATGTGGCAGCAGGATTCTTTCCAACGAAGTTGTTGCGAAGTAGAATGTCAAAGACTGTGGCGTCAGACGATGTATTATTGAGTAGCAACTTGTCTTTATTGAAACGAAAAGAGTAAGCTACAATAATCTGTAGCTAACATGTATACCACATGCTGCCCAAATATGATACGAAGTAGTTGTCCATATATATGAAATATAATCTATGAAGTTGATATGTAGATTACATGAGCCTTTTTTTTTTTTGATGCATTGCTATTCCTCTGTTTATATGCCAGTCATATAAGCAAATACAAACGAAAGACTTTAAAATTATAAAATTATGAACCAGTGTCAAAAATAAAACGATGCGAATTAGCAATATGCAGTCTAAAAACATAAATGCAAAAATTCTAAAACATATAGTCGATCATAAAATAATGTTTGGTAAAAAACGATTACAATGTGAAGCAAAAATATTTGATGAAAGTCTTTATAGTTAAAATATATATATATATATATATATATATATATATATATATATATATATATATATATATATATATATAATTTAACCATTTAAAACAAAGAACAGAAGAGTAAACATTCTAAAGCAGATCATCGAAAAGCTCAAAGAAATGTTTGTCTTTGAACTGAAGTTGTTCGTTTAAAACAGATAATGGATTACTTTTGTGAAGTGAAAAAATTTCCATTTCTTCTAAGGCATTTAGCAGTGGTCCTTTTGGCACAGTTTGTAATATTTTCAAATTGCTAGAAATGCTACCTTCAGAATGATTGTATCCATCAAGATGTTGACCAAATATTGATTTTATGCGTGCAGTACCAGTAGTATGTTCTTTGAAATGTGTTAAAAAGTTACGGCCAGTTTGGCCAATATACTGTTTCTCACAGTCATTACATATTATTTTATAAACTCCTGACCTTTGGTATCTATTTGAGTCTCCAATTGTGTGTTTCAGTTTCATCTGTAGGGGGTTATTAGTTTTAAATGCTATTGTCACGCTTGTGTTCTTAAATAATTTATTTATTTTATCTGAGATAGGTCCCATATATGTCATTTGTATAAATCTCTTCTTGGAATTTATAACAGCGTCATTTTTTTCTTTTAGTTTTTGATATAACAGATCAACCTGAAGGGAATTATAATTGTTAGCAACTGCTATCTGTTTTAATGTATCAATTTCCTTTTGGATTGCGTCATGTTGGAGGGGTAATTTCAGTATCCTATGTATCATAGTTTTAAAAAATGCCATTTTGTATCTTAATGGATGGCATGATGTAGCATTTATTATTATGTCGGTTGATGTGGGTTTTCTATAAATAGAAATATTATGTTTTCCATTCTGATTTGTAATTGTGAGGTCAAGGAAATTAATACTATTGTTACTTTTGTGTTCTACTGTAAATACAAGTTTTGGATGTAAATTATTTAAGTTGTTAGCAAAAGCATCAATTTCTTCCTTAGAGCCGTTATATAATAGCAGTGTGTCGTCAACATATCTTTTGTAGTATATAATTTTATTTGTTATTTCTGGATTATTTTTGAAAAATTGGATTTCAACGTAGTTGACGAAGATATCTGCTATAGTGCTAGCCAGGGAATTCCCCATTGCAAGTCCATCTTCCTGTATGTATATTTTATTATTAAATGAAAAATAATTAAAATCTAGAGTAATTCTTAACAGTTCGATGAATTCTACTATTTCTTTGGGGCTCATGATTTTGTGATGTGTTAAGTTATCATTAATGATAGAGATAGTCTCTTGAATAGGTATATTCGTGTAAAGATTTGTGATGTCCAACGATGCGAACCTTGCGTTTTTTGGAATATCCACATCATAAATTAACTTAGTTAATTCGAAACTGTTTTTAATACTATAATTTTCGTCATAAACGTAGAAGGATTTTAAGATTTGATTGAGCTTCTTGTTCAGGTTATAAGAGGGACTGTTGGTATTATTAACAATTGGACGAATTGGTAAATTTGGTTTGTGTAATTTGATTTGCGATCTCAACTTAGGTAAAGTTGGGTTCATAACTCTAAGTGTTATTTTATCTTTAGGTGAAAGTAAAGAGTCATTATCATCAATCAGCTTTTTAATTTTCGTTTGAAATCTTGAAGTCGGGTCTTTATTAACCTCAGTTATTCCATTAGCGTTAAAAAATTGTAAAGTTTTAGAAACATAATCATCTTCACTAACAATGACTAGAGTATTCCCTTTATCTGCCTTGATTGCAATAGCTTTATTAGTTATTAACTTCTGGTTGATTTGCTTTACAAGTTTTAATTCATTATTATGTTTATTTTTATCTTTTTCATTAGTGATGACATTCTTAGTTTTACGTGCAATGTCACATATTTCAGACCTACTAAATTGTGCATGTTTTTCAGCAATCTTTACATCAGCAATCACACGTTTAATATTTGCATTATTCAATTGTGGAGCTAAATTATATTTTAGGCCTTTGTTTAAAAGTGTTGTCTCAGCAGGAGTAAAAGAAATTTTGGTTAGATTGGTTACTCTTGGATAAAAGTTATGTACATTTGGTGAAGCATCTGGTGAACACACATTTTGGTGACTAACAAGGGCTGCCATTTTCTTATTATGCTTATTAAGAATAGTTTCTTGTACTGCATTAATTTTGTCATCTGTAAAGTTAAGTAGCTGTGAAAATATTAATGGTGACAACTGACTGCTAATTTTTAAATGTAAACTGTACATTTCAAGATTTAATGCATCTTTTTCTTTATATGCATCTTTAATTTCAGATCTATCCCGCAGAATGCTACTCTTCTGTCGTAAAAACTTTTCTATATTTGATCTGGTATTAAAACTAATTTTTACATAATTAGGAATCACATTATTCATTAGGCATTGTTTGTTAAAAGATATTTTGTGGGTTTGATCTGAAATTAAAGATGCATATAAAGAAAAAGATGCATTAAATCTTGAAATGTACAGTTTACATTTAAAAATTAGCAGTCAGTTGTCACCATTAATATTTTCACAGCTACTTAACTTTACAGATGACAAAATTAATGCAGTACGAGAAACTATTCTTAATAAGCATAATAAGAAAATGGCAGCCCTTGTTAGTCACCAAAATGTGTGTTCACCAGATGTTTCACCAAATGTACATAACTTTTATCCAAGAGTAACCAATCTAACCAAAATTTCTTTTACTCCTGCTGAGACAACACTTTTAAACAAAGGCCTAAAATATAATTTAGCTCCACAATTGAATAATGCAAATATTAAACGTGTGATTGCTGATGTAAAGATTGCTGCAAAACATGCACAATTTAGTAGGTCTGAAATATGTGACATTGCACGTAACACTAAGAATGTCATCACTAATGAAAAAGATAAAAATAAATATAATAATGAATTAAAACTTGTAAAGCAAATCAACCACAAGTTAATAACTAATAAAGCTATTGCAATCAAGGCAGATAAAGGCTATACTCTAGTCATTGTTAGCGAAGACGATTATGTTTCTAAAACTTTACAATTTTTTAACGCTAATGGAATAACTGAGGTTAATAAAGACCCGACTTCAAAATTTCAAACGAAAATTAAAAAGCTGATTGGTGATAATGACTCTTTACTTTCACCTAAAGATAAAATAACACTTAGAGTTATGAACCCAACTTTACCTAAGTTGAGATCGCAAATCAAATTACACAAACCAAATTTACCAATTCGTCCAATTGTTAATAATACCAACAGTCCCTCTTATAACCTGAACAAGAAGCTCAATCAAATCTTAAAATCCTTCTACGTTTATGATGAAAATTATAGTGTTAAAAACAGTTTAGAATTAACTAAGTTAATTTATGATGTGGATATTCCAAAAAACGCAAGGTTCGCATCGTTGGACATCACAAATCTTTACACGAATATACCTATTCAAGAGACTATCTCTATCATTAATGATAACTTAACACATCACAAAATCATGAGCCCCAAAGAAATAGTAGAATTCATCAAACTGTTATGAATTACTCTAGATTTTAATTATTTTTCATTTAATAATAAAATATACATACAGGAAGATGGACTTGCAATGGGGAATTCCCTGGCTAGCACTATAGCAGATATCTTCGTCAACTACGTTGAAATCCAATTTTTCAAAAATAATCCAGAAATAACAAATAAAATTATATACTACAAAAGATATGTTGACGACACACTGCTATTATATAACGGCTCTAAGGAAGAAATTGATGCTTTTGCTAACAACTTAAATAATTTACATCCAAAACTTGTATTTACAGTAGAACACAAAAGTAACAATAGTATTAATTTCCTTGACCTCACAATTACAAATCAGAATGGAAAACATAATATTTCTATTTATAGAATACCCACATCAACCAACATAATAGTAAATGCTACATCATGCCATCCATTAAGATACAAAATGGCATTTTTTAAAACTATGATACATAGGATACTGAAATTACCCCTCCAACATGACGCAATCCAAAAGGAAATTGATACATTAAAACAGATAGCAGTTGCTAACAATTATAATTCCCTTCAAGTTGATCTGTTATATCAAAAATTAAAAGAAAAAAATGACGCTGTTATAAATTCCAAGAAGAGATTTATACAAATGACATATATGGGACCTATCTCAGATAAAATAAATAAATTATTTAAGAACACAAGCGTGACAATAGCATTTAAAACTAATAACCCCCTACAGATGAAACTGAAACACACAATTGGAGACTCAAATAGATACCAAAGGTCAGGCATTTATAAAATAATATGTAATGACTGTGAGAAACAGTATATTGGCCAAACTGGCCGTAACTTTTTAACACGTTTCAAAGAACATACTACTGGTACTGCATGCATAAAATCAATATTTGGTCAACATCTTGATGGATACAATCATTCTGAAGGTAGCATTTCTAGCAATTTGAAAATATTACATACTGTGCCAAAAGGACCACTGCTAAATGCCTTAGAAGAAATGGAAATTTTTTCACTTCACAAAAGTAATCCATTATCTGTTTTAAACGAACAACTTCAGTTCAAAGACAAACATTTCTTTGAGCTTTCCGATGATCTGCTTTAGAATGTTTACTCTTCTGTTCTTTGTTTTAAATGGTTAAATAATATATATATATATATATATATATATATATATATATATATATATATATATATATATATATATATATATATTTTAACTATAAAGACTTTCATGAAATATTTTAGCTTCACATTGTAATCGTTTTTTACCAAACATTATTTTATGATCGACTATATGTTTTAGAATTTTTGCATTTATGTTTTTAGACTGCATATTGCTAATTCGCATTGTTTTATTTTTGACACTGGTACATAATTTTATAATTTTAAAGTCTTTCGTTTTTATTTGCTTATATGACTGGCATATAAACAGAGGAATAGCAATGCATCGAAGAAAAAAAAAAAAAAGGCTCATGTAATCTACATATCAACTTCATAGATTATATTTCATATATATGGACAACTACTTCGTATCATATTTGGGCAGCATGTGGTATACATGTTAGCTACAGATTATTGTAGCTTACTCTTTTCGTTTCAATAAAGACAAGTTGCTACTCAATAATACATTGTCTGACGCCACAGTCTTTGACATTCTACTTCGCAACAACTTCGTTAAAAAGAATCCTGCTGCCACATCTTTGCACTGGTGTTTGTCCTCACCATGGCAACCACTAGTTCGACTATCGACTGTACAACAACTTGAGTGAAGAAAGCCTGCTGCATCATCTTTGCAACGGCGTCTACCTTCACCATAGCAACCAGTGGTTCCAAATGGTTCACTGACGCCTCGAGAGGGCAACTCATCTACTGCCAAACCGAAGTTCATTTTCTTACATATTTAAATATTTTTAACGCTTTTTAATTGACAATAGCTGTTTAATAAGCTAAGTTTAGTGTGTATTTATTTCTAATTCTTGACAATGTTCTTTTAACTAAGAAATTTTAAATTTGTAATTCGACTTATAACTCATTGGTTAATAATGACATCATGCAGTCAGAAGTGGGTGGAGCCTCCATTATATATAGTAAGACGTGCACTGGTTTCTCCAGTAGTGATTCTCCAACAAAGAGGTTCCTACTCAATGGTAATTCAACGTTTTATAGCTTTATAACTTTATGTATTCTGTTTAATGTATGTAGCCCTCTAATTAGAGCTTTGTATACAACTTATAGGTCTGAAGATGACCACAGTAGTGGTCGAAACCGGTCACCTTATTAAATAAATTGTGGTCAAGACTGTTTTTAATAGTAATTATTTATAAGACATTGATCACTGCTGTTCCCACAATGCATTCAAAAGTAATACAATAAACTTTCTCCAGGCTAAGCAGGTTATGTCCACGAATCAGCATGGTTTTTTTAAGCATCGATTGTAAGAATCTAAGCTTGCCTTTTTCTCACATGATATACTGAGAGACCTATGGATGATTGGCAACAGACAGATTCTATATTTCTAGATTTCCGGAAAGCATTTGACGATTGTGTGTGATGTCCTTAGGTTAGTTAGGTTTAAGTAGTTCTGAGTTCTAGGGGACTGATGACCACCGATGTTAAGTCCCATAATACTCAGAGCCATTTGAACCAAAGCATTTGACAAGGTGCCCGAGTGTAGGCTGTTAACGAAGGTACGAGCATATGGAAGAAGTACATTAAGGTGTCGAAGATGAGTATCTGTAGGAGGATACATGACCACTTAGACAAAATTTCCAGTTGGTGTGACGAACGGCGGCTAGTCCTAAATGTGGAAAAACGTAAGTTAATGGGAATGAATAGGAGGAACAAACCTTTAATGTTCGGATACAGTGTTACTAGTGTCCAGCTTGACACAGACGTTTAAATATCTGGGTGCAACCCCGCAAAGTGATATGGGGTGGAACGAGCGTGTGAAAACTGTGGTAGGGTAGGAAAATGGTCGGCTTCGGTCTATAGGGAGAATTTTAGGGAAGAGTGGTGCACCTGTAAAGGAGACGCTATATAGGACGCTGGTGCGATCTGTTCTTGAGTAATGCTCGAGTGTTTGGGATCCGTACCAGGTCGGACTGAAGGAAGACATCGAAGCAATTCAGAGGAGGACAGCTGGATTAGTTACCGGTAGTTTCGAACAAAACGTGTAACGGCGATTCTTCTGGAAAATCTGTAGAGGGAAGACTGCGTTCTTTTCGAGAAACATTAGCAAGAAAAGTTAGAGGACCGGCATTTGAAGCTGACCGTCGAATGATTCTACTGTCTCCAACATACATCGTGCGTAAGCTCCACTAAAATAAGATATGAGAAATGAGAGCTCATAGTTAGGCGTAGAGAGACTCGTTTGTCCCTCGCTCTATCTGAGAGTAGAACTGCAGGAGTGACAAGAGTTCCCTCCACCACGCACCTTACTGTGACTTGCAGAGAACCTTTGTAGATGTAGATGCAGAAGTGTGTATTATCAGACAAGAATACGGACAAGCAATCTAGATGGTGCTTATGAGACCCAAGAATTGATTCAGCGATGAGAAATTTGTTCAATTAACTACAACATACGATTTCAGATGCAATGAACCGTCTGTCTCTAATTAAGTATGTCTGTACCGGATCATACCCTCACGGGCAGTCGTGCCGTGTAACAATGTTACGTATGTGGGATTTATTATCTTCATAAAGCGAGCATCTCTAATCAGAGCGTTTTATGTAGAACTTAATGGCGACTAGTACTAGTACAAGTAATTCTATAGACACGACGCAACCTGTCAATCAGATAACGGACAGTTTGGCGCTAGAAAAGTCAACGGCATGTCCCTTATTTTGCAAGAAGTCAAGCTGCAGTACATTCCTTTAAAACACTCTACATGACATTTTTCATCTTTTGTGACTTCTGTATCAATGGTACCTGTGTAAGTCACACGACATTTTATCTGTTTTCCTGACACACGATGGCCTAAGAAAGCCAATGATTATTAGTGGCCAGATAAACTTGATTATGCAAGACATTAGGGTATTTATTCCGTTTAACATTAATGGCTGATATGTTATTGTCAAAAGAATCCAAAAAAAGGGCAGCATTGATTAAAGACGCGTCACAACCAGGCAATTATGTGAAATACATCCTGCCTTAATTATTGCGTTGATCCAATTACTTTAACATAGTTCTTATGTGGTTATTTCTTATATACATGTTAATAACTTGAATACAAAGTATTAATATTAAACAGTAATATTCATTAGTTCGTTATCAACCAGCTTTCGGATTCTTAGGCCATCGCCGGATAACTTTTAACGCTAAACAGGTAGTCCATACAACGTCAGCGAGAATTCACAGTTGTACAAAGGATGCTGTACAACGATATCTGACTTTTTATGACAATGTTGATACAAAACACAAGCATGATGTAATACTTTAATACATACTGAACAATTAAATCTAATATTACTGTATATTCAAATATTAAAATTATGTGAGTGTATAAAACAAAAATGTTTTGCAAGTGAGTATTGGCACAGGCTGGTTAATGTGACGAACAGATTGAATAGAGGGAGGGGAAGAAAAATATCTGTGGAATATGGGTGTGTAACAGTAAGAACAAGCATATTATCTAATGTTAAGGGAATAATATGTGGCTGCTACATTAATAAGAGCGTGTAATGAAACTGTGTTTGGTCATTAAGGACGAGGTCGCGATGGTTTGATTGTTGTTTATTAAGGGCCATAATCTCAAGTAATGATAGTTTTCCCCCTTTTGTTCCTCTATGGAGAATAGGACATTTCGCATCATATGAATTACATTCATTGAGAGCATGTTCATCAAAGCTGGAATCCTTTCTTCTCAGTCTCCCACTCCTTTCATGCTCAGTCAGTCTAGTATTTATAGCCCTACCTGATAGACCTTCATATAATTATCCACACAAATTGCAGGAAATTCTATAAATTCCGTTCTTTTCTGAAGATGGAATCTCACCTTTATTGTTAAACAGAGGGTGGGCTATAATTTTCTTAATGTAAAAAGCTCGAGTACATTTCTTGAATTTAAATTTCCTGGCAACAATCTGTGAAGTCCTATCAAAGTATAGCATGAGGGCCCATTCGTTATTGGTGTGCTTTTGTGCTGTTTGAGGTGGATAATGGTGAGTTGTTAGATTGTCTCTTCTTTCTGCTGGTTATATTGTCAATCAGTTTAGGATTATTTCTTTAATACTTTTCAGTTCCTTTACAAAATCTGGTTTCGTTTGGGACACAGGTTGTCGGCAGTGCATCATGGAGTGGAAGGCTGCATTTTTATGTGTTATGGGATTCTGGGAACTGACTGGTATTACAGTGAGTGTTGAGGTTACTTTCCTGTATACCTTGAGTAAATTCTTTTGGTTCTGATCAGTGGTGAGGTCCAGAAAGTGGAAGTCTTCTCCTAACTCAACTGTAAACAAGATGTGACTGTGCTGTGTATCCAAACGTAGAAAAGTTCGTTTAATTATCTGGTGGTACCTGTCCACAAGCACAATACATTATCCACATACTTCATCCAATATTGTATTTTTGGACTTAGAGGATCTTTATCTAAGTAATTACCGTACTGCTCAAAGTTATCCATAAGATTTCACCTAATAGAGGACTCCCATTACTAACCCACCTATTTCCACAAGACTTGTTCTGTTTTTATGTTACCATTCCTTTAAAGTTTCCTTTGTCTGTGCAACAAATGGTTCAAATGGCTCTGAGCACTATGGGACTTAACAGCAATGGTCATCAGTCCCCCAGAACTTAGAACTACTTAAACCTAACTAACCTAAGGACATCACACAACACCCAGTCATCACGATGCAGAGAAAATCTCTGACCCCGCCGGGAATCGAACTCGGAATCTGTGCAACAGAAATGTTAGTATATCTTTTAATTTTTTCACCAATGTAAATGAATTAGGTATTCCAAATTTTGGTTGAAAGTTAGTTTTTGTTTTAAGTAGTGAATCTAACTCATTTCCTAATTTATGGCAAGGTGCTGAAACTGAAGACACTACAAGTCTTATTCACACACTTTTTTTAAAGTTTTGCTAACCCATATAACCTGGGAACTGTTAGATTCATGATTGTGATGCATTTGGCATCACTATCAGTAAATACGGATTTGCAGGTTTAATAAGGTGCTTCACTTCCGTAGAATATTTCATTGTGTGATCGTTAGGTAACTCAGGGAACTCTACGGAGTTGAGGAATGTCAACACTTTTTCAACATATTTTGACTTATTAAGTAACACTCAACTGTTCCCTCATCACTCTTGGTGACAGTCACTTCTTGAGAAAACATTTTTTTCTATAATATGCACAACACTGTTCGCCCTCTACAGCTAACGTTGAACTTATCTGAATTTATTGATTTTAGTTCATGACATGTTGCCTGAATAGAATGTTCGAGATCCACTTTCACTATGTCTAGCTGTTTTTCGGAAATTTTGGATTTCGGAGCATATTTAATTCCCTTTTTCAAAATTTAGAATTTTACACAAATCTGATTTAGATTTGATAAGTAATCACAATTTCCACAAACTGTTGATATTTAGCAGTTATTCTGGATCATTTCAGTTGAGATAGCTGTCCGGTTTTAGCTTTCTGGCGGAGGTACATCATGTTTCTTACGGCAGGCTACTCTTCTGGGACTGCTCTATCAAATACGTCGATTTCAGAAGGGTGTAGGAGTGACGTAATTTTCATGTGAACTACTTTCAAATGTAGGCATACATTATCATGCACCACATACCACTTTTTCATTCCTTTATTCACCCACCTCCTTTCGGCAACAAGGACAACTTTCTTGGCTGCAAGTGTGGTACTTCTTGACTTCAGAATCTCGTGTTTCGGTGTTATGTTTAGTTTTAAGCAATCGAAATTAATCCAGATACGTTGTGTTGGTTTGGACCTCGGTTTCACTAGTTTGTTGTATATGATGGATAACTGTGCTACATTTGCAGAGTTGATAGTTTTTATGGACTCTGCCGTTGGTTCATGGAGGAACATAGACATATTAATAACCTGAATACAAAGTATTAATGTTACACAATAATATTTATTGGTTCGTTATGAACTGGCTTTCGGCTTCCTAGTCCATTGTCAAATAACTTAATGCTAAACAGCTCCAACGTGAATGCATAGCTGTTCAAAGAATGTTGTACAAAGGTATGTGACATTGTAAAACTACATCGATACAAAACACAAGCATTGTGTAATACCTAAGAGGCAGTGAACAAATAAATCTTATATTACAATGTATTTGTAATGGGATACTCTTTTCTAACAACGCCATTTTTATAGAAAAAATAGATACAATTTATACTATCGATTCTTGTATAGGTGAACATTTATTAGCTGTTTAACTGAATGAACTTCATTTGATTTTGAATACGACGTATTATATTCGGGGCTAAAAAATACATACAAGGAAATTAATTTGTTAGTAATCTGCACATACCGTTAAAATTACGTTTTTAAGAAATTAATTGAAATAACGAAATTCATGGCACATTTAAAATTAATATAATTGATTATACAATCTAATGCTAATCATTAAATTTGATTCAGGATTCATTTATATAATAATGATATATTTTAGTGAAGATTGTTTCTTTGTCAAGAAAGTTTGTAAACCCTTTTGGTTTGTACACTCTTCGAAATATTGTGAATATTGCAGAATGTAGCTAGTAGTGGGCATGACTCTGTTGGAAGTAGACATTTTTCAAAGTTTGTCAACAACAATTTAATTTTTGGTTTTATGAAAATGAAGATTGTGAAGTCAGTGGGGCATAGACGAATGAGATAAAATAAAAACATATTCATAGCAACCGAGAAATCTTCATCAGTTATTCAGTTGTCAGGAACCAACCAAGTCGAACGCAACAAGACTTGGAGCCAACAAAAACGAGATAACGTAGATAAGTAAAAAGTTTTTCTTTTCTATATTTTGCGCCTCACGAAGCTGTCTAAACCGTTTTCCAGAGATACTGAACTTTAATGGTGATGTGTGGGAGGGTAAGATTGCGTATTCAAATATTAAAACCATTTAGATATATGAATCAGAAACGTTTTACAAGTTAGTAATGGGACAAGCTACTACATCATATGGAAAGACTAGTGAATTTGACTAACAGATCGAATGAAGGAAGGGGAAGAAAGACATCTATAGAATGTGGGCGTGGAATTCTAATGGTTATAGTTCTTCACTGATGGACAATACACTCAGAAAACGGAAGAGACAGAGGGTAACTGCTCCCCTTTATCCGCCACGGACAGCACAAAGTCAACCCGATGACAAATGGGCCCCCATGCTATATGTGGGTAGGACTTAACAGGTTCTTACCAGGAAACTAAAATCCAGGAAATATATTCCAGCCTTTTACACTAGGATTATTGTTGCCCACCTTCTGTTCAACAGTAATGGTGAGATTCCACCTTTAGAAAAGAGTGGAATTTATGAATTTTCCAGCAATCTGTGTGGAAAATTATATATATAGGTCAATCAGATGGGGCTATAACTACTAGACTGACTGAGCATGGAAGGAGCTGGATACGGAGAAAGAAAGATTCCAACTTTGCTGAACATGCTATGAACGAATGTAATTCATATGATGTGAATTGTCATGTTCTCCATAAAGGAACTAAAGGGAGAAAGCTAGAAAAACTTAAAATTCTGGGTATTAACAAACACCAATCACACAATCCCCATATCGTCCTTAAATGACCGAACACAGTTTCATACCCACCCTTATTAAAGTAGCAGCTTGATATTATTTCTCTCACCCTTAGTTAATAAACTTGTTATTATGGTTCCACGCCTATATTCCATAGACGTCTTTCTTCCTCTCCCTTTATTCGCTCGGTTTGTCACATGAACCAGTTTGTCTATATGACATAATAGCCTGTGATATAAGTCATTTGTAGAGCATTTCTGTTTTATATACTGACATAATTTTAATAATTGAATTTACAGTAAAATAAAATTTATTTGTTCAGTGTCTCCTTAGGTATTACATGATGCTTGTGTTTTGTATCGTTCTAGTCACAAGATTTCACATGTCTTTATACACATATCTTCTTAGTGCAGCTATGAAATCTCGGGGTGAATTTGTGTGCACTCTCTATTTAGCATTAGTTTACCTGACGACTGCCAAATATGCCGAAAACCGGTCCACTACGAACTAATAAATACTATTCTTGAACATTTGTACTTTATCAAGTAATTAACATGGCTACGTCTCTTCTAGAATGGAAGGAATATTCCATAATAGTCTTATATACATTTTGAAAGCTAATTCTCTCTTTACCGTTCTTGCTAATGGTAACCATTCCTTCTTGAAACGGCCTGCCTTCTTAGAGAACCGGCTTTTCTGGCTAACTACAGAACGATTCTATTGTCGCCGAAGGACATTTTGTATACGGACCCAGAAAGTAAAATGAGAGAAATTAGGCATTTACTAACGATTATGTCTACAGTTACAGTAAATAAGTAAGTTTATGGTTCCCTGTCAACAAAATGTTGAAATTGAAGAGAAACTACGTATTCCACAACCCACCGTATGGTAAAAGGTATCTCGTACCACTACTGGTCATTTCTTTTCGTGTTTCACTCGCAAATGGAACGAACGAAAAGCGGCTATCTATATGCATGCATCCTCAAAAATCTTAGTTTCTCTTCAATTTCAACATTTTGTTCTCAGGGAACCATAAATTGACTTATTTACTGTAACTGTTGACATAATCGTTAGTAAATGCCTAATTTCTCTCATTTTACTTTCTCGGTCCGTATACAAAATGTCCTTCGGCGACAATAGAATCGTTCTGTAGTTAGCGAGAAAAGCCGGTTCTCTAAATTCTCTCAATAGTGTTTTGCGAGAGGAACGTCGTCCCCTTTCGAGGAATTCCCATTTCAATTTAATAAGCATCTCTGCAACACTAGCGTGATGATGTAACCTACTGGCAACAAATCTGACAGCCTGCGTCTGAACTGCTTCGTTGTCTTCCTTTAATTCGACCTGCTGGGGATCCTAAACACTCAAGCAGTACTCAAGAATGTGTTACTCTACCATTGTACACACAGACTCCTTAACAGATGTACTATAGATTCCTAAAATTCCCCGTACCCTACTGTCGTTCTTACGGGCTCGTTCCATTTCATATTGCTTTGTAATTTTTCGCCCAGAAATTTAATCGATGTGTCTGTTTCAAGCAGCACCCCACTAATACTGTGTCCGAACATTACAGGATGGCTTCTCCTTGTAATCTGCATCAACTTAAGTTTCTCTACTTTATGTTAAGGTGGCATTCATCACATGAAATAGAAATTCTAAATCATCCCGTAACCTTCTACGATCTCTCAAAGGCGGTACTACAGTCGCAGATGCTCACCATGTCTGTCAGATCATGTATGTGTATAAAGAAGAAGTAACTTTAGGGGTGCCCAAGGGAATAGTGTTCGGTACCCCAGCTCAGATTAATGAGGCTGACAATATTAATTGTAGCTACAGACATTTTGCAGACGGTAGAGTTATCTACAATGAAATACTGTTTGAAACGGCTGAACAGCTATGAAATGTTCTGGGATTATCAGCCGAGTGGCGTCGTCGTCTTGTCGCAACGTTTTAGTGGACTCCATATCCACTATCTTCAGGCGAAAATGGTGCATACGGAATCCATTGAAACGTTGCGACAAGACGCAGACACTACCCGGATAATAACCCGAGAAGATTTCGTAGCTGAAATACACCGAGAAAACCAGCAGTCACAGCTCAACATATATTCATCAGTTTTTAATACGATTTGGAAGTGTTTCAAACTATGGCAACTTACGTTAAATGTCCACATGTGTAAAACATTGTACTTAACAGATCGAAAAATGTAGTACCCTGTGATTTCAACTTCAAGGAGTCGCATCTCGAGTCAGTAAATTTACACAGGTGGTGGATGTAACAGTTTCAATGGATGGCATCATCACATACGGTCACTAATAGGTAAGGCGAATTCCAAATTCGACTCACTTATTGGGCACTGGGAAAGTGAAATTAATCTACAAAGCAAATTACTTAAGAAACAGTTGGGTAACCTGTGCTAGAATATTGCTGAAATGAGTGGGCCCCATAACAGGTAGTAGTAATGTGAGGGGATATTGGACGTGCTGAATCAAGAGCAGACCGTATGGTGAAATGTTTGTTTAACTTATGGGAGAACTTCATGGAGATGATAAAAAATCCTGAACCGGCAGATACTTACAGAATGACGTCATCTATTCTGCAGAAATCATACATAAAAGACGCAGCAGACAGCAGTGGCTGATAAATTTAGGAGTGTATTATAATCTCCACATACCCCTCCCGTAGGGATCGCAAAGAGGTGTTTAGACTTACACTATGTGATAAAAAGTATCCGGACACCCCAAAAAAATACGTTTTACATGTGAGGTGCATTTTTCTGTCACCTACTGCCAGGTACTCCATATTAGCGACCCCAGTAGTCATTAGGGATCGTGAAAGCAGAATGGGGCAATCCGCGGAATTCACGGACTTCGAACGTGTTCAGGTGACTGGGTGTTACTTGTGTCATACGTCTGTACGCGAGATTTCCACACTCCTAAACATCCCTAAGTCCACTGTTTCCGATGTGATAGTGAAGTGGAAATGAGAAGGGACACATACAGCACAATAGCATACAGGTCGACCTCGTCTGTTGACTGACAGAGATCGCCGACAGTTGAAGAGGGTCGTAACGCGTAATAGGCAGACGTCTATCCACATCATCACACAGGAAACCCAAACTGCAGCAGGATCCACAGCAAGAACTCTGTTAGGTGGAACATGAGAAAACTTGAATTACATGGACAAGCGGCTGCTTATAAGCCACACAGCATGCCGATAAATGTCAAACGACGACTCGCTTAGTGTAAGGAGCGTAAACATTGAGCGGCTGAACAGTGGAAAAACGCTGTGTGGAGTGACGAATCACGGTACACAATGTGGCGATCCGATGGTAGTGTGTAGTAAGTCTGGCAAATGCCCGGTGAACGAAATCTGCCAGCGTGTGTAGTGTCAACAGTACAATTCGGAGGCTGTGGTATTATAGTGAGGTCGTGTTCTTCATGGAGGGGGCTTGCACCCCTTGTTGGTTTGCGTGGCACTATCACAACACAGGCCTACATTGATATTTTCAGCACTTTCTTGCTTCCAACTGTCTAAGAGTAATTCGGGAAAGGTGACTGCATCTTTCTATGCTATCGAACACCATAATGTACAGCCTGTGGCGGAGTCGTCACACGACTATAACTTCCCTGTAATAGACTGGCCTGCACAGAGTCCTAACCTGAACCCTAGAGAACACCTTTGGAACGTTTTGGAACGCCGAATTTGTACCAGGCCTCACCGACCAACATCGATACTTCTCCTCCTGCTACATACCTTGATAATGGGCTGCCATTCCCCAAGAAACCTTCTAGCACCTAATTGAACGTATGTCTGCGAGAGTGGAAACCTGTCTTCATGGCTAATGGTGGGCCAACACCATATTGAATTCCAGCATTACCGATGCAGGGCGCCACGAACTTGTAAGTCAGTTTCAGGCAGGTGTCCGGATACTTTTGATCACATAGTGTATCACAGACAATTACACAAGTATTTTTCATATCCTCCGTACGCGCATGGCGGGAAGCATTTTTTGCTCTGTATTTCACAGTGCTTTGCTAAGTGTGCATGTACTTGTAGATACAGAACGCCGGCCGGTGTGGCTGAGCGGTTCTAGGCGCTTCAGTCTGGAACCGTGTGACCGCGCGACCGCTACGGTCGCAGGTTCGAATCCTGCCTCAGGCATGGATGTGTGTGATGTCCTTAGGTTAGTTAGGTTTAAGTAGTTCTAAGTTCTAGGGGACTGATGACCATAGATGTTAAGTCCCATAGTGCTCAGAGCCATTTCAACCATCTGAGTTCTTTCTCATTCATGACTGCGTCTTCCAGGTAGGTTCACACGGAATCCCGTCAAAGAAAAACTTCGTGCTTTGCGTAGCCAGCGCTGTTCTGCGATTTTATTGTGTGAAGGTGACCCATCTGATATCGATGAAGAGAGAGTCGACCATGGAGTGTGCGCGGCTTAGTGCACTGAATTGCATCTGAAGGGCACATCCACACTGATAACTGGCTACATCACGCATGTGCCAATACTCTTATATAGGGGAGCTTAGTGTTTTTCCGCCAGTACTCGTCTGAAAATGTCAGGAAACCTGTGCACTGAAATACAGACATCGGGCAGTTGTTCCGAAAATTCATGGAACAGTCTATAATCCGTGTAAGATTTAAATATCACTTGTTTCGTTTAACAACATCAGTTTTCAGCTGTCCACAAGAAATGCTGAAAAAGTTCATTGGAAACAATTTTCCTTGGCTCACTACTTCTATACCTAAAACCAACGTTAATTAGTACGGAAACGATATTCACATACCAGATGGCAATATATCATGATTATTGCGTGGTTATTACTTGTGGATCTATCTTCTTCGAAACTCACAGGAGTCACCCTGTGACCAGTTTGGTCCACGAAATTTTATAGGCAGGCCGTACAAATTACATTGTAGGACCGTGTGTGTGTGGTGTTTATCTGTTAGGGAAGCCCGGGGCTGTTTAGAAAGCGCGACACAGCCCGTCAATTAGAGCGGCTCCCGTTACGGGTCTGGTCCGATAGGCGGCGCCAGCACACCACAGTCATTATCACGGCCGTCCGGCCGTTCATCTGCATCGTTGCTCCTGTCGCCGCTGACAACGAAGCGACCGCATCACAGGCTCCAGCATCGCGAGCCCACTGCTCGCGGCACCACAGCAGCGTACGGGTAATGTTGCTTCTGCTAGCAGCAACGTCACAGTTAGCATGGAGCATTTAATAGCGTCCCCTGTAGCAACGACACATAGCACACGAGGCGATTGCGTGAGCTATGGTTGAACTTCGTATACAGCATAGTAAAATATAGCAGCGCCGGACTGACTGGAATATGAATGGAAACACATTGCCCTTAGGAAACGCGACTTACTGACTGTAACATAGGAGAACCCCAATATGCTCTTTATCATTGACTTCAAGAGCGGTGGAAGGACATTATTCATGTACTAAATTCCTAATATAGTACACAACTGTTCCTTCGATGTCTTCGGACATATGCTTAAATCGCTCTGAAACTAATGTGGCGTACTTTCCTTGTTTAATAAGGATGTAAGCTACTTTATAACTCTTCATATTGTGCTTTACCTTGTTCAGCAATGTAAAATGCCGTTTCTATGGATTATTTGTTTCGCGTTAACGGTATTTATTTGGCATGTGCAGTTGTGGTCTGCAGTCCAGAGAATGGTTACACGTCTTCACGCTACTCTATTCTGTACATGTCTCTCCAACAGCATCTGCTAACCATAGTCAAGGATAGATATCTCTCCACAGTTATACCCTCTATAGCCGGCCTCTATGACCAGTCGGTTCTAGGCGCTTCAGTCCGGAACTGCGCTGCTGCTACGGTTGCAGGTTCGAATCCTGCCTCGGGCATGGATGTGTGTGATGTCCATAGATTAGTTAGGTTTAAGTAGTTCTAAGCTCTAGGGGACTGATGACCTCAGATGATAAGTCCCATAGTGCTCGGAGCCATTTGAACCATTTTTTTCTTACAAATTTGAATTCCAGCCGAATACTTTCATAAATCCCCTCTATCGCCTAAACTCACGTTATCATTTTAGAGTGTTTACGCCTGGAATTTCTGTTATATAGTTCCCCCTAAAGCGTAAAATCAGTTTACGGCTTCCAATGTCTCATTTTCTGATTTAATTTCGTCTGCTGCACCAGATATTATTGTAGTTCATTTAATAACACATGCATAGAAACATCTGTAAAGTAGGTTAGGACTACAAAAGAAGTATGATATCTCTGGCACTGAGAATCAGTACCGAATGGTACTGGCCTGGATATATTTTCAATGGATCTGCTTCAGCACTGTTTGTATGTGGCGCTGCAAAGCATGAAAGGTGTCGTGGGCTTTCTGGTGGTGGTCTTTGGGACCGTGTCGTCAACGTGGTGTTTTCGCCCAAAAATATTTTATCCGTAGCTTTTACGACAGCCAAAGGAAGCTGCAAGTGTGTGTGTGTGTGTGTGTGTGTGTGTGTGTGTGTGTGTGTGTATGTGTGTATGCGTGGGTGGGTGGATGGGTGGGGGGGGGTCTCTAGTAGGAAATACCGTGGTACATAACCGGTTTGTAGTTCCCGTGGCCTTTCCGACCGTTTTGTAATAAGAACGTGATTCACATTTTATCTTGGCTTAGGACTGGCTATGCACGTAGTAAAAGCCATGTTACATGTTTCTTTTTATTTTCTTTAGTTTTCCATTAATTAAAAAACGAAACATTAGGTTGCTGTGAGTAAGATGAGCAGCAATGACATTTAAGCCATATTCCTGCTGATCAGACATATTTGACTGTTTATTTCCCAATAATCCGAAATTACCAAGGGTGTGATTAGGCAGGAGCCTAAGAGTACAGATTAAATTGCTGCGAGTGAAACGAACAGCAATGGCAGTAAACACTTCTGTTGCTGTGTCGAAGGAAGCCGCAACATTGGATGACGCTCTGATCGGAAACAATTCGGTGTAAAACTGGTTGGTCAGAAGTGCCAAGATACTCGAGGCACCTGTTATACAGCTGAAAACGTAACGTAATGGTCGTAAAGTCCAAGTATCCGCAATAACTCTGAGATTTTCTATAAGGCGAATGTGCAGACGTGGGAAGTTGCGACAATACCGTTCTTTGGTGAAGACCAGCACATTCCTTGATGCAGGTAACTGTTGGTTGACCACCCGGAACATGTCGTACGGTGAATCAGAAAAGTGTGGTCGGAGGCGGAAGACCTTAGGCGCGTAAACCTTCCTTAATGAAACAGCTGTATTTCACATTCCTCTCAATAAATGTTGTGTCAATGGATCCTTAGAACGTCACACTTGGCGTTGCACAGTATGACACACACCAATTGCACCCAGTCTGAGGTCATATTAGCACCTAACACCAACATCATGATCACTGTAGAACATGTTCTAATGAGTTATGTTCAAAGAAGCTCAATTCTGTCAGTCAGCACGTGAAACATTTGTTGTGAACAGCCTCTCCCTTGACAGACGGCGTTAAAACGATATAGACAGATCAATGCGTGATGCAAATTCTGCCGGCCGGAGTGGCCGTGCGGTTCTAGGCGCTACAGTCTGGAGCCGAGCGATCGCTACGGTCGCAGGTTCGAATCCTGCCTCGGGCATGGATGTGTGTGATGTCCTTAGGCTAGTTAGGTTTAATTAGTTCTAAGTTCTAGGCGACTGATGACCTCAGAAGTTAAGTCGCGTAGTGCTCAGAGCCATTTGAACCATTTGATGCAAATTCTAATGTAGAAGAAACAACGAGGACTGTCCCCTAAAGCCATCTAATGTTGGTCATCTAATGTTGCATATACACAGCGTAGTCCAGTTGTCAGTTGTTGCTGCATGTCCACGGGCCCCACACCCCTTTCGTGTTGCAGCAGTGTATCCTATACATTCAGCGCCATGTGAACTGCTGATTTTGTGCTATTTGACTTCGGTGAGGCACACTGGCAATCAGTTGCGCTTTTGATTTGATCACCGACCAGTTTGGGCATACATACATTTTAGATCCTTCACCCTTGAACTATGTGTGCACGGTATCTCTGTAACATCAATAATTTGTTGTTCTACTCATCCGGGGAGCACAAATTTATTCGGTCCGTTCTCTCTGGGGGTTGCAAACGGATTCAGTTATGAGAACGCAACTATTAAAGAAATTCGTACACCAGTTCAAAGTAAGGTTTAAATCGTTCTTCAAGAAACATCCTCGGATCAGATAAAGCTACAGACATTGGGCTGCTACTGCAGGTGGCCTTCATCGGGGTGATTATTTTTTAGTCAACTCATTTTGTGCAGTAATGACAGATTTGTGATTAAAATAATACATTAGAGAAGATAAAATTCTTTGCGGTAATTGCTAGATTCAGTGTTCAAACCTCCTCTACCAAGAAACGTGCCAGAACTGCGATCTCGCATCAACGATGCTTTCGAATTCATTGATGGGGACATGCTGCGCCGAGTGTGGGAGGAACTTGATTATCGGCTTGATGTCTGCCGAATCACTAAAGGGGCACATATCGAACATTTGTGAATGCCTAAAAAAACTTTTTGAGTTTTTGTATGTGTGTGCAAAGCATTGTGAAAATATCTCAAATAATAAAGTTATTGTAGAGCTGTGAAATCGCTTCAATCATTTGTAATAACCCTGTAATAGACTTTACTATCGATAACCGGTTTCGGTAATAATCAGAAACAGACATGGAAAGCCTTTATACAGTGTGACTGTATACAAAACAACTGTAATACACACTATTAGGTACAATACAAAAGAAGAAAACCAAAAAAACAGCATAACTCGACAGACGGGTTATTACATATTTCTTAAAAAACGGTGAAGTACTATTTATCATAAATTGGCAAGTACGTAACAGACTTTAAGACTGATGCATCGGCATGTCAAAATTAGGTCAACTGTATGCAAAGTTATTCACCACATACATGTGTCTTATGTCACTCACACAGGAGCACATCATTGCAGCCAGGGCGCGGTGACCAGTAAAGGATAGAAGTTGATAACTGGATTGACAGGTGTCGCTAGTGTAACATGCATATACTTTCTTCAAACCATTTGTGTGATTACAATACAGTATGCTAGCCGAAACCTGAACGAAAGTAAATCCAAAACCATATTTACACATCTATTGCCAATTAATAATTAAGGCAGACTCTAAAAACTACTGTTACAGCGTCAATTACGCAATGTACCTATGTACACGCTAAATTTATATTGGGTACGGTTACCACAAATTGATAAACAAGATTGACAATGTACAAAAAACATAGACACGCACGAAGCCATTAAAATATTTGAAAGAAAAAGAAATTTAAAATGTCACTAACTTGAAAAATGCAGGAGTATTTGTAATATGTGATTGCTGCTTGGTATGTACCGTTGCTCGTATGTCTCTTCGGAGAAAGCGAGTGAGCTTCCTGTCACTGGGTGCGGATTACATGACAATATGAAGGGGGAACAATATCAAATACTTACTGGTAGGAATAACTGATTTTGATTTCATTAGCTATCATCAGCAAAAACTGTGAAATCTGACACCGTGAACAGTGTTGCTTGAATATTAGTCGACGGAACTGGGCTGGTTTAAGATTTCACAGAGAGCATACGATTAGCAATGTTGAACTGCGACGACCTGCTCATTACTATGTACTCATACTTTTTAATATATTGCTTAATTTCTCTATATCGCATATAAGTGACGTCTAACACAATTTTATTCTTATTTAACCACTAACAGATGAGATACAACTTGAGTTTTGAACCATTATCTAAGCAACATAACATAACTTCGGACAGTAACTACCCGTCACAATGGAGTTTAACTACGTTGATGGAACAGGAAATATCCCTTTTACTAGTAATAGGTGTTTGTACTAGAAAACTGAAATAAAATTTTAGACCCTTATATACTTAGGCTTTGTATACTCTGCAACTGACCAACCGAAAAATGTGATGTTTTCATGAGGTAGAATGGTTATGGTAACCGCTGTACCCAATTCTTAACATCGCTCGATTTATGGGCAAGCATTACTAACATTTGAAAATCATAACTAGTGTTGACCTGCGCAAGTTGCTTACGTTAAAAGAAAAATCGTGTTACTAACTTAAAAAGTTTAGATATGAGGGCAGAAAAAATTTCGCTGCTGTACATTTACTAAAAATCGGGACACACCATTTTGGAGACCTAACCTACTACATTTATCGTGACCGGTCCTAATATCTCACGAAATAGGCGTCAAACGAAAAAACTACAAAGAACGAAACTTGTATAGCTTGAAGGGGGAAACCATAAGGCGCTATTGTTGGACCGCTAGATGGTACTGCCACAGGTCAAACGCATATCAGCTGCGGGTTTGTTTTTTTTTTGTAATAGGAACCCCCATTTTTATTACATATTCGTGTAGTCCGTAACGAAATATGACTGTTTTAGTTGGACCACGATTTTCGCATTGTCATAGATGGCGCTGTAATACTGACAAACATATGGCTCACAGTTTTAGACGAACAGTTGGTAACAGGTACGTTTTTTAAACTAAAATACAGAACGTAAGCTTGAACATTTTATTTCGGTTGTTCCAATGTAATACATGTACCTTTGTGAACTTATCATTTCAGAGAACGCATGCTGTTACAGCGTGAGTACCTGTAAATACCACATTAATGCAAGAAATGCTCAAAATCATGTCCGTCAACCTCAATGCATTTGGCAATACGATTAACAAAATTCCCCGCAACAGCGAGTAGTTCGCCTTCCATAATGTTCGCACATTCATTGACAATGCACTGACGCATGTTGTCAGGCGTTGTCGGTGGATCACGATAGCAAATACACTACTGGACATTAAAATTGCTACACCAAGAAGAAATGCAGATGATAAATGGGTATTCATTGGACAAATATATTATACTAGAACTGATATGTGATTACATTTTCATGTAATTTGGGTGCATAGATCCTGAGAAATCGGTACCCAAAACAACCACCTTTGGCCGTAATAACGGCCTTGATACGCCTGGGCATTGACTTAAACAGAGCTTGGATGGCGTGTACAGGTACAGCTGCCCATGCAGCTTCAACGCGATACCACAGTTCATCAAGAGTAGTGACTGGCTTTTTGTGACGAGTTAGTTGCTCGGCCACCATTGACCAGACGTTTTCAGTTGGTGAGAGGTCTGGAGAATGTGCTGGCCAGGGCAGCAGTCGAACATTTTCTGTATCCAGAAAAGCCCGTACACGACCTGCAACATGCGGTCATGCATTATCCTGCTGAAACGTAGGGTTTCGCAGTGATCGAATGAACGGTAGATCCACGGGTCGTAACGATGTAACGTCCACTATTCAAAGTGCCGTCAATGCGAACAATAGGTGACCGAGACGTGTATCCAAGGCACCCCATACCATCACGCCGAGTGATACGCCAGTATGGCGATGACGAATACACGCTTCCGATGTGCGTTCACAGCGATGTCGCCAAACACGGATGCGACCATCATGATGCGGTAAACAGAACTTCATCCAAAAAATGACGTTTTGCCATTCGTGCACCCAGGTTCGTCGTTGAGCACACCATTGCAGACACTTCTGTCTGTGATGCAGCGTCAAGGGTATCCGCAGCCATGGTCTCCGAGCTGATAGTCCATGCTGCTGCAGACGTCCTCGAACTTTTCGTACAGATGGTTGTTGTCTTCTCAACGTCCCCATCTGTTGACTCAGGGATCGAGACGTGGCTGTACGATCCGTTACAGCCATGCGGATAAGATGCCTGTCATCTCGACTGCTAGTGATACGAGGACATTTGGATCCAGCACGGCGTTCCGTATTACCCTCCTGAACTCACCGATTCCGTATTCTGCTAACAGTCATTGGATCTAGAATAACGTGAGCAGCAATGTCGCGATACGATAAACCGCAATCGTGATAGGCTAAAATCCGACCTTTACCAAAGTCGGAAACGTGGTGGTACGCAATTGTCCTCCTTACACGAGGCATCACAACAACGTTTCATCAGGCAACGCCGGTCAGCTGCTGTTTGTTTATGAGAAATCGGTTGGAAGCTGTCCTCATGTCAGCACGTTGTAGGTGTCGCCACTGGCGCCAACCTTGTGTGAATGCTCTGAAAACTAATCATTTGCCTATCACATCATCTTCTTCCTGTCGCTTAAATATCGCGTCTGTAGCACGTCAACTTCGTGCTGTGGCAATTTTAATGGCCAGTAGTGTATCCTTCAACTTTCCCCACAGAAAGAAATCAATAAATGTCAGATTCGGTGAACGTGCGGGCCATGGTATGGTGCTTCGACGGCCAATCCACCTGTGATGAAATATGCTATTCAATACCGCTTCAACCGCACGCGTGCTATGTGCCGGACATTCATCATTTTGGAGGTACATCGCCATTCTGTCATACAGTGAAACATTTAGCAGTAAAATCGTTAGAACATGACGTAGGTAATCTGCATACATTGCACCATTTAGATTGCCATCGATAAAATGGAGGTCAATTATTCTTCCTCCCATAATGCCGCACCATACATTTACCCTTCAAGGTCGCACCCCTCGTGGATTTTCCGTTGCACAATAGTGCATATTATGCCGGTTTACGTTACCGCTGTTGGTGAATGACGCTTCGTCGCGAAATAGAGCGCGTGCAAAAAATCTGTCATCGTCCCGTAATTTCTCTTGTGCCCAGTGGCAGAACTGTACACGACGTTCAAAGTCTTCGCCTTGCAATTCCTGGTGCATAGAAATTTGGTACGGGTGCAATTGATGTTGACATAACATTCTCAACACCGACGTTTTTGAGATTCCCGATTCAGATATTGTTCCCCAAAAATGATGCCATATTTCAGGACGATAACGGACCCATTCACAAATCCAGGACAGTACAATTGTGGCATGAGGAGCATGCATCAGAACTGTATCGTTTACCCTGGCCGGCACAGTCTCCGGACTTGAAAATTACCAAAACCTTTTCGGAGATATTGGAGGGCAGACTCCGGAGCAGATTCCTGCCTCCCATTTCACTATCGGAGTTAGAAGAGGTTGTGATCGAAGAGTGGCATAACATTCCACTGGAGACTATACTATCATTATATTCCAGTGTTCCAAGTTGAATCGCAGCTGTACTAAGGGCAAATGGGGGTTTAACACCTTATTAATAAACCATTCCCAAGTAAGTACGGGTGTTTACATTACTTTGCCTGTACCCTATATACAGATATATGACTTGTTTGATGCGGTCAACTACGCGTTCATCTCCTGAATCAATTGCAACATAGGTGGTAAATTATTTGCTGAATGTTTTGCAGTCTCTGTCATTCTCTACAGTTACTACCTTCTATAGCTCTTTGTAGTACCATGGAAGTTATTCCCTCATGTATGAACAGATATTCTGTCATCCTGCCCTTTCTTCTTCTCTGTATTATCCCCACATCCCTTTCCTCGTCGACCCTACAGAGAACCATCTCGTTCCTTACCTTGTCAGTCCGACTAACTTTCAGCATTCTTGTGTAGCATCACATCTCAAAGACTTCGATTGTCTTCTACTACGGTTTCTTATGTTTCAGTGCTGTACAATGCCGTGTTCCAAACGTACATTCTCGGAAATTTCTTTCTCAAATAAAGGTCCACATTTGGTAGTAGTATACTTCTATTGGCCAAGAACGCCCTCTTTGCCTGGGTCGTCAGCTTTTTGTGTCATCCTTGCCCTGTCCGTGTGGACTATTATTCCGCTTACGTAGCAGGATTCCTTCACTTCATCTACTTTGTGATCACCAGTTCTGATATTAATGTTCTCGGTATTCTCAATTCTGCTGATTCTCACTAGTTTCTTCTTTTTTAGATTTACTTTAACAAATTCTGTAATTCTTTCTCATCTTCAGCCAGGAAAGCAATGTCATCAACGAGTCTTATCATTGCTATCCCTTCACCATGAATGTTAATCCTCTTTTAATTCCAACATTGCTTTTTGATGTATAGACTGAACAATAGGAGCGAAAGATTACATCCTGTGCTACAGTCTTTAGTCCGCACACTTCGTTCTTGGTCTTCCACTCTTATTGTTCCCTCTTGGTTCTTGTACATATGTATATTACCTGTATTCCCCTATAGCTTACCCCTATTATTCGCAGAATTTCTAACACGTTGCAACATCTGACATTGTCGAATGGTTCTTCCAAGGCGACAGATTTTTCTTCATTCTTGCTTCCATTATCAACTGCAACCTCAGAAATGCCTCTTTGGTGCCTTCACCTTCCCTAAATCGAAACTGTCCTCATCTAAGAGATTTTCTTTTCCATTCTTCTGTATTGATTCTTGTCAGCAGCTTGGCAGCATTAATTGTTAAGTCGGTGGTGAGATAATTCTCGCACTTGTTGGCTCTTGTAATCTCGTGTCTGATGGTGTTCACCAACGTTAATAGTCATTTTGTTGCATTTCCCCATAATTTTAGAATTTCCAATGGAATATCATCTATCCCTTCTGCCTTATTTGATCTTAAGTCTTCCAAAGCTTTTTAAATTCTAATACTGGATTCCCTATCGTTTCTATATCGATACAAGTTTCTTCTTCTACCACATCTTTAGAGAAGTTCTGCCCCTCAAAGAGGCCTTTAACGTGGGCCTTTCTTCTATCCGCTCCATCCTCTGCACCTAACAGTGGAATTCACATTGTATTGTTAATGTTACCGCCCCTGCTTTTAACTTCACCAAAGGTTTCTTCGAGTGTTCTGTATGCTATGTCACTCCTTCCTACAGTAATTTCTTTTCCTACTTCTTCAATGTTTCGTGCAGCCATTTCACACTAGCTTCCCTGCTCTTCATTTTTGTTTCATTCCTAAGTGACTTGTATTTCCGTATTCCTGAATTTCCTTGAACATTTTTGTACATCCTACTATCCCCAAACAACTCACATATTTCTTCTGTTTCCCATAGGTTCTTCGCATTTACCTTCCTCGTACCTATGCTTTTCTTTCCAACTTCTGTAATTGCCCTTTTTAAAGATATCCATTCTTCTTCAACTGAACTGCCTACATAGCTCCTCATCATCGCAGTATCTGCTGTCTCTAGAGAAGCGTATCTCTTCATTCCGTGGTATTTCCGTATCCCTTTTCTTTTACGTGACCCTTGCTGACTTGTCTTTTAAACTTCAGCGTACCCTTCATGATAACTGAGTTGTGATCTGTACTAGCTCCTAGGCATACCTTACAAGCCAATATGTGCTTTAGGAATCTCTGCCTGTCCATGATGGTATTTAACGGAGATCTTCCTGTATCTCTCGGCCTTTTACAGCTATACCTCCTCCTCCTGTGATTCTCGAACGGAGTATCCGCTGTTACCATCTGAAATTTGTTGCAGAACTCAACTAGCCTTTCTCCTCTCTCATTCTTACTGCCAAGGCCATATTCTCCCGTAACCATTTCTTCTATTCCTTCCATAAAACAGCATTGGAATCCCACATTACTATTATATTTTCATCTCCGTTTACGTACTGAATTACCCGTTCAGTATCATATACTTTCTCTATATCTTCATCTTTTGCCTGCGACTTCGCCATTTATGCCTGAATAATTGTTGTCGGTGTTGGATTACTGTCGATTCTGATGAGAACAACAGTCTCACTGATCATAGCATTTCATTCTCTGACCTAACTACCTGTTCATAACGAATCTTACTCCCGTTACACCATTTTCTGCTGCTGCTGTCATCTAACCAGAAATATTTGACTTCTTTCCGTATCACTTCACTGACTCCCACTCTATCCAAAATGAGTCTTAGCATGTCCCTTCTTATGTTTCCTAGCTTCTCTATTACATTCAAACTTCCGACATTCCACGCCCCGGCTCGTAGATCGTATTACAATAGATTTAACATTAAATCATCCATGAAAAGACCATTGAAACATGGTAGAGAAACATGCAGTAAAGACTGAAAGCAATATTTATTAACGGAACATAAAAATAACACAAAAACAACTGTGTGTTAGATTATGAATACATCTAATTGAAATAGATAGCTGTCAGACATAGGTAGTATTGGGGTTGTTAAGCTGTTTCGCTGAGCGTCTTCTTCGACAAATGATTGTTTGGCAGCTCTTATTAACAAAATATGGCAAACACCCCTGTCCGATATATTCATGCTTAAGTTCGGAGTTAACAACTAATGCCAGTGTAACAAATGACATAAATAAACCCATTTTCCCTTCTGTCAATGTATAATACTTAACATGAGGTCTAATAAAATGTAATTACGTCGAATGGCTTCTTGAAACTTTCGATAATACCATTTTATGTAAGTGTATTTCCAGTACACTAAAATTCTGCGCATTCATGCGCGCTTCATTCCAAACACTGTTATTACTTTCAATTTAAAACTGGTAATGGTTAATTTTCCACAGAAAAAGTAAGTGACACGGTGCGGTGTATAAGGAGCGACCAAAAACTCCCGTGAAGGCGTTGCTGGAACGTATATACAACTAGTTCCACTCCGTTGCTGATCTATAAGCACCAACATATAGACAAGGGGTTATTGTGATATTTGTGTCTTTCCGACGGAAAATACGGAAACGTGAACTATGAAAACGTTGTTACCAAATGCGTACAAACAGGACCAACGTGTTGCTGCCAAAAGACAAGCAGCTGTTGGTATCCACCGAAGAATGAGAAACGTGAGTGGGGCAGCACGTGCAGTTAAGGCGAAACGTCAGTGAAAACTGTGGCAAGGAGTGCTGGTGCCTGATGATAGCACACGTGCCCATATAGTAAATGTCGTAACGCAGAAGGTACGCCAACTCAAGTGGAGAACAATCGACCAGCCGCCCTACAGTCTTGATTTCTCATAAAAGGCCTTGAATCATCGAATATTCTTGTCGGACGAGAATCTGCAGCAGCAGGCAGTTACGCACTGCTTCAAGCAGCACGATACGCTTGTTTTTCCAAACGGGTATTTTGAAGCAGGTGTCGGTGGGATGATCGCCTCAATGGTCACGGCGATTCTGCCTCATTGGCATACCGATTCCGGACTGTACGGCCTTCGAACGTAAACCCTCTGATTGCCCCTTACAGGTTGGTGTGGCCCAGATCCTACAGCACGAGCTGCATGGGTAAACAGCCTCCGCATGAGACCTGCCAGTGGCTGCCCTTGTCTTCAAGGTGATGTTCATATTTTTGTTATTATCTAGTTTGAGTTTATTTGAACCACACGGCGAACAGCTTTCTGCAAACATAAAAACGTATACACAGAGAAACCATAACATAAATTGAAGAATAATTTTAAATTACTGTACACTCCCCTACAGGTTCGATATTTATAATATTTAAAAGCACTCCTTCTTCAGACCACAAGTGGCCTATCCGGACCATCCAACCGCCGTCTCATCCTCAGCTGATGATGCGGATAGGAGGGGCGTGTGATCAGCACACTGCTCTCCCGATCGTTATGATGGTTTTATTTGACCGCAGCCGCTACTATTCGGTCGAGTAGCTCTTCAAATGGGATCACGAGGCTGAAAGCACCCCGAAAAACGGCAACAGCGCATGGCGGCCTCGATGGTCACCCATCCAAGTGCCGGCCACACCCGACAGCGCATAACTTCTGTGATCTGACGGGAGCCGGTGTATCCTTTGCGGCAAGGCCGTTGCCATTTACAATATTTACAACTAAGATATTATTTATCAATAAGGCTTTATTTGAACTAAGAAATTATTTAGAACTAAGAAATCATACATGAAACAGACGTAATAAGGAGAATTCAACAGAATTTGGGAAGCACACGCCGGCAGCCACAGATAAAACACTGCGGTTCATATGCACGCGTTTCTATAACGTGTAAAAAAAGTAAGTGTTATTTATTTGATGGTCTTTATGAAACATTCTGGAGCACTTGTTGGAAGGAGCTCCTTCGATATCACAAATTTTGCAGTAAACGGCTAAACTGCGCTTCGAAGAAATTGGCGCAAGTGCTTCCTGAAGAAGATCCCAGCATAGGGATCTTAGGTCTAGCAGTGAAGAAAATTGACGAGGAGTATGACACACCCTAACAACACGGATTTTATCTTCGTTTTATGTCTCCTTCCTCTTTCTTCGGACAGTCGCAGAAAGGATTATCCTTGATGCCTCTCCAGTTTAAGTGGGTAGCATTTGGTAAGGATTTGAACTAACATTTATACTCGTCCGTACCAAATCGGTTATCAGCTTCCAACTCGCTTCAAACTTTCTAAACCCGTGATAGCAGCACTGTATTGGCCTTTATGTCAGACTGAAAGGCTCCCATCATTTCATCAATTTTCACTTCCGTAAATTGCAATCAGAGGATGCCAGACTGACTTTCGCTGCAAGGCCAGAAGTCCTTCTTCGCCAACTGGTCGGTGTTGTCGTTGTGAACCAGTCCTGCGTTCCTTGTTCCTTGAGCCCGATAAACAGGAGATTCTCACATCTCTTCGCTTATATGAATTTTAATTTTACTGTTCCCAAAGCTCCGTTAGTGGAGTGGTTATGTCTGGGCAAATTAAATCGTATTTCCACAAATAACAGTTGATTATATTTTAAGCGAAACAGTCACTGAACAGCAAAGGATAACAACTGAGGTGCAAGATCCAATGACCTTTAACAAAAACGTTAAGTCTTAGACCATTAACTACAATTTTAAAAATATTAATAAGTGCGTATCAATTGCACAAGTACTGCAGCGCTAAGGTAAAATACAAAAACGAATCAGTACAACATCATCGATTTGCAGCCAAGAGCTTCACGTCAAGCGATTAAAATAGTAATCATGAACAAGTAGATTAGCGGCTTAGGATCAATCAGGCTGTTACAGAATAGATGACTAAAACGCAGGATGCCCTAACAAAAATATGTGTATAATTTTAATCCAAATATGTCGTTGCCAGCAGGTAGGCTATACTTATTTTTAACACAATTAAAATACCGGCCCACAACCAATGAAATGTTTGTAAAAACAAACACCACCGGCAGCGGTAACAAAGATATCTGCAACTCGCTTTAACAAAAGAATTTGACATCAAAAACCTTGAATAATTATGCTTAGTACCAGTCATTCAGATTATTAAGAAAGTTAGATTTTATACGCTAATTCCAATTTTTTCCAGTCCCCGAAATACGTCTGATACGTCTAAACAAGGGTTGTGCTAATTTTAAGGAAAAAGACATGGAAGGTGAACTCTCAAATTTCATCATTTGTCTTTTCATGGAATACACACTTCATTGCTTAACAACAGTTATGATGATTACAATTTAAAAACGTGGTCAAATGAATAACAACCCTCACAATATTTTAAATCACTTGAACAGAGTTAATTCACCAATAAAAAAACTTCAACAGTTTTTACCATTGAGAACAGGACTTAAAACTAGGAAAATACAACTATGTGTGGCTGCAAGCTCTTTCAACAAACTGAGTTTTCCAGCAAAATGAATTACAAATGATTGGCACCATAAGTACTAACAATTCCCAAGCATGATTGAAACTTCAAACAAATAGACAACGCCCACCAAAAATACAAAAATATAACAAGTCACGCCTACGACTGGGGCTATCGGAAAGCACTTAACAATTTATAACCCTTAATAGAATCCCTTCAGCAATAAAATATACAATCGCTCAAACTACAAGAAAAGCTTGGAAGGCATACAACTTAAATGTGAATCCCAACTGGTATACACCAGCAGAAACTATATAAAATGTAACAGTCATCCAATCGGTTGCACAAAATTTTTTTAAAAATACATTAACCAGTTGAGACAGCTCTAAGACTATCTTCATCAGCATAGTAAAAGTTACCTAAACTCTCAAGACAATTTTTAAATTTTCAGCAACAGTGCTGTCGTCAAATAACAGGTATTTATGCTCAAGAGTCAAGAATATAGGTCATAATAAAAAAGACAGAAAGTTATCACACAATAATACAATCATAGTTGCAAACGTTTCTTAGTCTGATGCCTCTAGTGCCGGCTACAGCAGTTAACTTGTGCCTCCGCTTGCAGCTCTGATTGTATTATTGTGTGATGACTGTCCTTTTTATACAAGAAAGGTGACAAATTACAGCAATCAGTTATCACAGCAAACTGGTAGCAGCCACGTAAATTTACAAAGAATGGAGTTAGGTAATGACTGCGGATGAAAAAGGGCCAACAGTTCATACTCATAAGTGAAAGTCTTTAAAATTTAACACGTTCCAGGACTAGCAAAACAGGGCCTGCAAAATTTAGATAACTTGTTAATGAGCGAATACAAAGAACCTTCGGGTTTGCAGAACACACCTTAAGGCTTGTGTGCTTGCCCAACACTCAGTATTTGAATAGGTCAAGTGCTCCGGAATTATTTGGGCGGTACTCCGTCGTGGCACGTACGAAAGCGATCAAATTTACTTAACTTGAGCTAACACGAGGCAGCTGATAGAGGCGACAGGCTGCACACAATCCTGTATGTCGTGCGACAACTGAAGTGTCGGCACAGCAGGAAGAAAACAAGAAAGATCGGGAGAATGAGGACAGGCAAAAGTTAGCAGAGATTCGTGCTGCTGTAAAAAGAGCGATGCGCGAACCATACAACCACTACCACCGTCATACCTTAGCAAAAGATCTTGCTCAATACCCAAGGAAATTCTGGTCCTACGTAAAATCGGTAAGCAGGTCGAAGGCTTCCGTCCAGTCATTCACTGATCCGTCTGGCCTGGCAACGGAAGACAGCAAAACGAAAGCTGAAATTTTAAATTTAGCATTTGAGAAATCTTTCACGCAGGAGGATCGCACAAACATACCGCCGTTTGAGTCTCGTACAGATTCCCGTATGGAGGACATAGTGATAGACATCCCTGGGGTTGTGAAGCACCTGAATGGGTTGAAGATAAATGAATCGCCAGGTCCTGTTGGGATTCCAATTCGGTTTTATAGAGAGTACACTACTGCATTGGCTCCTTACTTAGCTTGCATGTATCGCGAATCTCTTGCCCAAAGTAAAGTCCCGAGAAACTTCTTGGGACAGAGAAGTTGCTGTCCACACATCAGCACGGCTTTAGAAAGCATCGTTCCTGCGAAACGCAACTCGCTCCCTTTTCACATGATATCTTGCGAACCATGGATGAAGGATATCAGACGGGTGCCATATTCCTTGACTTCCGGAAAGCGTTTGACTCGGTGCCCCACTGCAGACTCCTAACTAAGGTACGAGGATATGGGATTGGTTCCCAAATATGTGAGTGTCTCGAAGACTTCTTAAGTAATAGAACCCAGTACGTTGTCCTCGATGGTGAGTGTTCATCGGAGGTGAGGGTATCATCTGGAGTGCCCAAGGGAAGTGTGGTAGGTCCGCTGTTGTTTTCTATCTACATAAATGATCTTTTGGATAGGGTGGATAGCAATGCGCGGCTGTTTGCTTATGACGCTGTGGTGTACGGGATGGTGTCGTCGTTGAGTGACTGTAGGAGGATACGAGATGACTTGGACAGGATTTGTGTAAAGAATGGCAACTAACTCCAAAAATAGATAAATGTAAATTAATGCAGATGAATAGGAAAAAGAATCCCGTAATGTTTGAATACTCCATTAGTAGTGTAGCGCTTGACACAGTCACGTCGATTAAATATTTGGACGTAACATTGCAGAGCGATATGAAGTGGGACAAGCATGTAATGGCAGTTATGGGGAAGGCGGATAGTCGTCTTCGGTCCATTGGTGGAATTTTGGGAAGAGGTGGTTCATCTGTAAAGGAGACCGCTTATAAAACACTAATACGGCCTATTCTTGAGTACTGCTCGAGCGTTTGGGATCCCTATCAGGTCGGATTGAGGGAGGACATAGAAGCAATTCAGAGGCGGGCTGCTAGATTTGTTACTGATAGGTTTGATCATAACGCGAGTGTTACGGAAATGCTTCAGGAACTCGGGTGGAAGTCTCTGAAGGAAAGGAGGCGTTCTTTTCGTCAATTGCTACTGAGGAAATTTAGAGAATCAGCATTTGAGGCTGACTGCAGTACAATTTTACTGCCGCCAACTTATATTTCGTGTAAAGACCACAAAGATAAGAGAGATTAGGACTCGTACAGACGCATATAGGCAGTCATTTTTCCCTCGTTCTGTTTGGAAGTGGAACAGGGAGAGAAGATGCTAGCTATGGTACGAGGTACCTTCCGCCACGCACCGTATGGTGGATTGCGGAGTATGTATGTAGATGTAGATGTAGAAAACACGTCTCTGCTTCGGGCCCAGAAAACAGGACCACGTCGTCCGCTGCCAGAACTACCCTGCCATCATGCATCAGGAAGGAAACAGTAATATGCTTAAATAAGGCTATAAATGACAATATTTAAAATGTAGGAAATATTAACTTATTACCGAAGTGGCTACACACAAAGAAGTCAGTAGCCAAATGCCCCTTAATATCGCATGAAAGAAAGTGTATATGTTTTTGAATTCCTAAAGGTCAAACTGCGCCGGTCGGAGTGGTCGAGCGGTTCTAGGCGCTACAGTCTGGAACCACGCGACCGCTACGGTCGCAGGTTCGAATCCTGTCTCGGGCATGGATGTGTGTGATGTCCTTAGGTTTGTCAGGTTTAAGTAGTTCTAAGTTCTAGGGGACTGATGACCTCAGAAATTAAGTCCCATAGTGCCCAGAGCCATTTGAACCATTTTTTATCAAACTGCTCAGGTCATAGGTCCCTGGACTAACACACTACTTAAACTAATTTAAAGTAACTTATTCTAAGAACAACACACACACCCATGCCCAAGGGAGGACTCTGACATTCAATGCGAAGTGACATCCGTTACAACGCGGCCTCTCCGCTTCGGCATTGCATGAAAACTGACGATGTGAACTACAACCACCTGCAAATCCAAATAACAGAGCACACCCTCTATTAACAGTGCATTGCATTCGACCCAGTATATATTGCAGTCCCAATTACATCAATTCACTTTACGACAGTGAGTATTCACAATTCATACACTTGCAGTGAATATGATCTGGAACAAACAGATTAAAATCAGTTACACTGAACGGTGACCATCCAAAAAATCACTCGGAGGCCAAATTAACATGACGAGTCTAATTCAATATTAACACAGTCGTGGGCTTACGATAACAAGTACAAACGCAGGTAATCTACAGATGCCATTCTGCAAGTCTCGCAGGAGAGCTTATAACACCCCCTGCTTCCCGGGATCTGCGAAATTACAAGTTAACAATGACCGTAAATTATGAATTTCGACCTGCGTCGGGATAAGGCATCCGAATCCGAAGCAGATAATGATTATTCCGCGGGAAACAGGAGACGTTATAGCTTGATCGTTATTGAATGAGTAATTTCATTCAATAACGATCAGTAAATGAAATAATGGAAATAATTTGGAAATAAATTTTGCCAGTGGAAATTTTGCCGAAAGAAATGATTGAGTTGTAAAAGCAATTAAAAAATCGTTGGTAGGATCAACTGATGAGCGACAGTACTGTTAAGTACATGAATAATTGTGTCAAAAATAAAGTTTACCTGTTTGTAGCGCAGCAGGTGGAACGCGAACTGTGTCAGGCTCAGTAGTCATACAAAAAAAAATGTCATAACAATCTAACTACACTTATTTTGTTCATAATTTGTCAGCTAAGGGCAATGCTGACAACACAGATAATTATCTATCGAGATTTTGAATAATGGACTGTCATTCTGTCTTTAAAATTAGGTACTTTGCACAGTTTAATCTACTGATAATGAAATATATTGCCAATAATTGATTAACTATATTTTGACTGATAATAATTCATTAATTGGCGGTTTGTCAGTTTGAATAAGCTTTATAGTTTCATGAAATATGCTTGAATTAACTTCAGCTGAATATGCATTGAAATAAATATTAATAATCAAATTTATTACTTCAGTCTATTATTAAGTTACTACGGTTGGCGTAAGCTTATTAAGTGCAACAATTAACTACGACAACCAGTCTGAAATTTACTCTTCACCGTCTATGAAAATAATTTGATAATTAACATATTTTCTCTTCATGATGGCGTGACACACTCGGTTCAGTAAGGTAAGGGTTGGAAGGAACCTACTTGGTGTTATTGTCGGGTGGAATGTAACTGCAACACTTAAGTGCTTGTTATTAATAAAGTGCTTGTCATTAATTGTTCAACTTCAGAGAAAAGCACAGTCACTGGCAAGCCTTCTACAATTTTATCCTACGAAAATTACGTAGATCTTACTTCCCTTCGTTGTCGGTGGATGGACGTCGTCCACGGCAGCGACACAATGTGGCAGCGGGCTTTTACTGTTGCTACTTGGACCCACAGTGCGCTTCACATTTAAGTCCTCGTTCCTTCAACACTATGCCCATTAATCCATAATAGCTTGCCGGGCCATGCTTCCAGATATGCCGACCATTACTTTCCCGTCGTACTTAGATCCACACACTAGCCGTTAGATGTAACACAGCTAGGACTAGCAGCACTCGACTGTACTTCTTACTCCGAGCACGGCGTTACTGCTACAACTACCCGCTGGCGCGCTCCCACGCCCAGAGGCGCGACAAAACAATCTCTCTGACTTCATCGTTAACTAAATATGCCCTGACTTGCCACTGTTAAATATTACGTAATTTAAACATAGTATTTACAATACATATTTACACTAGACAATACATCGTATACAAACAGTTTCATGTGTTAAGTAAGGGAAAAAACTCATAGCAGGGACTGCGTTGTAGCGTCACAAGCTTCCGTGAAGTTTGGAACGTAGGAGACGAGGCACTAGCGGAAATAAATGTGTGAGGACGGGCTGTGAGTCGTGCTTGGCTAGCTCAGTTGGTAGAGCACTTGCCCGCGAAAGGCAAAGATCCCTAGTTCGAGTCCCCGTCCGTCACACATTTTTAATCTGCCATGAAGTTTCAGATGCCATACTGTTTAAGCCTCGAAAATTGGTACGATGCTTGCTGACCAGGTTGCACGCAGAATCAGCTGCCCCTCCCGCAACTCGAACGATTCCGTTATTTTCTTGTGCATTCGATAGAGGGCCAGTATAGTAACAATGAGTTTTTAAGAATCTTCTCGAAAGTTACTATTACCGTAGATATACGCATCAATATTGCCCCATAACTAACTCGTATTACCGCACGGCCACCGCGGCCGGCTTATGAATGTAAACTAGCTTCCTATTCGGCGAATAGTCCGTATTTATAAAGCTACTTATCGAAGGTCCTCTGTACAGGAAAACAGTAGAATATTGGCGACTTTTATCGAACAAATACCAGAGAGAATAACGTATGGAGATAACTAGAATGGCCGCGACTTCTCTCGTAGATATGTGTTAACTATCTATGTGCCAGACAGAAAAGTATAAAATACGTTGACGCACACGCGTGTGCTACATAAGAAAGTACAACTACTCGATGACTGGATTCAGTCGAGTCGACTGACGAAAGAGCGAACGAATAGAACGAGTGCTGACTGGCGGGGGCGGTGTGGGTGGCAATGAGGACGGTCTTGCAAGGGCGAACGGCGGGAGCGCGTCACGTGAGGCCCCCCCCCCCCCTCCCACCCATATGTATCCGACACTACTTGGACCACACCAAATGCCAATACAACCAAACCACTTGCTCCGTGTGCCTAAGCTGTACGAAGTGTGTGGTGTTCAGATTTCGACCCTGTACTATAGAACAGTGATTCTATGATGATCCTTCTGTTGGGTATACAAATGGTCCCTAGCCCAAGGGCTATCTGAAACAAGTGACCACACCTGTCTACCACCAACAGAACCCGAGGTATGAGCACCGGAAACATCCCATTTTTATTCGAAACGTTTTGGGACATACTGGTAAGTATACCATTTCAAGCTTACCGATTACTTTTGGCAATGGTTTTACTTCATTTTGAGGCAAAAGGAACGATACACATAGGGAAACCTCCGTCACAAATTATATTTTATAGTACAATACTCGATACGTCGTCGACTTTTGCCATGTTGCCCCTGCTTTTGTCGATGAACATACTAGATTACTCTTCCACTTTCAAGAACGCACTGACACAGCAGACTACAGATCTGCTTTGAGTTGAGAAGAACCGCAGTTCACTTTGCGTGTCAGAACAATGTTACTTAAGTGAAAGTGACTCCTACTAGCCACAGCACTAAATACTGATCTGCATGCACTATCCATGCTGGCGCAGGATATAGAGTTAAAGCTCAACGCACCCAAAACCCAAGCAGTACCGCTGGTCATTCTAGGCTCATTAGCCCTGTATATCCGAAATCCCTACCATCTTTAACCCTACATGGGACAAAAATCAACTTCTCTCCTTCAGAAAAGAGCCTAAACGGGCGCAACTGCAGTGAGCTAGAAGGCATCGGTATCTCTCCATGCCCTACAAAAATATAAAAAGCTGTTCCATCCTGACCTGAAAAATATTGATTACAGAGATGTTATCCTGCAAAGCCTCACCAAGGAAAGGTCACAACCTTAAAGATGGTTATGAATGCCTGTGTTCGTTATATCTGTGATGTTCCACTTGTTGATGATATTTCACCATCATATACACAGGTATCCTGACTGTGTGAAGACAAATGCAAAGATATCCATACCCTCCGTCTTTTCTACTATGTTATTAACGAACACTGGTACTCATTTCTCTCCACGACCGTAACTCTTTTATCTGAAGAACGTGGCAGAAACACCCGTTCCCATCAGAGCAAAATCCTTTTTGTCCCATTCCATCGTTGAGCCACTTTCCCAAGTCCTTCTCAGTAGCAGGAGCGCGATTCGGATATAACCTTCCGCATTATGTTAGAGAACTGAATAATATTTCCAGCTACATAAGACAGTTAATGACTCTACTAAAACAACAATAGCGGCTACCATTGACCCTGTACGCACTCGTTACTCTTTTATATCTTTCTCTCTACCATGATCTTCCTCTTTTCCCAGTGTTCTTAGCTGGTGCAATCTCCTTAAATTGCCTTTCCCAGGAACACAAAACATCTATCTTGTACACCTATATATTCTTTTTTAATCTGCTGCTATCATAATTGTTATTATTGTCATTATTATGATTATTGTTACTGTTGTCACTATTAGTGCCAGCAGATGTTGTAGAACAAGTACTGCCAGTACTAACTTTACACTTTACTCACATTGCCACCTTAGACGCTCACATTATTTTTATACCATTTCTCATACTAAAAGTATTTCTTAAGAAACTAGAATGTAAAAATTGAATTATTTGTGTGCAGTCCTGCTCCGATGTAAGAGAGGTTGTGACGGCCTTAGAAGAACAGGTTAAATAGATAAATAAAATAAAGGGACAAGTAAGATTCAAAATGTATTCAAGGATTAACTGAAAAAAATGTAGCAAGTTATTTGGTGATGAGCCCAACGTGAAGTGGATTAAACTGCTTAAATCTGCCTAGCTCCAGTTTGTTTGATCAGTACTGGAGAAACAGCAGTGTTGCGAAAATCGTGTTGGTGACCAAAGTCATTTTGCATCTCTTCCTACCTACCCTTTACAGCACCAAGCCGCCCATTATTCCAACACTGCTGGAACTGGGACTCCAAATTTCCCTCTTAAGTGCAGATGGGCTGAGATGCCGTTTTACGGCTGCTAATAACACGGTGCACTGTGTCATTAACGCAGACGTCATTTGTTCTGTAAGAGTCTGAATACGACACAATATCTCCCGCATCCATTACCAGCGGCTGTCCTCTGTCCCACTTCTTCCCTCACGCCTTCGTCTCGCAAAAATCAACAGCTAATCTCATATACGACAGTAAAAAGTCACATATAGGGAGAGCTTAAAAAATGGAACGTGTCGGTGCGATCGCAGCAATTTTGGAATGCGTGTCGAATTGCAGCCTATTATCAGCCTTATACCGTTCCCGACTAAACCATTGTGCTTAAACGCACGTGCACAAGCGATCATGTAATATGCGCAGCTTTCTCAAATTGGCGCCCGTAATCACTTTTAATGCTAACCGACAGAAGCTTTTCCCAATTGGCCTTTTTTTCACCAGACGCTTGTGAGCGCGTTCCTAAAGCGAAGTGTCTACCAACTAAAAAGTACGTAGCAGAATAGCAGGCGCTGGCAATTACTTTGATTATTACGCTTGGCGGCCAGTGAAAATATTTGGCGGTCTGTCAACTCTGGAATTGAAACAAGTGATCGTCCACGCACGGTCTCACGAAATCGATTGTCATTGGAGCAGCTTTCTGCTGTAGACCGCAGGGAAACATAGAGCGGTAAATAGCTCTGACGGGACCAAGCATTCACTTTATGGCGACAAGACCATTATCGAGTGATCGTTTTCTCGTGGAGTACTTCAGTTTATGCCTTCGGAATTGCCATCAGCTTGTGTGAAGTGATTGGTTTGGAAATACGGCGTTGTCGTGGGGCCGTGGGACTAGACTAGGGTTAACTACGTCCCTGAGCTACACTGCGCTCAGACGACCAACTCTACGCTGTACGAAATAAACGAACTGAGAATTTTTCCACCACGAACGAAAAGGACACCAGAAATATTGATGTGGTTTGAGTCGTGTTGTTAGTTAACCGCCGTGAAGTGTGAACTATGACCTGAGCGTGGAATATAATAGCGAGACCCGGAATCAAGAGTAGCCTTCCAGACTACCTGAGCAGTGATACTGGATGCTTTATGCGTTCTTGTAAAACTTGGGGCACTGTGAACCTAGTAAGTGAGCCAAAAGTGGGAAATGTGACTGAACTCTTGCAGCAGTACTATAGCCGCGTTAGATCTATACACTAACATCTAAATTTCTGTGGACATACCAGATTCATGAACACTCACGTGCACAGTCAGTGGTGACCTACTTGATTTGTGCAGAACCTAAAGTATAGCACGAACGTTGCCACTGATAAATAAACATCGGAAAAATGCTCCTGTCGCAGCATAAAAGTGTGAATACGTTCACATTTATGTAAAAGAGTGAGAAGGTAAAATGAGGTAACTGGTACCCCACTCCTTATTCAAAGTCTTTTCAATCGACAGGAACATTCACTTTTTTTGTGCTTTCTTTCGCTGGGCATGCAACTCATATGAAACGAAATGTATTGCTCAGTAAAATGTAGATAGTTCACTTCTGTGGAACTGAAATAACACAAAGTAATTTCTCACCTTAGGCCGGATTTAATGTGCGAAAAAAATTTGCGTTTGTTTCAGTATTACAGCGTGGGGTTCCCAGATGATAACTGAGACACTTGACAGCATATTTCTCCGTGCTACGTCACTTTAAACTACGTTTTCGCCTCATACAAAATTTTACGTACACATTGTACGTCTACATGTAGGGTAATTTTGGACCTCTGCTATCTCGGAAACGGAAAAAGATAGACAGAAAATTTTCGGATTTGTTCGAGGTCGGTTCGTCAGCAATATATAGTAATATATAAAGCCATTTGCTCTGCAGAGCTTTGTCGGAACCCGTGGCTACGGTTTGGTATGCAAAAAACAAGAATTTGGGGTGTTTCTCGATAAAGGATAAAGATCTCTGAAAACGCGGAGATGGCTCTTCTAAATACATGCCTAGAGGATATACCGTTAAAAAGTGAGCAATTTTCTGCGACATTTTATTATTTGGAGCTCTTTTCATACCGGCTTTTGCGTAAGGAATAGGGTATCTTTGAACATCTGTGTCTTGAAAACGGATAAAGATATCAAGAAAATTTTCAGAATACTTGGAGAACTAGATCGTAGGAATATACCGTTAAAATATCAGACATTTGCTGCGCACAGCCGTCTTTGAATCCTCGCTGGGTTTTAGTCCACTGGTACCGGCGAAAATATAGTAACAAAATACCTTTTTGTGGGCGTTTTCCAAGGAATTACCCATAAACTAATAATTTTGCATCCGTGACATCATGCCCACTGTAGAACACATCAAATTCAAAAAGAATCAACTGATTTCCCTCATTTGCCTGAACAGGTCGAAGTGTGTAATATTCATACTTTGTCCCTGTACTGTAGAAAAGTGACACCAAGACGATCATTCTTTTGGATGTAAATACTTTTCCGAGCCCAAGGGCTACCCAGAAAACTTTTCCTGCCTTTTTATCACCAGCAGAATTGGGGGTATGATCATCGAAAAGCCCTTTCGGAATATATTAGGTACGCATGCTGTCGCGTACGTAACGACGTGAGTGTCGTGGAACATCAGTAACTTTCATTTTTAAGTAATTCACTGATTGTCGGAAGTATGTACGCTCCTGTGAAGTCGAACTGCTATTTTAGTAAGTGTGCGAGCGCAGTGCGGGATTAGCAGAGCTGTCTAAGGCGCTTCAGTCATGGACTGTACGGCTAGTCCCGGCGGAGATTCGAGTCCTCCCTCGGGCATGGGTGTGTGTGTTTGTCCTTGGGATAATCTAGGTTAAGTAGTGTGTAAGCTTAGGGACTGATGACCTTAGCAGTTAAGTCCCATAAGATTTCACACACATTTGAACATTTTAAGTGTGCGAGACCCACCACGAATTAAATTGCTTCAAATCTCGATTTTGGAAAAGAATCTGAGGCCATAGATGGTGTAACTCGTAATATCTTGACTGAAGTACGATCTCTCTCCACACTTACGTGATTGATCGCCTAACAGAGCGAAACGATAAGATTCTCGATCCATTTTGTGTTATTTCAAATGATTAAGCTAATTACCAATGCAGTGTTCCAGCATTCCTTTTCTTCGGTTCTGTATTTGACGAAGACAGTATATGCACAAGGATTTACAGGCACTCTTCACGGTTGCCCAGCCGAAACTTCCGCACACACAGAAAGTCTCACGAAGATAGTGGGAGAGGGAAACAGCTTCCATCAGGACCTTTTCAGGGTGCAATGTAGACGTTCGTTGCCAACTCGCAGTCTCTTAATCGTTTTCACGTCCACGCTTTTTTTCCTAGTTTATAAAATAAATCACTCTTGTTAAATGGAATACTTCAGACTGAAGAATGATCTCGTAGTAGCACACAGCTGGCACAGAATGGATAGTGAAGCACAGGAACAAAAAGACACGAGATATCAATCAGTGTGTACCATCACGGTCAGGCCATTGGTGTTATATGCTACAGATGGGTCGTTCGCGAACTAACGTATCCAAAGGAACGGTTCACCAAGATGAACGGAAGGAGCGAGTAACGAATTCTGAGGAACGGTCTTTCGTAGTTCACTTCGGGCGTGGCTTTCTACTTAAGTTCCCGGGAACGGAAAACTGTCGGTCTCGTTCCCGCATCGGCACGTCGGCCGGTCTCATTCCAGCCTCGGCCCGTTCCCGACTCTGTCTCCGTCTCTGTCTCGATCTCGGTCTCCCTCTGCCGGACTCGTCCTTCTTCGCTAGGACACTCGTCGCAGTTCCACTACCGACTGCTCCCAGTTAGTTCAGTATAGAGTTGTCGTTCGTTTCGTTCGCTGCGCACGCCCATTCTAGATCTGTTTCAAACCTGTTTTGAACACTGTACTTCCGGTTCTTTTCTTATTCTATTCAGCGTCCACGATCGATAGTTAAAATGTATTTATAATTATGTAAATTGCATAAAAATTACGTGGCATGTATTATACATCTTTTCAGGTAGTAAAATGGCATTTTAACTTACTTCACTATTTCGGTAAACAGCAGAAAACATAATTATAAAAAGGCAATTTTTTTTTCTATTACACATGCAAAGGAAGTTAGCACGGCACAAACGAGTGGTCATTTTCTGTCTTTGTTTTTGATCCAAGGTAAAGCAGCATGTTCATTGTTATGGAAGGCAGACCGACTTACAACCGAATGAAGTCCGCACTCTCTGGTGCCACATTTTGTAAAGAGAATATGATAACTTCTACAATATTATTTCAGTGGTAGAGGGCGGCGCACGAAAAATTGGCCCCGAGTACCAGACTGCTCAATGTCGCCCACCAGTGGTCATCTGTTGTTTCGAAGTTGTTTTCATTAGTTTATTTGTTATTTCTTTTGAAACGTGGGACTTAGGGAAGGCAGAAAAATGTGTGAACGGGGCATTACTTAGTTACCCTTGGTTGCTCTGCAAATACGTACACTTTATTTAAGGAAATAATTTTTTTAAAACAATGATTTTTTAAAAAAAATTGACTGCAAGACAAGCCACACTGACGGCTGAAGGCCTTATTACGAAAGAATTCAAAATTATTTGTCGGCTGAAGGCCACAAGCTATAGGTTACTTCAGAACAATTAGCGGCTGAAGGCCTGAATTTCAAGTGAGGCAGACAATTACACGTTGAAAATACCAAAACAATATTTACAACAATCATTAAAAATATACACTATAAAAGAGAACGTGTTCAAACGCAAGAATAATCCTAGATAATCACAACAAATTGCCTTCATGAATCCAGTACGCGGACAGCGTTTAAATGACTGATCATTCAAAACCACACTAGATACACACGGATCCTCGTAAACAATTCCACAAACAACTCAAACTATAATAAAACCAGTCACTATGGAGCAACATGGACAAATTACAAGTCGGCACAAACACAGAGAACCCAGAAGCCGTAGGAAGGCCAAATACACGTCGTCCGTTGAGACGACCGACCGAACGACCAACCAACGGTCGCTCTCGGTCAAGTCAGGCAAGGGAAACGTCCCCGTATGAATCGCCAACTAACAGCTTGTTACCATGAGGTCACTTCGGCGGGCGGACCCCACACAATGGTGGCGGTTTCATTACCCGGATTTAACGATTCATTGAACTTAAACTAGCTGAACCCGGTCCATGGCGTGGTGGTACACTCTCGCGACCACATCCTTCCATCGGGTAGTGCATGCATTGCCAGCTGTCCCGACGAGTCCCGGGGCTGTGCGGACCTCACCGGTCCTCCTGAACTCAAAGGTCCTCCGTCGCAACCGAACTCCGACCCACGGTGACCCGGAAATACTGGAGGTCGCTCCAAAGACAGTACGACAGTATTCGCTATCGATAAACGCCGCTGCTGCCACTCACGAACAGACGAAGCGAGCAAACGTAGTGGCGCCAGTGAATGCACTAAGAAAACGAGAGGTCACAATCCGAATATATGACGCCAACCTGTCAACAGCACAAACGCGAGCCGGAACACGTCTCATCTTTACTGCGTAAGTATTACATGTTTATCTATTCTGCCCGTATCGGTCAACAAATCGTGAATAATTGGCGATCGTGGCCGGCTTTTCGAGCTCCACCTTATATTATTTCACTGCGATCAGCCACATAACGCTACATTTGGCTAAATGAGAAGTTTTGCATAATCACGAAAAATACTTCTACAAGAATGTGATAATTCTACCCAGGGGGTAGGCAAGTGGCCCCTCTTGGCATCTGCCATCTTCAGTCAGCTATGTTACTAATTTTCAATTTTTCATAAGAACCATATAACATGTGCAAATGAACGGTGAACGAGTAAAAATGAACGCTTCTAAAAACAGAGCGATCACCAGTGAACTAGTTCCCAAGAATGAACGAGTTCACCCATCTCTACTATATATTTTATATCGGAAATAATGCCAGTATTGCACTATTTGCGGATTCTTCTGTCTCCTTTGACTGACAGTATTAAAGTAAAACGGCGGTGACGAGAGTCAAAAGTGAGTGGAAGGCAAAATTTGCCACTAGCCACCTCTCAGTGTTACAGCGGACAGATTAGCAACTATGCGGACGATGTGTTTTAAACTTAGCACTGGACAGCAACATGCTGGCAGTTATAACGTCAAATAATCTCTAATCTGGTATGTTGAAACCGTCCGACCTTCGAATCGTACATGACACAATACAGCGATTTGGATAGACAAAGAAGACTGCCCTGGAACTTTCGAATCATGATAAACGGATACATTAAAAAGTGATGGTACGGTAATAGTTTAGTGAGATATTAAGAGAGCATCGAGAAACGTTTGATTTGACGTACACCTGCTGGCAGCCACTTAATTGCCTAATTACTTACATGTTCGATAGAGCATTTCAACGATTCTTTATCGAAACGTGTACGGGATATTTATACATGAGTAGCGTTAACTTTAATGACTACATTATTTTTAATCCTATTCATGCAACTACACTTGATATTTTTCCTAGGTTATCAGCTTTTAAATAGAAAATGTCTATGGAATAGAAGTAGTTATCCAGCAAAAATGATTTTACGTCACATTTAAAAACTGGATTGTTGTCTGTCGAACACTTTTATATTATAGGGCAAATGATCAAATTTTTTTTGTTGCTGCATGTTGAAATCATTTCTGAATCACTTGCATCTTTAATTATAAGTAATAAAGATCACATTTTACTCTAGTGTTGTAGGTAAGAATATCATTAACTTTCTCAAACCGTGATGGATTATTTACGAAAATTACATTAGCGATTATAACTATGTTCTGTGATGGTGCAGCTAAAATGCCTAGCTTCCTACACCAGCAGACGAACACTACATATAACTTTTACTACTCGCTTTGGTGTAATCAATAATTTATTTCTAAGTGGTGAGTTGCTGCTGGAAATTATCCTTTAATAAACTATTGAGTGTAAATATGCAAAATATGTCAGTAGGTAGAATCGCTTGTTTCCAAGGCCGGCAATTACACGAGTAAAACTTGGCTCTTTAAAGAGCTCTGCAATACGCTTCTTCCACTTCAAGTTTATATGAATATGTATGCCCAAAAATTTGAAACATTCTGCGTTATTTACTGACTCCTGCTCATGTCGTACATTAATTGCTGGTCTGAGTCAATTTGTTGAGCTGAACTGAATAGAGTATGTTTTCTCAAAATTTAGGGTGAGTCCAATTTCAGATAACTACTTACTAATTCTCTGAAAAACATAAATAACAATCTCTTACCTGGTTTACCCTCTAATGAGATTTATTATAACAATAATATTGTCTGTAAAAGTATCAATTTTGCTATTTCATTGTTAAATGGAAGGTCTTTCATATATGTAACGAATAAGAGACGACCTAACGTTGAACCCTGAGGGACTACCTTAGTGATTTCTCCCCAGTTACTAAAATTTTCTACAATACACTGTTGGCATACCAGGTGGGATGATTAGTACCTCTTATTTGCCGTTAATAGTCCCAACAATAGGAGAGTGACACTCACTCGTATTTTTCTAGTTTTTTGCTTCAATCCGGAACATTCTGAAAGTGCCTTGAAACCACTCAATGAACAACCAGACATGCACAGACTACAGATAAAGAGACTACTATGAAATTTAAAAACATCCTTTAGCTGATGTAATAGTCCGCAAATAAATTAGAGATCTCCCTACAAGTATTGTAACTCATTATAGAGACAAACAGAAATATATGGTGAAGAATTTGAAAGTAATGCACGAAGATTGCTTTATGGCCAGAAACGTTAAAACCAAAAAGACTGTAAGTGGCTACAGAAAAGTGAAAAGAAGGAACTAATCTTAATGACACATTAAGTCATGTACAAAGTATTCGACAAGAGTGTGCAATTTTAGTATAATGGAGGTGTTGTATCCAGACATATAATAATTTTGCAATGTTTGGGAAGGTTAGGTGATTAACTGAGAGGCTAACCAAAGGATACTCTTGTTATGAAATTAATTAGGGTTACATTTACGAGTACTTTCGTTTGACTTCAACGTCCAAAATGTTCAAGAGCTCAGTTTTCATAATTTATTATGAGTGTAAGATATAATGAACTAAGGTATAATTAACAATATTACACGGCATGGAGTGCCCTTAGAACAATGAATTCAGTTTGGAAGTTTAGCAGAGAAAGCACCTGCGAAAGATGTCAATAGGCGAAGATAACTGGAGGAAAAAACCTAATAAAATAGATAGATCTACACAAGGTGGCTGAAACAAGAGAACTTTGGAAACAAAGAAGCACAAGAGAGGAAAGGTCTTTTTAGCTGAAGGAAACACAGTGTGATACAAAACGTTCGCCAGTACAAACAAATTGCTCAAGGTATGTCGATACATATTAACGCTTACCCATAAATGTACAGAGTATGTTTACAGTCCTCCATCACTCTCTACAGCCTTTTAACGAGCCATCGGGCCTGAACTTTGCCACTGTCATTTTTCCGGTGATATTTGGTATCTTAATAGGCCGTAACTTTTATTCCTAACGTGTAGGTTGTCTTCGGTTTTTCGTAAAGCTTCTAAGTCATTACGAAACAATGCCGAATTGTGTGAGCTAGTTTCATGAAGTTACAACCCATATTTTAGCTTGTTTTGATTATACGAAATGTACTTTGGGGATGATAACTCTTCAATTTTCTCTCTGATCATATAGACACGAAACTAACACGTCAAATGAACATGGTCATTTACACAGAGATGGTATGCATTTTACCTAAGACGTGTTGGTATTCATCCTATGTCACAAAATTAATCATGTGATTATATAATCATTCACCTTGATTATTATTTTCTTTCCGTGGTCTCCTAAAGGCCATTTAATGTCTCAAATATGAGCCGAAGGGTCCTTTATCTGCGAAATGTATGGGAAGGTTTCATAAGATGATGCATTCCAATTGAAAAAATATTTCTCGCTGAAGATACCACACACTATGTAATGACACTATGGCTGCAAATATTTTATGTCCTTTAGAAAATGACGATCAACCAGATATACTTGTCCACTTTGGGTAAACAGAGGTGGCACTGGCCTGGGACGGCAAAGACATTTTACGTAACTTTTCTGCATTCGACTGTTAATATCAAGATCAGAGTTGAATTGGAAGAGATGGTTGAGTAATTGTTGTCTCTCCAATTCAATAGTGATATTTGTCTCCACTGATAAATCGATTACTCCGTTGTTTCTATAGATCATGCAACCTATGGTGGTTTCTGATGCTTTCATAATGCTTAGGCATACTTACTTATTCTCAGAGGCCAATTCTTTGTTTCAGTGATATTAGCAGCACGGAAAAAATACTTCCGGTTTTCTACGGTGAATTTGGTTTCCCATTAAGGAACAGTGATTCTCTTACTCAAGACTCCCACGTGAATCTCTTGCTCCAAGTGTAAATTCAAATTGTTTCTGCGCCGATTACGAGACCACTCAGTTCTGGTTACGTCAAAATATGAGTATGTTGAATGAAAAGTAATTCGCTTCTACTTTCTGGGATGTATCGCTATACAGATTTCCCAGTAATTCTTCTTGACAGTAACCTCATGGATGCGTTTTACTCTAACTGAAAAGAATCGCTCGTTCGTTCAGAGTTCACTGACAGCTTTTTTCGTAGTCACATTTATAGCTGAACGTGCATTCTAGACCACTGAAGACTCCCCTACTTTATTTCGAAGACATAGTTTACACCTTCACCATCACTTTATTTGTTATATAGTGGAGATATATGCTGTTTCTGCTTGTACTCTTACACTTCTTTCAATAATATTTAGCGTCATTTTATGCCCACATTAGTTACGTACACATTACTTGTTACACACGACCGTCCATGTTAGCTGTTCTTCCTGGGACAAATTACATCTAAAATCAAAATTTTCCGGACTCATATCATGTTGCACTGATGTGGATCTCAGTTTGCATATACTTTATTTAAACTGATTTTCTTTTCTGCTTTTTGTGGGGATTGCGCTGAATCGCTTAAGTAAGTGCTGATTCATAAATCGCTTTCCCATAAGGTCACCACAGATACTGAAATACGTCAAGAGAAATATCTGAAAAAAACTAAAATGAGAAATCCACTTCTAAATTTTCGTAATAGGTATTGACTCTTTGAGCTCGTGCAGTAACAATTGAATAGGTATCTTTTTGAGATAGAAGTTGTTTCCATTAGGTGATTATTTGATGTAAGGTAGTTTGGCTAACTATGACGTTTATAAATGAGTGACCGGGCAATAATGCCCAATTCCAGCACCAATTGTGGTAGTGTATTACTAAGCAGACCCCCAAACGAATAAACAGCGGAAATAGATATGATGTGGCCATTTCGTACAAACGTTAGCTCGAGAATACATGGTAGGGTATGTAAGAAGCAATCTTATTCATATGTTCCGAAGAAGAGATCATACCCATATTTGACACTACTAATGAGCTCTACTGGTGCTGTAAAATTTCGTAGTATTGAGGAAATGTCTAGGAAATGTGAACCTGAAAAATGGAATGTCATATTAGAGAAACAGAGAGAATTACAAGCATTTCATAGCATTATAGAATAAGAAAAAGTAGTAAGTGAGAGACAGAGTTCAACACTGCCTGGAAAAAAAGTAGAACAACCAGGAGGGCGGGGGGAAACTAAATGAAACTATTAGACCTGAGACGGTATGTGATGTCAGTGCCGTGGTTATAAACTGGAGTCATATTTACAAAGATTTTGTTGGCAATATGAGCCCACTTATCTATATGACAGTGCAGCCCATACGGGCTGAACGCATACCGCGATTCGATTAGTAACCGTTGTGTTCTCACCTGAGACAATGTGGCCCAAAACTTTTGAAACTGTTCCCTGACATCCTGGGCACTGGTAATAGGACGGAGTTGACGTCTGCGCTGATCCTATACTCATTCTATCGAAGGCAGATCTGGCTGCCTTACTGGCCGCGAGAGTACCGTAGCATCACGCAGAAAATTCACAGAGATACGCGCCACATACAGATGAGCATTGTCCTGTTGAAAAATGGCGTCACGATACTGCTACATGAGAGAAAACACATGAAGGCGCAGGATGTCCTAGAAGCACTGTTTTCCGTCAGAGTTCCCTCAATGAAAAATACCATCTGTGACCTGAAATCATACCCGATGGTCCTTACACCACGATGACAGGAGTAACATCGTTGTGCCTCTCCTAAACGCTGCAACAGTGGAATCCATTCTTCGACGGGCACAATGTGACGGAATCTGCACGTCCATCACAGCTATCATTCTACCTCTAAAGCTGTACATGCCCCTTAAATGCCCTACCAGGTCTGGTTACAACACTAAACATGACAAACGTTAATGTAGTCTTGTGTGTATTCTACCAGTTACAGACAATCGCAACTATATTTATTTACATGTACACTCATCTATGAAGTTAGATCGACCTCTAATCATATCTTCTGGGTGCTTCATTATCTTTTTCATGCAGTGAAACTTTTCCAATTCAAATTTCTCCCCCTCCTATGGTCCGAGAAACTCTCTGGGAGTTCAGAAGCCCTATTGTGTTGTTAATCGTGACGATTTCCAGTTCACTTCTGCAGCTTTACCGGCATATAGCCTCCATCCTCACTATGGCCGCTGGCAATCCATATTCTGCCTGAAGGAAATCTTGGAAAGCTTCCCCCACCCTTTACTTACATGAACACTCCCATATCCCGCTTAGCCTCAAACTGCTGCAGCCCAGTTTCTGCTTTTGTAGATGCCAGCTCCTATCTGCACATGGTCAAGAATCCGATTCGCCCTTATGTTCAGCCCCAGCTATATTACGTCTCTCCTACTTAGCGGCAAAGAACCATCAAGTACAAGAACATAAATCTCCTACAAGCTGTGCAGCATTGCCAATCACATCAGAGAGCCATTATTTCATCATCATCATCTGTGTTTTTGCAGAGTTGACATCAACAGTTACCATCTCTCTTTATTATTTTATGACCAAAATGGTTTAGACGATGTACTACGACCGACTGTGACCGAACAAGGTCTTCTTCAGGCATAAAAGTGGAATGAAAACATTACTTATTCCATATCATCTAAGCTATTTACAATAAAAATTGAAATATATTGTTTAATGTAAATGTGAAACGTTACCTAAAACACAGAACTGTTGATTTCTCCAGCGTCATCTGGTGCCTGTCGTTACAGCTGAAAACACACAGTAAGCTCCACTGCTCTATCTGGCAATATCGTATGTCATGAGACTTGGCGTTACTGCTACGATTCAATTATGGTTCCAAATAAAGCACATGTTTACGTGTGTTGTTGTGATCAGGCAATTTTATTAGAATGGTTAAAATATGAAAAAAATATACTGAACATATCAGTTAAATAACTGTAAAATTAAGCTACTGTTCTACGGTACTGTAGTCTGGTAATCAGTCCAGGGTAAATAACACAAAATTTATAAATAAGCTAAACAAGTGGCTTCATATGTTGTCATAAAAGGGGTCTAACTTAAAGCAATAAAAGACAAAACGTAAAACTACGACATTTTTTCTGGGGATCGAAATCACAGAACATGGCTACAATTTGCAAACTGCTAAAAAGGGATGTAAGAATAATAAATAGAAGTAACAGCAGGGATAATTGTAAAGAACTGTTTGTTTTATACATAATTATGGAACAAGAACCAGTTTGGATCAAGGAAGAAGGTAAAAAGTACAGAACAGCGTTTTTTATCAGAGAATAAAATTGTATAATTAATTGCACAAGGAGACGGAAAACAATTCTAAAATACATTTGTTGAAAAGATAGCTAAAGTTTCTGTGTAAGTAATGAATATTACGCAGCAAAGAGGATTCAGAGGTGGTTAACAGTGAAATGGGATAATTACACCACGTTGTCACGTTACTACACATCAATCCTTTTGCAAGAAATCATGTGCCGAGATCAGTAGCGCTTGATAATAATGTTTTCTCATTCTCCTAATTCAACATCTCACTCACTATGCGGGATGTTCACTCATATTTTCAGGTCGACTTACAACACTTACCCAGTGTTAACACGTTACGTTTTCGGGTGCCTTTTCCAATACACAAACCGTACAGGGGAGATTTGTGGATGGAAATGTGCCAATCCGTTCACCTCGAGAAATTTCTCTGAGATGTTGCAGTGCTCGTAAGATAGAACCATAGGACACTGAGGGGCTAATCTACAGTAAAAAGCACATTACTTGTTTTAGAGATGCCGTGATTCATTACGATCTGTAAGTTTTGCCACAACGCCGTGTTCAAACGAAATTATTTTAGCGCTCTTTTATTTCAGTCATACTTGCTGGAACATTAACCCAATAATGCTTAAATTACATTGTGTTAATATAATCATCCTTGACTGTATATTAATATAGTCATCCTTGACTGTATTTAGACAAAACTTATTCTGTGCGACGTCGATTAATTGTCGCAGTTACTTTCATGCTCTATCACGGTACGACACGTTTGATAATGTGATTTTCCATAACAACTTTCTATTGCCATCACTGCGACCGTTTACTTTGTCCGCCGCAACGATATTCTCCTTAATGAACAGTTAAAACTGTTTTACAAAGCATCGAACATACGACTTAGTTTGAGGAAGAATTTTCTAAGAACGTACGTTTGGAGTACAGTATTGTACGGTAGTGAAACATGGACTGTGGGGAAATGGGAAGAGAAGGCAATCGAACCCTTTGAGATGGTTTTACGGAAGAATGTTGAAAATATGCATGGACTGATAAGATGAGAAATGAGGAGCTTCTGAACAGAATCGACGAGGATAGGGATATATGGAGAACACGGACAAGAATTACGAACAGTATGGTATGACATGTTGCAAACTCCCCTTAGAAAAATTTATGAATGATTGTGCTGATAAATCCCTTACGTTATTTGATTTTCAAACAGCTGAGCAAAACTGAACGTACCCAGACATTTCTCTCTTTACTTATTCTGATCATCACTAAACTGACACACAATACTTTATTCGCAATGCAATCTGACTTTAAGTGATCCCTACAAAAGAATGGCCGTGACTAACAATAACCTATACCTTTCATGAATCACTTACCTCACAAAAACCTTCGTTACTCGAACTACTGCAATACAGCAGCTAAATAAAAGATTCTAACTATTGAAGGCACTAACTACTGATAGGCATGGTTATCAAATGAAAGATTTTGATAGAGAACAAAAAATGTATTTACCTTAATAGTGTTCAAAAGTGATTATATATATATATATATATCAGTTCATGACATCCAATATATATATATATATATATATATATATATATATATATATATATATATATATATATACATATACATATATATCAGTTCATGACATCCAGTCTTACAAATTTACTGTCTCTGATGGACACACGTCTAGATCATCCGCTCTCTAAACTCCGCCATCTCTCTCCCCACATTCACCACTGCTGGAGGCTCACCTCCAACTGCGCAACGCTACGCACTGTTCACATCCAAAAGCTCAACACTACAATAGTAAATAATCTGACAAAGCAAACCAGCCACAGACTGCACACAGCACAGCCAGTGATTTTCATACAGAACACTACGTGGCGTTACCAACATAAAAACCTAAACAGCCTATTTACAATGTGTTAAGACATCGGGGAATAACTTCCATGGTATTAGAGGGAGCTGCATTGGATAAAAACTGTAGGGGAAGACAGAGATTGGAACAAACCCAGTAACTAATTGAGGGCATAGTTTGCAATTGCTTCTCTGAGACGATGAAGTTAGCACAGGAGAGGAATTCGTGGCAGAAGGCTGTTTACTCAAAATAGCTATTTTACAAAAATAGACGAGAGCAACCACCGGTCCAACCTTCGACTATGGCCAGTTTAAAGAGGGACACTATAAGCCAAGAAATTGGATTTCCTGGTGACACAAGGGAGATTCTAGATCGAGTGTTTTAGACAATCAAGGGAAATGAAAATTTATTCTACTGCATATAGTGGTCTTGCTTGACCAAAACAAGTGAGGATGTTGTTCTCAGGTGGGTGATTTCATGATGTTACGTCAGCCAAATTGGACTCCCTCGTGTCCTTCTGTCAGGACTATAGGCGTCATGACATCGTGGATCACATTATGAATACGCGACACCCATTTTAACGTGTTACAGACTGAGAGGAGAACATGAAGACAGACGTGGGTAATAATGCCATATTTACCGGCATGCAGTCAGTTTGCGAATGGACTGTATTTAGTGCAAGAGGTGTGGTTCTCGAATCATCAGCAGGGATCCTTGACGTTAAGCACCAAGCTAGAAAAATTTAAATTGGGTTTAAAATGTTGAAGTTCGTTGGAGATCACGAAGTACTCTCGCTAACAAACACTGGGTGAGCACAGTGTGAGTAAATCGCGCTCCAGTTTAAGCAGGAGCTAGTTTTTCACGCATCTCAATGTTTATGATATCATACTCTCGTGAAGGGTGTGTCGCACAATTTTATAATTTTTCCGATGTATAAATACTGTCCGCATATTGTGGTGCCAATAGAGTTAGTAGCAAAGCAGTAACAAATTAAAATTATATTGCAGTGCCTGCTGTGTATGGAAATGATGACAACGAAAATTTGTGTCGCACCAGGACTCGAATTCGGATTCCCTATTTTACGCGAGCCGTCGCCTTAAATGCTTTTTTTTAATTGTAGATGAAGAGGAAAACATCAGTGTTATGTTGTATATTTGGTTCCTTTTGGTACGAAAACGAAAAATAACGCATTGTACTACAATGAAGAATAGAAATAAACCACTCTGCCAGCATACCAAAGGCCCCGCACTCCAACTATATCCTACTGGTTACAACGTCATCGCTTTGTCCAGCAGTCGAGGTCTGGGCACGTCGTCACGAATAATAATGCCGCATGTCCCTGGCACTGTTCCTGTTCTGAGAATTAGATATTCACTATGAAATTTCCTTCTTACGAGCGGCACACCTCAGCTGCAAGGTGAGTCGAAGAACACACTTCCCAAAAAATTGACACAGTATTGCCGATAGCACTTTTTATGCTGAAGACGGGGAAAACGTTACTGTAGAAAAGCCAAAAAATCAGGAATGCTCGTGTCACTGTTATGGAATAGGTAAGATTTCGACATTACTTTGATCAATGTTACTGCATTAGTCTTAGTACGATTCACTGCGTGTGGGGCCGTGCGAAGAAGAAGGGCAAGCATTTTTCTTATCAGCTGTCACACCGTAACTGAGGATCGACATTCCATGCAATGTGCTTATCTGGCAGACAACACTGTCGGAAAAGTGGGGAATCGGTCATATTAATGGCATGGAGCCATTGCCATGTCATATGTTTTTGGTTGACAAGCAGACACTAGGTCGTCAGTGGTTTCAACCCTAGAAGGGCAGTAGTGCACTACACGCCATGCCTTAGGCCAAGTTATCCTTGGCTGACGTCGTTCCATCACATTCCGGTTATGTCGTCTCATGATCAGATGGTAAATACCAGGTACTGTTTGGGCCTTGGTGCTTGGGAGGTCGACATGACTAACTGTGGTCAATGAAATAGGTCTTGACGTGGGAAATCGTAAGGATATATGCGACACTGAAATGAGCAGTAATCGGGAGGTGGGAGCCAGCTCTTTGATCAGGGTGCTGACGTCGGTTCCACAACTTCTTCATCGTACTGACATAGAGGGCCACCGTTCATATTGGATGTTGTTGAGACCTAGGCAGCTGTCATTGGTTGGTACGGTGAGCGTATCGCAGCGAACTTTCAGTATCAGATCCGCGCTCACGAAGTAGCCAAACACTGCTATCAACCTGTGTGACATCACCTTTAGCGTAGGTAGAATGATAGGCCAGTGAGGTACTCTGGACTCCAGATGAACTTTGACGTAAGCAGTCCTTTGAATCATGATTAATGTCTGGACTAGACAGCCTCAGACTCTCCTGCGTATTTTCCCCTGAAAAATTCGTGTGTAATCACTCACCACTGTCCCCCCGACATCGCGTGTGAAGACAGTCTCCCAACTTTTATGTGTATCTTGTAATCGGAATGGGGTTAGAATGGTGTCACACTTCCTTCCGGGAGACCTTTGTCTATTACCATTGCTCCGGATTTTATTAAATTCATTCGGCTGCCCACTGCAGCTCAATATCTGGTTATCCGTTCCTGCGTCCCTTGAACTTCATCACCTGATAGCGCTAAAAACACCAGATCGTCCACATACGTTCGGCAAATGAAAGCATGACCTCTCAAGGTAATTTCCGTCAGCTGGCATCGCATCCCATATAACAGTGGCTCGAGGGCGATAGCGCACAGAATCACTGATGGCGAGCAACCCTGCCATAGCGATCAGGAGATGTAAATAGAGCCTGCCCTGCGTCCATAGATCACCACTTGTGACGCAGAACCTTGGAGTAGACGTATAGCCGTGTACTGAAGGTTGGAGGGAAGGCCATCTGCCGAAATACCACAATCGTGATTCATTCTGTCAAAGGCGTGGTCGACATTCACGGACAGCGTAACTCCGCTGCCAGGATGACGACGACGCTATAAACTGCGAGCGCCGCCTGTTTATCACTGTTACCACCCAGGCAAACAAATCTAGACACAATACACCGAATGCGGGAGACTAGAATATAGGTAAGATGCCTGAAGTCACTGTTAAGCATAGTGAGAGGATGATAATGTTCAACGCCCCTGCCGCCCGACGGCTTGGGGATCGGGAGAAGGAGGCGTTCGACGAATTCATGTCGTAGGGTGATGTTGGAGGTTATCAGTTCCTAGTAAATTGTTCTCCAACGAGGAACATGAGGTCGCCGAATGTGTGGAAGAACTCTAGCAGGAAAGCGTCCGGGCCCAGTGCTTTGTTGTCAGCCGCTTTCAGAAGAACATCTTCAATGTCATCAGTCGTTATTGGATCTGTTAACTTCGCCGTCGCGTCTACGTCGAAAACACCAGTCAGCGAATGAAGAACGTCATTTGTCGCTGAAGCGTCATCATCCTCAGCATCATAGAACCGCCAATTATGTTCCGTAAATGCATCGCCAATACCCATTTGGACCATCGGGTTCCTGCCATGGTATGTCGAGGGGATGTGCCGACGTCCTTTGGTATCGCTGTTTCTCTTAGATGATATCATGCACGGCCAGGGATTGGCTCCGATCCAGTCCTGACAATCCGCAAGTAAGAGTGTGTGCCCAGCCGGCAACATGTGTGTGTGATGATTTTCACCTCTACATGCTGTAATTCCACCTGACGTGTATCAGACGGCGCTTGCACACAGATCTACCTTAGCAACATGCAATTGTACCCTATTGTTTGGTGATGCAAACGCATGATTTCATGACTGTTGAATCAGTATGCGTCGTAGGGCGGGCTCGACGCATTCGAATCACCACGTAAACGTTGACGGGTATGATGGTAGGTGCCTCTCACATTCATTCAATTTCTCTGTTATCAACTGCCGACACTCAGATTCCTGGACGAGAGCAACATTCAGTTCCCATAAGCCCCGTCCAAGCCATGTGCAGACATGAGCAACACGGTCAGAGAATGCCGTTGACATAGGTGCTCTTCACACATCGTTGTTGTGAGTAGACAGTCAAGCCAACTCGCTGAGGGAATCAAATGGTTCAAATGGCTCTGAGCACTATGGGACTTAACATCTGAGGTCATCAGTCCCCTAGAACTTAGAACTACTTAAACCTAACTAACCTAAGGACATCACACACACTCATGCCCGAGGCAGGGTTCGAACCTGCGACCGTAGCGGTCGTGCGGTTCCAGGCTGAGGGAATACTTTCCAGTTGCCATGTATGTGTCGCCAGGTATCTATGAGGTGCAGTTGGTTTAATTATGCGCAAGCGGTGAAGTGTGGTATTTGGTCGTAGCTGAAGTCGCCTCCAAGGACGACGTGGTCATAATGGTACCCAAAAACTGGCGTTACCTCTTCCTTATAAAACTGAGCCCTTTTCTTTGTGTAGCAGTACCACATGAAGCATACACATACAGGCTTTCCACCACAATACCTTCCTTCAGCAGAATGGCTGTCCCACAGCCTTTATCCACGTACGGAATGTGTTAGATGCTGTACCCGTAAATAGAATAGAGCAGATAAAAGCAAGCTCCCCGCAGGAAGGCCACGTGGAGGTCACGGAACATCTGGAGACTGGCCCGTGTGCGGATGGCACTGAGATAAACAGTGCCTATCAGGTAAGCTTGTCGCTCAATGGCGATATTAGGAGCGCTCCATAGGGTGGGAAGAACCGTGGATTTTTGGAATGGTTCCGCCGTGGGCAGCACGAGCCCCTAAGTTCGTCTTTACAATTCGCGAGACGGCGTGGCGGCAGCCCCCACAGTCGCCCTATTGTGCAGAACTTCGTCGACAACATCGGAACACAGCAGCGTGCTGGATTGAAAGTCGTCCCATTGAGGCACTCTATCACTCAGAGATTCGTCCGCTGTGGACTGGTGGGTTAGCTCCGGCTTCTGTCCTACATCCATAGGCATTTTGCTGTGCGCAGGCATGACAGCTGCTGTCCCCACCAACGGGGCGGACTAGACGTTCTGGGACTGACTCGTCCTGCTGGTAAGGCTCACTGCCATTGGATTCATCTTTTTCCTGAGACAGCGACCGGCAGGAATCCAACAGAGCCAGTCGAAGATTCTTTCTCTGCTTCGGAGACCTTCGGTTGCGCACTTGGGCATCAATGTTCAATGGCGCCTGAGGATCCAGATTAAGGCATTGGTTGGCACAGCCATGTAGGCGACTTCCACCACCATAGCCTGTGTCACTCCACTGTCTTGTAGTGAAGGTGTAGCTAGACGTTGCTCAGTCGACGTCTCTTCGTTCCTTTTCTGTCGTCTTGCTGCCACTACAGAGGTGCCGCCACGGTCGGTGGATGGTATTCAGCGTCAAGGGGGGCGCCGTTGGTGTAATAATCGTCTGCTCTTTCCTTGGCGGTAATTGAGTAATTCGGCGATGCAGACAACTGGAATGGACATGACGTTCTTGTCCACATCCCAGGCACGTCTTCAATCGAGTGTCATAGATGATGATGGCACGACAGCCACCGATATAAAATTAGAACAGGACGTCTTTGGAAAAACCAATGCACGTCTGTTGCCCCGCATTAAGAATGGTGTATTTGGAAAAGTGTGACCACTTACCGGCCATATGACTAAGTACGTTCACTCAGGCACTCAGCGCAGTAACCACCATTTCGGCAGGAACCTCAGTGGGTAATTCGAAGATATGAATAGTTCTATGTTCGAGCCTCATATGTTAGACATCCACATTACTCATATGTCCTTCACAAGGTCGAAATTTAAGACCATCTCGCGCCGCATCAAGAATCCTATAGTGAGCTGTAACGTTGACCACATTCATGTACACCACACTGCTCACGATTGAAAGATCAATGTCAAAAAGATCGTTATAAACAAAAATGATTTCGTCTCATAGGAATTGTTCTATTTCCAATGCCTCCGGTCTTGCATACTCCTCCGTGAAAATCAACTTAAATGTTGCTTTGCGGTATCAGTATCTCATTCCTCTTCCATGTAAGTTTAGCGCTCGAAGACGGCTGAAGTCCACAACACCGCGTGTGCGATACCGTGTATGGGACGTAAACAAGACGGCGGAGCCTCTTCCCTGCCACTTTGGCTACCTATGCAGTCTCATGGTCAAGTTCGTAGGGACACTGCATCATTCTTCTTAACACCAAAGGCACTGGAATAAAGTATTTATCAGCTAATGCCAGGTAGCGGTTTTAAATTAAAGTGTCCTCCCCTGTTCAGGAAAAACATAATGTGTATAGGAGCAAAGGCTGACATATGAAAGCATGGGTATGACCGTGAGTCGTGCACGGATATTCGAAGTGGTTGAGACGACTACTCACGTAAAGCGACCAATCGAGTTCGAGTCCCAGTTTGGCATAAATTTTCATTGTTGTCATTCCCTTACACTACTGATGGTTGCTGATATTAAAAATTGCGGCTGCACTTCACATGTAACAAAGACAATAACACGTCATGACACCGAAATTTTAATGCATGAACAACGGAAATGCACAAGTTATAAACTTTTCTTTCTATCATTCTGTGGGGCATTTTGCAAGAAAAAGTTTCGTAATGGGTTTGACGTTAGTTGTAAAGACTGGTGTAATTCATTAAGTGCTCGTACTCTCAAATAGTGGATGAATATACGAGGGGCGTTCGACGCATACTTTTCTGATATCAAGTTGTTTCTTTTAGGATTACAATACACGATATTATTCCCCGCTCTCTGGCTACAAAACTCTATTTTTCAACATAATCTCCTTTCCATGCGACGGCCTTAGCTTTCTTAGAGGGTGAGCCTGTGTGCCCGCATGGTACCACTCTACTGGTATACATCACAGCCAAAATCTTGCTGCATCAATAACGTCCTCACCTTCCATAAACTGCTTGTCGCTGAGTGTGTCCTTCAGTGCACCAAACAGATGTAAGTCAGAATATGCACCGTCGGTTAGGCGGTGAGAAACCCAGCGAGCACACACCTTTGAGTATGCCAACTCGTGGGCGAGCGTATCAGCACTACCGACGAACACATCCACTTGTGCAGCGAGTCTGTCACCTCGAATGAGAATATCCGCACTTTCCAACGCTGAACGAGTCACAGCTGTATGCAGCCGTCACACGAGAGATCAGACAGGTCTATGCGATCTTGTTGCGATGATGGCAGGCGCCCCGCCCAACAACTCACCGTACTTTTGTTCACTACCAGGACTCCGTAGGTATTCTACAAGCGCCTAGGAATATCTGTGATGCTCTCGTCTTCCACCAAAACAAACTCAAAGACAGTCTCTGCTTGGAATACACCTTCGTTACAGACGCCATTTTGAAGGCTACGTATAGTGGTGCCCCTATCTGAACTGCGTGGATCCATAGGGGTTGAAAGCTGAATATTCTATGATATCCCACAACAAATTCCACATTTTCTCAAACGAAATTGACGAAGAAATGAAATTTGTTGCATTACTTACTGAACACCTCTCGTAGTATGGACTCCTGTTGCCTCCGGAAGTCGTTGGATACGCATCTTGGAATTGAGACTACTCACCGAGTTATCCGTTTAGTAATACATACTGAGGTGACAAAAATTGTGGGATACCTCCAAATGTCGTGTCGGACCTCCTTTAGACCGGTGGAGTGCAGCAACTCGACGTGACATGGACTCAGCCAGTCGTTGGAACTTCCTTGTCGAAATTTATCGAGCGATGCTTCCTCCATAGGGGTCCATAACTGCAAAAGTGTTGGGATTACAGGATTTTCTGGACAAATTTATGCCCATGAATGTTCGATAGAATTTATGTTGGGCCATCTGTATGGCGAAATCAATCCCTCGAAACGTCCAGAATGTTCTTCAAACCAGTTGCGAACGATTGTGGCCTGGTGACACTGCGCATTGCCAACCGGTGACACTGCGCACTGTGATCCATAAAAATTCCGTCCTTGCTCGGGAACATGAAGTCTATGAATGCCTGCAAATGGTTTCCAAGTTGGCGAACATAACCATTTCAAGTCAGTTTGACCAGAGGCCCCATTCCAATCTATTTAAACACGATCCGCACCATTATGAAGACACAACAAGCTTTCTCAGAACCTTGTTGACAACATACGTCCGTGGGTTTGTGGGATTGCGCCGCATTCAAACCCTACCATCATTTCTTACCGACTGAAATCGGGACTCATCTGACCAGGCCAATGTTTTCCAGTCGTCTAGGGTACAACCGACGTAGACACAAGCTCAGGACAGGCGCTGCAGGTGATGGGCTGTTAGCAAAAGCACTTGCGTCGGTCGTATGCTGTCATGGCCCATTAAGGCCCAATATCGCCGCACTGTCCTAAGATGTTCGTCGTCTGTCCCACGTTTATTGCTGCAGTTACGTTACGCAGTGTTGCTTGTTTGGTAGCACTGACAACTGTACGCAAATACCGCTACTCTCGGTCGTTAAATGAAGGCCATCGGCCAGTGTCTACTTTCTGATTCGGTGTATCGCAAACCCGGTGCTGACCCTACTAAGAGTGTTAAGAGAAAGACTAATAACCTCCTGGCGAAAAGCTCTTTGTCACAGGACACTATCAAGAGTCTTAGTTCATACTGTGCTGTACCACCTAGATTATATAGCCTCCCTAATGTCCATGAAGAGGCTTCCCGTTGAGGCTTATTGTTTCTAATATTGGTTCTCCGACATATCGTGTAGCTAAATATCTTGCTAGTTTTTTGAGCTCACTGGTAGGTGGGTGTGAACACAACATTAAGAACTCTGCAGATTTCTTACGTCGATTGCAGGGATTGCGTTTGAATGACTCTGATATTTAGTCAGTTTTGATGTGGTTTCTCTTTTCACTCGCGTTCCTCTCTCTGATTCGTTGCAGCTAATTGAGGTTAAGTTTGGTGTCGAGTTAACAAATTTGTTTCGACATGTGCTGACGTCCATTTACTTTTTATTCAATGGTCGGTACTACGAACAGGCTGACGGAGTTGCAATGGGAAGCCTGTTGTCACTTACTGTGGCCAGTTTGCTTATGGAGAACTTTGAGGAACGTACATTGGAGTCAGCGACCTTGAAACCTGAGCGTTTTTTCAGGTATGTAGACGATACTTCTGTTGTTTGGCCTCATGGTAGTGAGAATTTGAACAGATTTTTGGAACACCTCAATTCAATCCACCCGAATATTCAGTTCACTATAGAGGTGGAAAAGAATGGATGCCTTCCCTTCCTTGATGTGTTGGTCAGAAGGAAGACTGATGGTACGTTGGGACATTCTGTTTTTAGGAAGCCTACTCACACTGACTTGTATCTGCGAGCTGATAGTTGACACCATCCAGCTCAGCGTGAAGAGATACTTCGCACCTAGGTTCACAGGGCCCACGTTATCTCAGACCCCGAAAGTTTGGCAGCTGAGCTATCACATCTCGAAGTCACCTTTCGTCAGAATGGTTACAGTGAGAGGCAGATCAAACGTGCATTGCGCCGTCAGCCGTCTGTGCAACGGGTGACTGACGATAGCAACGAAGTGGCACCTACGTGTACGGTCCTTTTGCCTTACGCAGGAAGCATTTCCAACAGGATTGCCCGTAGTTTGCGTAATATGATATGAAATGTGTTTTTCGACCACCTTCTAAGATTAAGGCCCTGTGGGCGTAAGGCTGGTGTCTATCGTATTCCTTGCAGTTGTGGCATGTCATATATTGGTCAGACAATCAGGACTGAGGAAGACCGGTGTATTGAACATAAACGTAACACACGCTTACAACAGCCGAGCAAATCCGCTATTGCATAACATTGCCTTGACACTGGTCATCCTATGGAATAGAACAACACCGAGATTTTGGCTTGCACGTCCAGCTATTGGGATAGTGTTATAATGGAAGCTGTTGAAATCAAACTATCAAGCAACCTTATAAACAGAGATGGTGGATTTTGTTAAAATGCTGCCTGGAATTCGGCTCTGTCTCTAAACAAAAAACAGAGAGACAGAATTAGTGCAACCGCACTTGTTGATTAACAGTCACTATCGATATTTCTGATGTTGGTTATCTTTGGTTGTGTGTTAACTCTGCGGTTACTTGTTCTGTGTGTGTCATCTTCCTTGTTTCTCCTCTCTCAACCGCGGTATTAAATTCCCTTGCACATTGCTTCCTCCTTGCAGTTGTGCCTTGAGAATGCAAGGGTGTGCTCCTGTCGAAATATCGGCGGTGGTCGACGACGTCACCCGGCAGCAAACCCGTAAGTTATTTGGCCACTGCATTGTCCATGATGGGGGGTAGAGTCTGAAATAGGTATTTTCGGCAAATTCTTGACACTGGGTCTCGGAATACTGACGTCCTTAGCCTAATGATTTCCGAAATGGTACGGCCCATACGGCCAGATGCAGCTACCGTTCTAAGTTCAAAGTCTATTAACTCCCATCCCGGCCAAAATGACGTCGGACATCTTTCCAATTGAATCACCTAAATTCAAACGGCATCTCCGCCAATCTCCTGCAATCTGTAAATCTGCGTATCACCATCACCTGACTTTCGACTCAATGTAGATTGCAGAAGCCTGCAGCTTCTCCTTCAGCATGTGCCTGACCGGCGCACGTAATCGCCCGGTCGACCTTCCTGGCGCGGCGCTGGGGTTGGGCGGGCGGCGCCTCGAACCCGGACCTCGAGAGCGCAGCGACGGGCCGCGACGCGACTTGGCGCCAGTGCCGGCCCGGTCCGGTGCGCGCCCGCGCCCATCGCCAATCTGCCGCCATTAGCAGGCCACGGGCCGCCGCTAAACGCGCCCTAATAGCAGCCGTCCGCCGAGCTGAGGCGGCGCGCGTGCCGGCGCGGCCGCCAACCCGACACCAGGCGCCGACGCGGCCGCTGCTGCCCGCAGCCTCGACACCAGGGAACAGCAGCCAGGCGCACGAGGCTCCGGGCCAAAGCCACAGGCAGGCGGCGCAACTAAGTGCCTACATACAAACTGACAACGTAGTTATATCCATTAAATTTCATCACGGAAATAGCATAAAGTTCATTTCTTCTGTTTCTAGCATTTCGGGCGTGTACCCTTCGGCCATCTTCATTGTGGGCCGAAAGACATGTACAGCACCGGCTCCGTTTAGTCCCGCGGGAAGAGCTATTGCGCATGCGGCAACAGATACACAAGTGCCAGAGACGTTCATCAGCGCCACGTACCAGAGAAACTGGTGGAGGCATGCGTATTCATATACAGATATATGTAAATAGGCAGAATACGGCGCTACGGTCGGCAACGCCTATATAAGAGAACAAGAGCCTGACGAAGTTGTTAGATCGATTACTGCTGCTACAATTGTAGGTTATCAAGATTTGAGTGTGTTTGAAGGTGGTGTTGTAGTCGGCTCACGAGTGATGGGTCACAGCATCTCCGAGGTAGAGACGAAATTTATATATTCCCGTAGGGCCATTTCACGAGTGTATCCTCAATATCAGGAATCCGGTAGAATATCGAATCTCCCACATCGCTGCGGCCGGAAAAAGATCCTGCAAGAATGGGACGCCGGCCGGTGTGGCCGTACGGTTCTAGGCGGTTCACTCTGGAACCGCGTGACTGCTACGGTCGCAGGTTCGAATCCTGCCTCGGGCGTGGATGTGTGTGATGTCCTTAGGTTAGTTAGGTTTGAGTAGTTCTAAGTTCTAGAGGACTGATGACCACAGATGTTAAGTCCCATAGTGCTCAGAGCCATTTGAACCATTTTTGTAGAATGGGACCAACAACGACTGAAGAGAATTGTTCAACGTGACAGAAGTGCAAACCTCCCGCAAATTGGTGCAGATTTCAATGCTGGGCCATCAACAAGTGTCAGCGTGTCAACGATTCAACGAAATATCATCGACAAGGGCTCTCGGAGCCGAAGGCCCATTTGTGCATCCTTGATGACTGCACGGCCGGCCGGAGTGGCCGTGCGGTTCTAGGCGCTACAGTCTGGAGCCGAGCGACCTCTACGTTCGCAGGTTCGAATCCTGCCTTGGGTATGGAAGTGTGCGATGTCCTTAGGTTAGTTAGGTTTAATTAGTTCTAAGTTCTAGGCGACTGATGACCTCAGAAGTTAAGTAGCATACTGCTTAGTGCTCAGAGCCATTCGAACCATTTGTTTTTATTTTTGTTTTTTATTTTATTTTATTTTTTTATGACTGCACGACACAAAGGTTTACGCCTTGCTCTGCCCGTCAAAAACGACACTGGACTCTTGGTAACTGGAAATATGTTACCTGGTCGGACGAGTCTCGTTACAAATTGTATCGTGCGGACGGACGTGTACGGGTGTCGACACAACCACAGGAATCCATGGACCCTCCATGTCTGCAGGGGACTGTTCAAGCTGATGGAAGCTCTGTAGTGGTGTAGAGCGTGTGCAGTGGGATTGATATGGGACCTCAAATATGTCTACATACGACTGTGACTGGTCACACGTACGTAACCACCCTGTCTGATGACCTGCATCCATTCATGTCCAATGTGCTTTCCGACGGATTTCGACAATTCGAGTAGGACAACGTGATACCCGACAAATCCAAAATTGCTGCAGATTGTCTCCAGGAACACTCTTCTGAGTTTAAACACATCCGCTGATCAACAGATTCCCGATGCATGAACATTATTTAGCATATCAGGGATGCCTTGCCACGTGCTATTCAGAATAGATCTCCACCCCCTCGTACTTGTACGGGTTTATGGATAGCCCTGCAGGATTCAAGGTGTCAATTTCCTCCAGCACTACTTTTAGTCGAGTCCTTGCCCGTAGTGTTGCGGCTCTTCGATGGTGATCGTGCGTCTGCACAGTTGCAACAGATGGCTGCTGGTCGTCTCTACAAGGACTACAGTGGGTCTGCATCTTTGATGGCCCACCAAACCAATATTTCTACAAGGACTGCAGTGGGTCTGCACATCTGGTGGCCCACCAATACCGTAATCTCTAACAGGACTACAGTGATCTGCTCTCTGATGACCTACCTATCAATATTCTTCAACTTCGACTGACTCTGCTGTGGGTTTGCTCTGTTGTGGCCCGTTAGCTGTCTGCATGTCAAGAGTTAGCACTGTCTTACCGTTGGAAGGACAACACTACTTCTTCAAGACTGCATGGAAATCCACTACTTACGTGTGCATTTTCTTTTACTGCTCAGACTTTGAGAAAAAAAAACACTGCAATTTTACTGTGATGAATGATCAGGACTGTCTTTATGGACTATGAGAAAATTTTAGCTTTTGACCAAGAGTGTATCAATAAGTGTGTGCATTTGAAATCTTTGTCACTGTAATTATGAAAATTTTTTTCAAATCATTAGTGGCCACTGCCCAAAACAATTTGTAAATTTTTTTTGTGGGGATCATGGGGGCTATGTAAGTAGGCTGGTTAGGTTTTTATATTGGTAACGCCCCATGAACCATGGATCTTCCCGTTGGTGGGGAGGCTTGCGTGCCTCAGCGATACAGATAGCCGTACCGTAGGTGCAACCACAACGGAGGGGTTTCTGGTGATAGGCCAGACAAACATGTGGTTCCTGAAGAGGGGCAGCAGCCTTTTCAGTAGTTGCAAGGGCAACAGTCTGGATGATTGACTGATCTGGCCATCTAACACTAACCGAAACGGCCTGTCTGTGCTGGTACTGCGAACGGCTGAAAGCAAGGGAAACTACGACCGTAATTTTTTCCCTAGTGCATGCACCTTTACTGTATGGTTAAATGGTGATGGCATCCTCTTGGGTAAAACATTCCGGAGGTAAAATAGTCCCCCATTCGGATCTCCGGGCGGGGACTACTCAAAAGGATGTCGTTATCAGGAGAAAGAAAACTGGCATTCTACAGATCGGAGCGTGGAATGTTAGATCCCTTAATCGGGAAGGTAGGTTAGAAAATTTAAAAAGGGAAATGGAAAGATTAAAGTTATATATAGTGGGAATTAGTGAAGTTCGGTGAAAGGAGGAACAAAACTTCTGGTCAGGTGACTACAGGGTTATAAACACAAAATCAAATAGGGGTAATGCAGGAGTAGGTTTAATAATGAATAGGAAAATAGGAATGCGGGTAAGCTACTACAAACAGCATAGTGAACGCATTATTGTGGCCAAGATAGATACGAAGCCCGCGCCTGCTACAGTAGTACAAGTTTATATGCCAACTAGCTCTGCAGATGACGAAAAAATTGAAGAAATGTATGATGAAATAAAAGAAATTATTCAGATTGTGAAGGGAGACGAAAATTTAATAGTCATGTGTGCCTGGAATTCGGCCTGGTAGAATTTTGCACAGAGCACAACTTAATCATAGCTAACACTTGGTTCAAGAATCATGGAAGAAGGTTGTATACATGGAAGAAGCCTGGAGATACTGACAGGTTTCAGATAGATTATATAATGGTAAGACAGAGATTTAGGAACCAGGTATTAAATTGTAAGACATTTCCAGGGGCAGATGTGTATTCTGACCACAATCTATTGGTTACGACCTGTAGATTAAAACTGAAAAAACTGCAAAAAGCTGGGAATTTGAGGAGATGGGACCTGGATAAAATGACTAAACAAGAGGCTGTACAGAGTTTCATGGAGAGCATAAGGGAACAACTGACAGGAATGGGGGAAAGAAATACAGTAGAAGAAGAATGGGTAGCTTTGAAGGATGAAGTAGTGAAGGCAGCAGAGGATCAAGTAGGTAAAAAGACGAGGGCTAGTAGAAATCCTTGGGTGACAGGAGAAATACTGAATTTAATTGATTAAAGGAGAAAATATAACAATGCGGTAAATGAAGCAGGCAAAAAGGAATACAAACGTCTCATAAATGAGATTGACAGGAAGTGCAAAATGGCTAAGCAGGCATGGCTAGAGGACAAATTTAAGGATGTAGAGGCTTATCTCACTAGGGGTAAGATAGATACTGCCTACAGGAAAATTAAAGAGACCTTTGGAGAAAAGGGAACCACTTGTATGAATATCAAGAGCTCAGATGGAAACCCAGTTCTCAGCAAAGAAGGGAAAGCAGAAAGGTGGAAGGAGTATATAGAGGGTCTATACAAGGGCGATGTACTTGAGGACAATATTATGGAAATGGAAGAGGATGTAGATGAAGATGAAATGGGAGACATAGTACTGCGTGAAGAGTTTGACAGAGCACTGAAAGACCTGAGTCGAAACAAGGCCCTGGGAGTAGACAACATTCCATTAGAACTAATGACAGCCTTGGGAGAGCCAGTCCTGACGAAACTCTACCATCTGGTGAGCAACATGTATGAAACAGGCCAAATACACTCAAAGAAGAATATAATAATTCCAATCCCAAAGAAAGCAGGTGTTGACAAATGTGAAAATTACCGAACTATCAGTTAAATAAGTCACGGCTGCAAAATACTAACGCGGATTCTTTATAGACGAATGGAAAAACTAGTAGAAGCCGACCTCGGGGAAGATCAGTTTGGATTCCGTAGAAATGTAGGGACACATGAGGCAATATTGACCCTACGACTTATCTTAGAAGCTAGATTAAGGAAAGGCAAACCTACGTTTCTAGCATTTGTTGACTTAGAGAAAGCTTTTGACAATGTTGACTGGAATACGCTTTTTCAAATTCTGAAGTTGGCTGTTGTAAAATACAGGGAGCGAAAGGCTATTTACAACTTGTACAGAAACCAGATGGCAGTTATAAGAGTCGAGGGACATGAAAGGGAAGCAGTGGTTGGGAAGGGAGTGAGACAGGGTTGTAGCCTATCCCCGATGTTATTCAATCTGTATATTGAGCAAGCAGTGACGAAAACAAAAGAAAAGTTCGGAGTAGTTATTAAAATCCATGGAGAAGAAATAAAAACTTTGAGGTTCGCCGATGACATTGTAATTCTGTCAGAGACAGCAAAGGACTTGAAAGAGTAGATGAATGGAAAGGATAGTGTCTTGAAAGGAGGGTATAAGATGAACATCAACAAAAGCAAAACGAGGATGATGGAATGTAGTCGAATTAAGTCGAGTGATGCTGAGGGAATTAGATTAGGAAATGAGACACTTAAAGTAGTAAAGGAATTTTGCTATTTGGGGAGCAAAATAACTGATGATAGTTGAAGTAGAGAGGATATAAAATGTAGACTGGTAATGGCAAGGAAAGCGTTTCTGAAAAAGAGAAATTTGTTAACATCGAGTATAGATTTAAGTGTCAGGAAGTCATTTCTGATAGTATTTGTATTTAGTGTAGCCATGTATGGAAGTGAAACATGGACGATAAATAGTTTGGACAAAAAGAGAATAGAAGCTTTTGAAATGTGGTGCAACAGGTTAGATGGGTAGATCACGTAACTAATGAGGAAGTATTGAATAGGATTGGGGAGAAGAGAAGTTTGTGGCACAACTTGACTAGGAGAAGGGATCGGTTGGTGGGACATCTGTTGAGGCATCAAGGGATCACCAATTTAGTATTGGAGGGCAGCGTGGAGGGTAAAATCGCAGAGGGAGACCAAGAGATGAATACACTAAGCAGATTCAGAAGGATGTAGGTTGCAGTAGGTACTGGGAGATGAAGAAGCTTGCACAGGATAGAGTAGCATAGAGAGGTGCAGCAAACCAGTCTTAGGACTGAAGACCACAACAACAACAAACGCCACGTAGCGCTCTGTATGATAATCACTGGCTGTGCTGCCTGCAGTCAGTGGCTGGTTTGCATTGTTGGAATTTGCTATTGTAGTGTTGGGCATTTGGATGTTAACAGCGCGTAGCGTTGCGCAGTTGGAGGTGAGCCGCCGGCAGTGGTGGATGTGGGGAGAGACATGGCGGAGTTTTGAGAGCGGATGATCTGGACGTGTGTGCATCAGAGACAGTAAATTTGGAAGACTGGATGGCATGAACTGATATATATATATATATATATATATATATATATATATATATATATATACACTCCTGGAAATGGAAAAAAGAACACATTGTCACCGGTGTGTCAGACCAACCATACTTGCTCCGGACACTGCGAGAGGGCTGTACAAGCAATGATCACATGCACGGCACAGCGGACACACCAGGAACCGCGGTGTTGGCCATCGAATGGCGCTAGCTGCGCAGCATTTGTGCACCGCCGCCGTCACTGTCAGCCAGTTTGCCGTGGCATACGGAGCTCCATCGCAGTCTTTAACACTGGTAGCATGCCGCAACAGCGTGGACGTGAACCGTATGTGCAGTTGACGGACTTTGAGCGAGGGCGTATAGTGGGCATGCGGGAGGCCGGGTGGACGTACCGCCGAATTGCTCAACACGTGGGGCGTGAGGTCTCCACAGTACATCGATGTTGTCGCCAGTGGTCGGCGGAAGGTGCACGTGCCCGTCGACCTGGTACCGGACCGCAGCGACACACGGATGCACGCCAAGACCGTAGGATCCTACGCAGTGCCGTAGGGGACCGCACCGCCACTTCCCAGCAAATTAGGGACACTGTTGCTCCTGGGGTATCGGCGAGGACCATTCGCAACCGTCTCCATGAAGCTGGGCTACGGTCCCGCACACCGTTAGGCCGTCTTCCGCTCACGCCCCAACATCGTGCAGCCCGCCTCCAGTGGTGTCGCGACAGGCGTGAATGGAGGGACGAATGGAGACGTGTCGTCTTCGGCGATGAGAGTCGCTTCTGCCTTGGTGCCAATGATGGTGCTCTTTCCTAGGACTTTAGTCTGATAAAAAAAACGAAAGATTAAGATACTGCGAGTCAAATCGTGTTTTTGCTGGCATGTCACGATTTCCCACTTTGTGGATAATCAGGAACGTAAGAGCACAGCTTGTATTGCTGCGAATGATCCTAACAGAACTTACAATTGTATTCTTGCTTTCCAAAAATTTTTTGCTGTTTCGTTCCGAAAATGTTGCGATTTACAACGGTCTAATCAACCTACTTCCGTAAAACTTGATGCGGGCACGAAACTCGATAGTAGTCGACAAATATGGTGGACAAGTACGCGTTATTTTAATTCCTCCATTTCAGTTACGGCGAGACGACTCGCCATCTGATACATCACGAAGTACAAGCCGCTTAACTGCACGTTGTTTCATCACAGAACACAACAGCAGAAGCGAACCGAAAATAAACGGAGTCACGTGTGTATTCAAAGTGTAGCTAACATTAATTCTACAAACAGACATAGATTTGGAAACATTCTGGAAGGAAATCATTTGTACAGTTATGATATTTACTTGTCAGTCCCTCTGTAGTATACGTGTTCGGTTAGTAACTGTCCATTATTAGCAGATCGACGAGAATACCGCTCTACCCACTGATAAACGTGTTTACGAAGATGATTGTAACAATTCTACCTGGTATCAACTGGTTCACAATTATGAAAATTTTACGGTTGTCGATTTGTGTATTTGAATGTTTGTATATATCGTATGAATTCATTTTTCAAGCTGAAATAATGATTGAAAGATGGAAGCAATTGTAAAACAGTTTGAGAGAAAAGTGAACACACATACACGTATGTACAGTTATCCTTGTCTGGGCTCTACTCCAGGAACACAAGCGCATACTATTGCTGCCCGTTGGTCACCAGGCACATCCCGCCGAAGGGTGACTGCCTAGGGCGTGACTGTCGGTTATAACGACATAACGCTGCTCATTCAACGCCAGTCCTGCATGCACGCATCAGCTACTTCAGTGTTCACTCTCGCGGTGATGAGGAATGTAGTGGAACTCCTGTCGTGTTTCCTTCGGTATACTGACATTTTCTTTTCCTTTGTGGTGAAGGGGCGCTAGTGTATCTGGAAACATCACTTGCTACCATAACTGCAATAACATATTGCGGTGGGATGTAGCTTCAATCGAATGTGGATGTTTGCGATATGTTTTGATAATCTTCTGCTAAGCTAACCAAACCTGTGAAACAATGTTGTCAGAAAGGTTGTTTCATGTAGAAGGGTTAGTAAATATTGTGATCTACATTGATTATATAACAAATTAAAACTGTGTGCAGGATCAGGACATGGTTAAACATCCTGTGTGGGCAGTGTGCTAGCTGTAGCAGTTTCCGAGCTAGTCACTGTCCGGTATTCAGACTAGCAAATTTTTCTCTTTTAAATGCGATTTACAAGGATTATTTTACACTGTACAATATCTTAGTACTGCAGAAGTGAGCTAACACTGCAGACAACAAGAATCTAAAGATGTACAAAGCGGTGCTGATAACTCGTTGGCTTTAAAAACAATATAGTGCTGTTATGCTATGAAAAAATTTATGTATTGAACATAATCTTATTCCCCCTCGAGCTCCATACAATTATGGCCTATTTAAATGTGGACCCCATGAGGTCCTATTTATGGCTTCTGGATTGAAGTGCAGTTCTTGCAGCACTCTGCGCTGTGGTGTTCGAAGACCGTCAGGCTCTCCATCAGTAGATGGTAGGTCACGAGCAGATTAAAATTCCGTAGGCGAAGACCATCATCTCGAGTACATCTCCATCTAGTTCATAGACTCTGCTGTAGCATATGGGACATAGATTAGCTCCAGTATGGTAATCATGGAATGGAGTACTGTTAAAGTAAATGCCACCGCTCCCAATGAGCAACTAACAAGAGCTGAGAAATTGGAGTATCTAGTGGCAGCTGGCACTAGGCTATGACATGAGGCTCCTTATTCTGATATAATCACTTAACTGGCTCTTAACTGCTGTATCAGATCTTCACTCCATGTTCTTGCGTAAACATTACAGTTTCTTGCACCATATCCTACGAACTATGGAGTATGATTACCTCTCTTCGCTTCCTCTTCTGTCGCAGTCTTTTTTCTGCTGAATGATGTCCCTGGCTTAACTTTTAATTGCTTGCAGAAACTGCGATAAGGTTTTTTTAAAAAAAATTCTGATTTCCTACTCCTTAGTGTTCTGAGCTGTAACAATTCCTTTCCTTAGATTTCCCTGACATTTGGAAACCAACCGTTGCTTCAGTTTGTCGGGAAGTTAAACAGAGCACTTTGCCATGATGGTTTACCATGTTGTAAACAATCAATAATCAGGGTTCCATTTTCACCCCAAAAGGCTGACGCCAGCATTTCGTGTGCTGACCTCTTTATTTTGCAAATCTTTGGATGTGGATAACCATTGTGTCTTTTTCTCTGTACAGCTCTTCAGTCTCTGGATCATACGTGTATATCCACGTGTCATTCATAGTGATCAGATGTTTCAAAAATTCCACATATTCCTTGCGAAAGTGGACCAAAACGCACTGTGAAGCAACTAACGCCTTTGCTATACATTCAGACATTTGGGAACCATTTGGCTGAGAGCTTTCTAGTCTACAAAACATCACGAATAATGTGACCCGCACGTTCACAGGGTGTGTCCAGGGTTTCTGCTATCTTTTTTAGCAATTATTCTCCCAACGACCAGGATCACAGAATGAACTGCACCCAAGGTTTGCCCAACCGTGATTTGAATGGCCTTCTATGGTGGTCTCACCTCCGGTGCTGAAACATCCTGTTTCAAATACTGCAACCCAATTTTTGATATTGGAGTAGGAAGGGCAGTTATCATCCAGTGTACCAGACAAAGCATCATACATTTGTTTGGCCATCAACCCTTTTAAAAAACGATACTTAATCATTTCATGACTCTCTTTCACTAGGAATTCTCTGCGCCATTTTCACTTGTAACCTGCACAGAAAATAAAATACAATGTTAGTGCTATTCAGTTACTGCCACATATATCGTAAAGAACAAGATTTAACGCCAAATCATCAGAATTAATCCCTATATCAGTTATATATAGGAAATGGAAAGGACTTACCAGCTCTCATTTTGTAAAGAACCATCAATAGAAACCATTTCGTAAAGAAACACCAATAGACTCTCTGTAATTGGAATACTCACTGAGTAAACTCGTAGCTGCGAAAACCAAAAAGGCGATTTGAACACTTTCATCTTTACCCCGCCTGTTACAGCGCGACGTTCAATTTCACGTGGACTTCAAACCACGGTACATCTTCGTATGTTTCATATACATAAATAATTTTACCAAATGTTAAAAAGGAGACAAATGGTAGAAACAAATCCTGGGGATCGTTCCACTAAAATTCTGGCTTTCCAGAATAGCACGTATCCCTTATCGAGCAGGATATACGAAGTCGTTAACGTAATTGAGAATCGATACCCGATCGAGGACTAAGATTTCGAGCCTTCTTGTAATACAACTGTATTTTTAACAAGTGAATATTTATTTAGTAATTAAAAACTAGTGTAATATTTCTTTGTCTTTTATATGTGGTTCACATTGCTTTCCGTTCCCATAATCATATCGACGTCAAACGTAAGACACCAGACGCCACTGTGATGTTTCTCACCACTTATTCTTGTCCTACGCTTTTTGTTACCTGTCGACTTCTAACAATACAGGAATCGTCAGCCTAAATGTATTAGTAGACCTGACCTTGTACACAAATGGTCATCTAAGCTCGATTTCATCGTAATATTGGTAACTGTACGTAGGGCTGGCTACGGAGATTTTGCGACCCCCGACAGACTTTCCAAGGGCGCCCCCTCCGCCATCCAACCAGTTCTCCATGCACTTTCAGACACAGTCAACGTTTTTCACAATGCCGTTCATGCACGACGTCTTTTTATCACATATAACGCTTAATCATGCATCTTTTTCACGTGAATTTGTTTTTAAGACCAGAGCCACGTAAGGGGTCATCATCATCAGTTATCTGCTATATTAGCAGGTCCTTTGCCTCTCCATTTTCTGCGATCCATTGCTTCCTTCTTAAGGCTGCTGTATGTTGTACCGTCCATCATGTCATCCAGTGTCTGGAATCTCTTCCTTCCTCGCTTCCTTTTCCCTTCTACATAACCTTCTAAAACTGTTTTTATCAGTCCGTCATTCTTTCTTAATATATGCCCAATCCAATTTCTTTTTCTTCTCTTTATTACACCTAGTAACTGTCTTTTCTCTCCCACTCTTCTCAGTACCTCTTCATTTTTTACTCTGTCCATCCAACTTATTCTTTCCATCTTCCGCCACGTCCAGATCTCAAAAGCCTCCAGGCTTTCTCTGTCTTTTTTCCTCATAGTCCATGTTTCAGCGCCATATAGAAGGACACTCCATACAAGACATTTTATGAGTCTCTTTCTGAGTTCTCTGTCCAGACCGCTGCAGAAGATTCTCCTTTTCTTATAAAACGCCTCTTTTGCCATTGCTATCCTTGTTTTAATTTCTGTGGGGCACTTCCAGTCGGTGTCTATCCTGCTTCCAAGATACTTAAAATTTTGCACCTGTTCTAGTGTTTCTCCATTCAGCACAATTTTTATTTCCTTATTTCCTCCTATTGCCAATACTTTTGTTTTATTTGCGTTAATTTTCATTCCATATTTTTTTCCGTTAGTTGCAATTGGTGTCCACCAAATCCTGTAATTCCTTTTCCCCTGTGGCTAGAAGGACCATGTCATCAGCAAATCTCAAGCACCCTACTCTTCTTCCTCCAATTTCTACTCCTTTGTCATCTAATGAGCATTGGTCAATCATATTTTCCAAGTACAGGTTGAAAAGAGTAGGTGATAAACAACATCCTTGTCTTACTCCTTTCCCTAGTCTGATCCAGTTTGTACTTTCTCCTCTCACTTTAACTGAAACTTTTTGATTAAGGTATAATGAGTTTATAAGTTTTCTGGTTTTCCAGTCCACGTAAGGGGTACCAGTCAGTGTAACAGAAGTGAAATATTTTCAGTGCTGTTCGCGTACTTTTTGAGTTACATCTTCAAAATTCATTGGTTAACAAAAAATTAATTATGTCACTCGCTGACAACAAACTGCTATCATTTCACTTTATGTTGTCCGCTGAGCAGATGGGAGAGTGCGGCGCGAGATCTGTAGCCAACAGCACAGATGGCTGCTGCAATGTCGCTATCGTTGTCGCTTCTGCTGGATAAATTGGAGGGTCATAGGACAGCAAGTTATATATATATACACATATATATATATATATATATATATATATATATATATATATATATATATATATATATATATACAGAGAGAGTGAGAGAGAGAGAGAGAGAGAGGAGCATTATTTGTTGAAAGAGAGCGCTTAAAACGCCAGTGCGTACTTAATATGTCCAGAGTTCAGTCAAAAAATAAAGATAAAAATATTTAGAAAGTTTTGAAATACGGCTAGGGAGAAGAATGCTTAAGGTGAAGTGGTCTGACAGACTGTAGAATGAAGAAGGAATGAAGAAAATGAGGGAATAAATAAGATTATTTGAAGCGATCAGGACGAGGAAAAGTTCTTGGCTGGGATATACACTGTGCAGGAATTCTTTGCAACGAAAATTGTAGAGAGGAACGTGGAAGGAATGAGAGGAAGAGGTAGAAGGAGAATTACAATGATGTGTAACTTTAGAATGCGATGAATGTACGTACAGACGAAGAAAAATGCTCACAATAGGACACGACCGAGAACCTCCAGCTGTAGCCTGTCAGAATACAAATACACAAAGAAGAAGAAGTACAGGGTGACACAGAATAACGGGAATGTTTCAAATGCGTAGTGGCAGCGATGGGCAGATGACGGCACTGCGGGTTCGTGACAGCAAGTAAACAGTCCGCCACTTCGCTAATCATGGATCAGTGGAACGGACCACAGCGTGCGTTAGCCATAAAAATGTTTTATGAAAACATCATAGTTTGGTAGTAATTTCTAGGAACCATTCTGTCGTACAGGGGAAACCTAGATCAAAAAGACAAAATTGAGAAATTTAACTACTTAAACGGCACTATCAGAAGAGCTCTCCAACTTAAAGTAAGAACAGAAACACGTCTAAAATTTTATAAAATTATGTTAGTACCAACTTTACTATATGGAAGTGAATCTTGGGTAATGGAAAAGAAAGATAAAATAAGATTAGACGAAGAAAAATGCTCACAATAGGACACGACTGAGAACCTCCAGCTGTAGCCTGTCAGAATACAAATACACAAAGAAGAAGAGGTACAGGGTGACACAGAATAACGGGAATGTTTCAAATGAGTAGTGGCAGCGATTGGCAGATGACGGCACTGCGGGTTCGTGACAGCAAGTAAACAGTCCGCCACTTCGCTAATCATGGATTAGTGGAACGGACCACAGCGTGCGTTAGCCATAAAAATGTTTTATGGAAACATCATAGTTTGGTAGTAATTTCTGGGAACCATTCTGTCGTACAGGGGAAACCTAGATCAAAAAGACAAAATTGAGAAATTTAACTACTTAAACGGCACTATCAGAAGAGCTCTCCAGCTTAAAGAACAGAAACGCGTCTAAAATTTTATAAAATTATGTCAGTACCAACTTTACTATATGGAAGTGAATCTTGGGTAATGAAAAAGAAAGATAAAATAAGATTACAAGCCAATGAAATGAAATTCCTCAGGTACATAGGAGGATACACCAAGCTAGACTACAGAAGAAACACAGATATCAGGAAGGAATTAAATATTTTCGATATAAACTGTAAGATTAACGCCGGCCGTTGTGGCCGAGCGGTTCTAGGCGCTTCAGTCTGGAACCGCGCAACCACTACGGTCGCAGGTTCGAATCCTGCCTCGGGCATGAATGTGTGTGATGTCCTTAGGTTAGTAAGGTTTAAGTAGTTCAAAGTTCTAGGGGACTGATGACCTTAGAAGTTAAGTCCCATAGTGCTCAGAGCCATTTGAACAATTTTTTTTGTAAGGTTGACGAATACCGACAAAACTGGATATCCCATCTGTTGCGAATGGACGAATCGATTACCACTACATTTTTGGCGATATACTCCGCAAGGTAAAAGGTGCACTGGAAGACCTGCAAAACAGATGGAAGGAGCAGGTGTAGCTGCAATAGGCTGAGGGAAAGCCTGATGCATGACTGAAGATGAAGAAGAAGAAAAAGAAGTTTGGTAACGGCGCAGAGGGAGTTTCAACGTTTTTATAATTTAGGACATCATAATGCCGTTCCGTCGAAACACGCGATAAAATGTTGGATTAATAATTTTGAAAAGACTGCATTTATTGAACGTCCCTCGTAATGTCCTTCATAATCTCTGTATCCACTTCTAATCGTTTACGCCTATACAGTTTTCCTCGCCTAATGTTCCTTATAGCGACAGTATCACAGATTATGGATGCCGTATCATACGCTCCTACAGGAAATATCTTCTGCTATTAAGACTTTATATCATTTCTGTTTACCAAATAGTTTTTCTACTAGAGTTATTCAACGATTTCCAGCAATTTTTTCGCTAGAAAATATTCACCCTGAAAAGTTAGAATTTGGTGACAACATCAACCAACATTTATCTTGCACATATTGTTTTTCTAAATAGTCTCCATCATATTCTGTGGCCTTACGCCAGAGTTGTGAAAGAACATTAACTCTTTGGAAACCCTTGTCCTCTGCTCGTAGCCTTATTTTCACTACCTGATCTACGCTCTCATTTCTACATCTACATCTACATCTATACTCCGCGAGCCACCTTACGGTGTGTGGCGGAGGGTACTTATTGTACCACTATCTGATCCCCCCTTCCCTGTTCCATTCACGAATTGTGCGTGGGAAGAACGACTGCTTGTAAGTCTCCGTATTTGCTCTAATTTCTCGGATCTTTTCGTTGTGATCATTACGCGAGATATATGTGGGCGGTAGTAATATGTTGCCCATCTCTTCCCGGAATGTGCTCTCTCGTAATTTCGATAATAAACCTCTCCGTATTGCGTAACGCCTTTCTTGAAGTGTCCGCCACTGGAGCTTGTTCAGCATCTCCGTAACGCTCTCGCGCTGACTAAATGTCCCCATGACGAATCGCGCTGCTTTTCGCTGGATCATGTCTATCTCTTCTATTAATCCAACCTGGTAAGGGTCCCATACTGATGAGCAATACTCAAGAATCGGACGAACAAGCGTTTTGTAAGCTACTTCTTTCGTCGATGAGTCACATTTTCTTAGAATTCTTCCTATGAATCTCAACCTGGCGCCTGCTTTTCCCACTATTTGTTTTATGTGATCATTCCACTTCAGATCGCTCCGGATAGTAACTCCTAAGTATTTTACGCTCGTTACCGCTTCCAATGATTTACCACCTATGGCATAATCGTACTGGAATGGATTTCTGCCCCTATGTATGCGCATTATATTACATTTATCTACGTTTAGGGAAAGCTGCCAGCTGTCGCACCATGCATTAATCCTCTGCAGGTCTTCCTGGAGTACGTACGAGTCTTCTGATGTTGCTACTTGCTTGTAGACAACCGTGTCATCTGCAAATAGCCTCACGGAGCTACCGATGTTGTCAACTAAGTCATTTATGTATATTGTAAACAATAAAGGTCCTATCACGCTTCCTTGCGGTACTCCCGAAATTACCTCTACATCTGCAGATTTTGAACCGTTAAGAATGACATGTTGTGTTCTTTCTTCTAGGAAATCCTGAATCCAATCACAAACCTGGTCCGATATTCCGTAAGCTCGTATTTTTTTCACTAAACGTAAGTGCGGAACCGTATCAAATGCCTTCCTGAAGTCCAGGAATACGGCATCAATCTGCTCGCCAGTGTCTACGGCACTGTGAATTTCTTGGGCAAATAGGGCGAGCTGAGTTTCACATGATCTCTGTTTGCGGAATCCATGTTGGTTATGGTGAAGGAGATTTGTATTATCTAAGAACGTCATAATACGAGAACACAAAACATGTTCCATTATTCTACAACAGATTGACGTAAGCGAAATAGGCCTATAATTATTCGCATCTGATTTATGACCCTTCTTGAAAATGGGAACGACCTGCGCTTTCTTCCAGTCGCTAGGTACTTTACGTTCTTCCAGCGATCTACGATAAATTGCTGATAGAAAGGGGGCAAGTTCTTTAGCATAATCACTGTAGAATCTTAAGGGTATCTCGTCTGGTCCGGATGCTTGTCCGCTACTAAGTGATAGCAGTTGTTTTTCAATTCCGATATCGTTTATTTCAATATTTTCCATTTTGGCGTCCGTGCGACGGCTGAAGTCAGGGACCGTGTTACGAATTTCCGCAGTGAAACAGTTTCGGAACACTGAATTCAGTATTTCTGCCTTTCTTCGGTCGTCCTCTGTTTCGGTGCCATCGTGGTCAACGAGTGACTGAATAGGAGATTTAGATCCGCTTACCGATTTTACATATGACCAAAACTTTTTAGGGTTCTTGTTTAGATTGTTTGCCAATGTTTTATGTTCGAATTCGTTGAATGCTTCTCTCATTGCTCTCTTTACGCTCTTTTTCGCTTCGTTCAGCTTTTCCTTATCAGCTATGATTCGATTACTCTTAAACCTATGATGAAGCTTTCTTTGTTTCCGTAGTACCTTTCGTACATGATTGTTATACCACGGTGGATCTTTCCCCTCGCTTTGGACCTTAGTCGGTACGAACTTATCTAAGGCGTACTGGACGATGTTTCTGAATTTTTTCCATTTTTGTTCCACATCCTCTTCCTCAGAAATGAACGTTTGATGGTGGTCACTCAGATATTCTGCGATTTGTGCCCTATCACTCTTGTTAAGCAAATATATTTTCCTTCCTTTCTTGGTATTTCTTATTACACTTGTAGTCATTGATGCAACCACTGACTTATGATCACTGATACCCTCTTCTACATTCACGGAGTCGAAAAGTTCCGGTCTATTTGTTGCTATGAGGTCTAAAACGTTAGCTTCACGAGTTGGTTCTCTAACTATCTGCTCGAAGTAATTCTCGGACAAGGCAGTCAGGATAATGTCACAAGGGTCTCTGTCCCTGGCTCCAGTTCTGATTGTGTGACTATCCCATTCTATACCTGGTAGATTGAAGTCTCCCCCTATTACAATAGTATGATCACGAAACTTCTTCACGACGTTCTGCAGGTTCTCTCTGAGGCGCTCAACTACTACGGTTGCTGATGCAGGTGGTCTATAGAAGCATCCGACTATCATATCTGACCCACCTTTGAAACTTAGCTTAACCCAGATTATTTCACATTCGCATTCGCTAATAACTTCACTGGATATTATTGAATTCTTTACTGCTATAAATACTCCTCCACCATTGGCGTTTATCCTATCCTTGCGGTATATATTCCATTCTGTGTCTAGGATTTCGTTACTGTTCACTTCCGGTTTTAACCAACTGTCCGTTCCTAATACCATATGCGCACTATTTCCTTCAATAAGAGATATTAATTCAGGAACCTTGCCCTGGATACTCCTGCAGTTTACCAATATTACGTTAACTTTTCCTGTTTTTGGTCTCTGAGGACGGACGTTCTTTATCAACGATGATAATGTCCTCTCTGGTAAGCCGTCAGGTATTTTATCGTTTCGCCCAAGGGGGGGTCCCTCGAAGTGTCTGTGCCTATACCTGAGTGGTCAGCGAGGCTAGTATCGTGCGAGTGACCCGGGTGTCGATTTCCAGTAATGCCGGGGATCTTTACTTTGTGGGAAGACTGTAAGGGGGTGCTTTCAGTCTCGCGATGCCAACTGAGGAGTTGCTCGAATGAGAAGCAGTGTCGCTAGGTCAGTTAACAGGACATTATTCCTCCCCGATGATGCCATCGGAAAAAGTTGAAACGGAGGTAGTTCGGGCCCGAATGGGTCCTCTGTGGCCGGAATGACGGTGCTTTCCTTTTTTTGCATCTTCAAATTGTATACCACGTTAACAATCGTTAAGTGGAGCAGACAGATGGAGGTCAGAGGGTTCCAAGTCTGGGTCACAGCTTAGATGAAGCAGTGATGTCCAACCCAGTTTAGCGATGTGTTCTGAGACTTGGGAGTGGTCGCATGTTGTTGTGATGGAGTAAGATTTCTTTTGGATGCTTGTCAGATCAAACTATCGGAAACGGTTGCTGGATGTATTATAGTCTGCACATATGCCTCTAAACTAATAGTTCCACTTTTTGCAACATGTCCACTAGACTGAAACCATCACAACAGAAAGTCAACATGGCTTTTCCAACAGAGAGAACTGCCTTGAATTTCTTATTTTTTGAGACTGTGAGACTGCTGTTGGTGCCAGTCCAATGACCTCTTTTTTGTTTCCAACTCAATTTGATGCACCCAGGTTTCCTCATTTACTAAGATCTGTGAAAGGCAGGCAGTTTCTTTAGCCTGAAACTGCTCCAACTGTTCATATGAAACAGCTTTTCATTTAATCTTGTAGTCTGCGGTGAGCATTCGTGGAACCCACCTGGAACACACTTCTGAATATCCAAGACTCTCATTCTTGGCGTACTCCCATCCAATGCTTACCGACAGCTGTGGAGTCAACCCAGGAGTTTTGATGCGCCAGTCTACACGAATAATGGCATCCACACGATTTACCATATCGGGAGCAGTGGCTGTGACAGGACGTCACGAATGTGGCCAGTCATGGAGCTCAGGCTGTGTACTTACTGACGTTTTAACTCTCTTTACCCATCGCCTAACATTACTTCTATCAATTCTCTCATTAACATACACCGCACACAAGCAGTTATGGACGTTTATCATGATCCCTTTTTCTGAAAGCAAAAATTCAGTTACAGTATATTGCTTGTAATGAGAGTCTTAAGTGGATGTCTATTTGATGGTTCACTACAGCTCTTCCATCTGTAGGAATTGTTTGAAACTTCGCACACGTGCAGAAGCAACATCAAATTTGAAACGCCTAAAAAGACATCTTCCTGTATGTAATAAAGGTTTAAATATGAAGGATTATTTATTGAGCGACTATCGTAGAAACTCTTCATTTCGTACTGTTTCTCTTTACATTTGTATCTTTCTGCTAAAATATCACACCTGAAATGCTTCCAATTTTTCCAAAACTGACTTTTAATCAATGCTGAAAACGTTCAGGACTCTCTTCTGTTCCATTTAAATACAGCATGAGAATAGGCTTTTTTTAATGAAGATTTCGGCTGCGGAATCTTACTTCTGAGATCTTTCTCCAATTATTCATACTCGCTAATCGATTTTTTAAAAATATTTTTTTACTTCTGCTACAAACGTTTATGTTACTCAGTTTTGCTTTGAAGCAATTAGTAGTACCTCTTTGTACTACTACATATCACTTTGCCCAACGCTATAAGGCAGTTATACTATCCGCTTAATGTAGCATGCTCCTTGATGGCATCTGTTACGAGTACGACTGCAGAATCCCCAGTCTAAATAGTCATTCAAGACTCGTGAAAACTAAGTCCATTTCGTGACCACAGTATACGAAAGATTCACCAGCTCAAAATTGTCCAGTGTTCAGCATGACAACTTCTAAATTAACACGTGTCAGATGGCGAGTAGAAGCTCGTACTCTGCCTATTTCCAATTCAATCGAAAAGTGAAAGTTCTGCACTAGAGCACCTTCCGACAGCTTGTGAAGTAGATTTCCTTCAAAAGTTAAGAATACTGGAGCTGCCGTTCACCCCCCCCCCCCCAAAAAAAAAATTAATCACTAGCACGAATGGATAGCCCACGTTTTCACAGACAAGTCTGCCTTCTTGCTGAATTCACGAAAAAGTCCTGATTTTCTGCCTTGAGTGCTCCACTGGAAAACTGTCCATCTCCATTTAACTCCAGCAGTATTCCGTCAGTGTCTGCTTTTCTTCTGGCTGTTCACAGCAAAAATAAATCATTATTATTTTATACAGACATAATTTGGACTCAGCATGACCACTATCTGCACTAAACTATTACAATATTTGAATTAAGAAATGTTATAAACCTTCGGTCACACTCAGAGCGCTCACAACAAATATAACTAAAACTTTGTTCATAAATAAATATCTAGCATTCTAGCACCAATGTGCTCAAGTTAAATGACAACAAAGTTTCGTTAACTATTGTATAAACGATCATTTACGTCTTCTTGATAGAAGTGTGTTTAGGCTCTCTTTTTAATGGCGGTGTCAGTCAATAAACAAAATTGACCAATTTTTAATCACCACAGTTTCTAATACCAACTGAAATCAACATTTAAAGAATCCTATTGGTAAAATAACGCAAATTCCTTAAATAGCTACACAAGTATGACAAGATATGATATATCAACGTTGCATTCAGTTGATGTGTTATTGTAGAGAATACGATGTTCTGACAGGCATTTGCATAATGAAAAAGATGTAAATACGCAATAATTCAATAAAGAAAGTAGATATAGAGCAGTGGGTTCCAGGGATGATAACTATAGTCCATTGCGCTAACCGGAGATAGCGTTTGCTGAAATTAAATGAAGTTATTTAAAGTTGTTAATCGTACGATTCCTTGTGAGAATGTTTAGTAACTGTAAATTACTAACTTTTCCAGTTTTAAAGATATTGGAACTACTATTGTATCACTGGATGTGAATCATATGTGTAAACTCACCAACGCATTCGGTTTTGCTATATTATTTGAATGCAACTTATTATTGACATGGTAAGAGCTAAGTGATAAGTACCCATATTTTAGACTGTATGATACTCCGCTATTATTGGTGCATCTCCTGTCATCCTAATTGAAAAACTGTCGTCCAAATTCCTCATTGTGGAATTTACACTTTTCCGGCCTGTCCCTCCATGGCCCTGCACCTTGACTGGCCTGGAGCGCCTGCCCTACAGCCTCGTCCTGCTGACTTGCACACAGCCAAGCAAGAAAAGTAGCTTCTCAGTAGCAACCCTATGTGTTCGAAGAACTCGCCTACACCCTCATAACATTACAAGTGCAAACTGAGAACAATCTGTGGTGCCTTTACCTCTCCTCAAGTAACAGATCCTCTTTCGTTTTTTTTTTCCATTCTTCTTTACATTATCTTTCTCAGCAGCTCGGATGCGTGGTATGTTAACCTGATCGTGCAATAGTTTTAACACCTATCAGCCGTTGCTATCTTCGATATTTCGCCCAAAGTCTGATAGTATGTCGGCAGTTTCAGATTCTACACACCACCTTCAATAGTCGTTTCGTTGTCACTTCATCCAGTGATTTTAGATAGTCCGATGGATTGTCATCTATCCCTTCTGCCTTGTTTGATCTTCTCGTATTGGATCCCCACCTCTGGTTTCTTCTTCTATCACGTCCTCAAACCAGTCGCCTCCGTTAAAGAGGCCTTCAATGTACTCCTTCCATCTACCTGCTCTCTCCTCTGCATTTAATAGTGGAATTTCCATTGCACTCTTATTGTTGACCGCCTTCCTTTCAATTTCAAGAAACAATGTTTTGACTGCTCTAAATACTGAGTGAGTCCTTTCGATGATCATTAATTTTGCTATTTCTTCACATTTTTCCTGGAGCCATTTCACCTTGGCTTCTCAGCACTTCCTATTCATTTCAGGACTGTTTTTATTCCCCAGTCAGAGCTTCTGCAGTGTCCCTAACATTGAATGTTGAAGGTTGATCCTCCCTCCTTCCTGCAAGTTCTTTTTTGTTGATATCTGGTAGGCTACTGTACCTCGTTGGACGAGCTGAATAAAGTCATTGATTTAGCCTTTCTTTTGGTTTGTTATTGACATTGGTTATTATGTAAAATAGGGTGAACAGTACAATTTAAATTGGTACTTACAAGCAATGTTCGAAGTGAGGAAATGCTGCACCACATCCCATGTTTGTCGTTGAGCTGACAGTTTTGGTAACTCTGAATTTTATGGTTTTTAGTTTCTCTGTTACACTGGTTCAGTTCCAGCCTAGACAAACTATTCTTTAAATGATATTCCCATGCGCCTTCCGACTTTTTTTTCTTTTTTTTTTACTGAGGTGGACTCCCTCCACGCCCACACTGGCATGATGGCCAACCCAAAAGGTCTACTGCCATCTCTGCGTAAGGGTTAATTTCCACTAAAGTGAGGTGTCGCAGGATGTGGGTACTGCAATTGTTGCGTACGTCTGGTTAAGGTAAACCGTAGTACGCGCTCATCTGGTAATAGATTGGGTCGAAGTCGAACGAAGGGTAGCGGTTTGAAGGCCAAAGGACAAAAAGTGCTAAGGCAAGAACCAAGGGAAAAACCTCTGCGGTAGCTAGGTCGGGTAGTAAGAGCAGGAGCTGCCTGCGATAGGTCGTGCAAGGGTAGGCTTTGTTAGTAGTGGGTATCATGCATGTCGATACCTTATGACGTTGTGCGGTGGTGTGCTCAGCGGCTGCCGCGGGTGCTGGTGTTGAGGTCTCGTTCAGCGTCAGCAACCTGCAACAAGTTTATCATCGTTTTTGTGTCCGATAGGTCATATATCGGATGCACAGTGCGGGGTGATGTTGGCGAATTGTTTGTGCGTCAGTGGGCGAGCTCGTCGCTTTCCCTGCTGTGGCTTGTTGGTCGGCTCTAATAGCAGCTGCTAGTTACCAGTCAGTGTTGCTGATATGCAGGGGCTTGCCGACGTTTTTAGCTTGTTAGCGTATGCTAGTTTACCATAGCTGGCTATGGCCTAGCTAGTAGACACTACACCACAGAATTTTTATAGATGTTTTCGTTCCTATTAGCCCCGTAGTTTTCTATTCACGCCGTTTCTCGGTACTAAAACCTGTGTGAAGCATAGAAACCTGAGTCGTGGGCAAGTACATGAACGGCCACACACATAGCGGGTGAGAAAATGTGTGAAAATCCAATGCCCCACTCAGTTTCGCCTCACGTATCCGAGAGTACGTCTCGCGACGCTTTTGCCGCAGCCGCCAGACACCAGGCTCAACCCCAGTTGCGAACGCGCTGCGTTTCTCTCTCCCTCTCTCTCTCTCTCTCTTACTCTCTCTCTCTCTCTCTCTCTCTCTGTCTCTCTCTCTCTCTCTGTGTGTGTGTGTGTGTACGTTTGTGTGTGTTTTGCGTATGTGCGTGTGCGTGTGGTGAGTGCGTAGGCGTGTGCTCTTGCAGCCGAGCCGGAACGCGTGCTGCTGCATTTATGTTCTTGTGAGCCAGACGTGGCGTTCTGCCGCTGCCTTAACGTCCGCCTGCCGCGGCGGGTAGTTACATATTTATGTGGCCGCAAATTGCTCGCGAGCCTTTGCATTACCCGTTACTTAGCACTCCGGCGGTTTTGTACCAGCGCGTGTCGTTGGCGGTGTGTGATGTGAAAATAGCTACACTCGTAATGGATATCTGAATAGTTGGTGTCAAACGGGCTAATGTTATATAGGGTTTATACTTATAAAACAGAGGACTTTACAAAATGGTTCAAATGGCTCTGAGCACTATGGGACTTAACATCTGTGGTCATCAGTCCCCTAGAACTTAGAACTAGTTAAACCTAACTAACCGAAGGACATCACACACATCCATGCCCGAGGCAGGATTCGAACCTGCGACCGTAGCAGTCGCGCGGTTCCGGACTGAGCGCCTAGAACCGCTAGACCACCGCGGCCGGCAGGACTTTACAGAAGATCCTGACAATTATATTAGAAAGATGGAGGTAATGGAAATACAGGTACTTCGGTGTGTGTCTTTCTTTTCGGTAACGAGTCTTCCGACTACTTCCAAGCGGATCGGTATTAATTCCTCTCTTTCGCCAACCTCTTCATCTCAGAGTATCACTTGCACTCAACGTCCTGATTTATTTGTTGGTTGTATTCTAATCTTTACGGCTTTTACTGTCTCCAACTCCGTCCAGTACTATGGAAGCTATTCCCATATGTAAGTCCTGACATCCTACTCTACTTCTCAGTGTTTTCCACATACTCCTTCCTTTGCTGGCTGTACAGAGAACAGCCCATTCCTTATCGTATCTGTCCACTTAATTTCAACATCCTTTTATAGCACCGTATTCTGACTCTGATTCATTTCTTCTCCCCTTGTCTCACACTCCAGAATTCACTTTCGTACAATGCTGTGCTCCAGTCGTACATTCTTAAAAATCTGTTCCTCAAATACTAGTAGATACATTTTGGCCGGGAAATCCCTCTTCGCCTGTGCTAATCTACGTTCTATATGTCCTATCCTTTGTCTGTCACGTGCTACTTCGCTTACAAAGTAGCAGCATTTCTTATCGTCTGTTTTGATCCCCAGTTTTGATATGTCGCTAATATATGAATTGCTAATCCCAGTTCCGCAGCTCAAAACTTCCTCATTATTACGGTTTACTCCCAATTTGTATTGTGTACTCATTAGATTGTTCACTCTATTCAGAACGTCCGTTAATTATCCTTCACTCTTACTGATGATAGAAATGCCATCAGCGAACCTTGTTACTGATATCCTGTCAGTCTGAATTTTCATCCCACTCTTGGATCTTTCTTTTATATCTCTCATTCTTTTTTCGTTGTATAGATTAAACAGCAAGGGCGAAAGATTACATTTCAATCTTATACCGTTTTGAGCCCGAACACTTCGTTTTTGATCTTCCACTCTTATTTGTCGCCTTGGCTCTTGTAGATATCATATATATTACCTCTCTTTCCCTACAGCTTACTCCTATTTTTCTCAGAATTTCGAACTCCTTTCACTATCTTTCAATGTCAAACGCTTTTGTGGGACAGCAAATCCTATGAGACGGTCTTGATTCTCTCCAGTCTAGCTTCCATTATGTAGTGCAACCCATACTTTTCCTAAAGCAAACTGATCGTCATATAACAAATCATCCATTCTTGTGCTTACTTTACATTATCTGTCTTTCCCTACTTTATTGACAATTTCAAGCGCCAAGGGACGCGTGTTAAACTTTCATACGTTTATAGTTTTAAATAATGACAATATTTGGAATAAGAGTAGTTGTTGAGACATGGGTGGTTGTAATTTCTTCTGACCCTTCTATTTACGTTTACCTGTTGTTTAAGAGAAGTGTAATGAGAAATACGAACATAAAATATAGTTAAGTAAATAAGTGTGAAATGTATAGGTTAGAACGTAGTGCTCAGTTCCTAACTGTATATCACTAAGGCCACGATAAGCTCTAACTGCATTTTGAGATTTTAATAACACTTCGTACTCTGTGGTAGCTCTTCAGTGCCTAGTAGCAAGAGATAAATCACAATTCAAGGTGAAAATGACAGATTATGTTTATCATTTCGAAAAGTATTTTTGTTTATAAAGGTCAGCTTGTACAACAGCAAAGATAATGAACTACCGCTGTCGTCACGGTAATTGTCTATGACAATGTTGTGTACAAATTATCCACTTAATAGGTACTTCAAAACAATCAGGATGGTATTTGTAATTAGATAATGCAAAAATGGTGTCTCGTATTCTTGATTAGTAAGTCAGATTCGTAAAATATAGGTGTGAAGCTGGGCATCCATGATGTCTTTTGCCTATGATAGTTAATTCTCTTTTATGTTAAAATTTTTCACTGCTGTAATTTTCAGAGAAATATCAGAGTTCAGTTTCAGAAGGCGGTTAAGAAATCGTTCTAGCGATACCCCAATCATCCCTGTATGTTTAGTATGCGTTGAGAAAAAGAAAAATTGAGTTGAGAAATAGTATGTATGGTACTCCTCACGGTGAAAAATTCTTGCATTTCTACCGAATTCCAATAAAAAACTACAGTATTAAATAAAACTCCAGTTATTTACATTTCACTTTCGCCTACTTCTTCTTCCTTAAGACTTCCCTTTATTAACCGAATAGTTCCAATACATCGTTGCAAGAAGCACACACTGGTGTTGTAGAAATCTTGGGTTTGCGCCAATTAACTTGCATCACAAGAAGCATATAGTCGTTTCTAGTCATCAGAAAGGTCGCCCATGTCTTGTGTTAAGCCCTAAGCCAATGTGAGCGCACGTAATTCTACCGAAAACCCTCCCGTGCACGACTCTCCTCTGTTTTACTTGCGACAGAGCTAAGGATGAAGTTATTGTGCAGTACTATGGATGCTGAATGACTCTTACTGTCTTCTAAATGGATACTCTGTTGAGGAAGCTGATGTGTCTGGACAGGTTTTACTATCATAGAAGAAGTCCACTAGCGCAGTCACCATAGTGTAGTGGCTATAGATTGTTGCATGGAGGGTCGTGAGTTCAAAACCAATCTGAACTGAAGTATTTTAATTTCTATAGTCGGTTCGAGTACATTCTAGAAGTATCCACAAAGGGAAGAATCATTGTACTGGAATGTTCTGTAGCTGTATATATACCGTATGTGTTCCGGCCGGAGGCAGTTCGCTCCGCGCTCTTGTATGTGCAAGTGCTGAATAAATCTTCGTTATGTGAAGTTAGCGCTCGTCATTCATCTACTTACACCTTCCTCTACGTGACAATATTTCCACGAGGAAACGTTGCCTTTTAAAAAGGTTTGGGATCCAAGCTTAACCAACCACTAAGCCGTCAGCTGCTCTAATTAAATTGCTGTAAAGACTATACAGAGTAACAGAATCAAGAAGTTAACATACTTTCTGCATTATACTCATTTGGCGGGACAAAATATTATAACACATTACGTTAGATAAATTGGGTTAGCATCTGTCTTGCGTAGAATATTCTATTATTAACTTTCCAACGGAGCACCATCAGCCAAATAGCAGCAACAGTGGAAGGAAGTTTAGAAAACGCAAAGGCTGTAGTAAGATTATAACAGTGATCTTTAGTTTCCCTGTTCTCATGTTTTAACTCTCCTCGCTATTCTCACTGTTCACTCTCGTTTAACTCATTTTATGTTCTCTTTTTCGAAATCCTTCCTTTTATGAGAGTCTTTATCTAAGTGTGTATGTCTTCGTCGCCTAATGTTTACGACACAAGAGGGTCCTTAACCGGCAAACCCGTCGCCATACAAGTATGCCACCCACCTTAGAAGGACAAATACTTCAGCTGCCCTGTCGCAACGAGAGTGATTCATTAGCAGCGTCTAAACGATTATCGGCTTCTTTGAAAATGCCGCGCAAATTTCCGTCTTACTAAATACATGCCTGCTATTAAGTGTGATGGCTCATGAATGTCTGATTCTTGGCTGATCACTTTCGTCCTATCGCTCCCTGTATGCAAAGTAGCGGGCATTCCACAGCTGCATCACAGCCGAGTCGTATTAGCGGCTGAACGTCCCGTCTCTGCATACAAAAGACGTCTTCTGTAACCTCAGCCAAAGACTACAGAAGATTTACAAACTGAACACCGGTGGATTACTACACAAATATTGGAATATCATAAGGTCAACTGAGGATTTTAAAGATAAAGTACAATTGTAGTGAATAAAGTTGCCTGAAAACATGGAATGATTGTCGCATGGTATGTATTCAACACACACTGAGGGACAAATGTCAATAAAATTGAAAATACCAGAAGTATAAGATCTCATACGGAAAATTATTACCAGATTGACTGTAAATTATTTTTATGAAACAGTTCGAATTGTTATACACTACTGTACCAAAAGTATCCAGACACCAACAAAAACATACATTTTTCATATTAGGGACATTGTGCTGCCATTTACGGCCAGGTACTACATATCAGTGACCTCAGTAGTCATTAGACATCGTGAGAGAGCAGAATGGGGAGCTCTGCGGAAGTCACGGACTTAGGACGTTATCAGGCGACTGGGTGTCACTTGTGTCATACGTCTGTACACGAGGTTTCAACACTCCTAAACATCCCTAGATCCACTGTTCCCGATGTGATAGTCAAGTGGAAACGCGAAGGGGCATGTACAGCATAAAAGCGTACAGGCCGACCTCGTCTGTTGACTGACAGAGACCGCCGACAGTAGAAGAGGCTCATAATGTGAAATAGGCAGACATCTATCCAAACCGACACACAGCAATTCCAAACTGCACCAGGATCCACTGAAAGTACAATGACAATTTTGCGGGAAGTATGAAAACTTGGATTTCATGATCGAGTGGTGTCTCTTCTTCTTAAAACACAACGTTCAAGCTTTACTGGACCAAAACAACCAAGAAAACTCCTTACTAGTGTCACACAGATCTCAACCATCACGTTTAAGAAGCAAAATGACAGAATAGCAGCCTGCCACAAAATTAACGAAATCATTGGAAAGGAAATTGCAAAACCATTCACAGCATAGAAGAAAAAAGAAGAAGCCCTTACACGTACCATTAAGACTAAACTAAACATGAAAAATGCAATAATTGTAAAAGCTGACAAGAGTAACACAACTTTTCTAATGAACAGAGCAACATACATAGAGAAAACTTTAGACTTTTTCCAGACCAACAACATAATAGAAATACATAAAGATCCAACAACCAGAATACAAAAAGAGATTAAACACATTTCCAACAACATCAAGTTTGTACTCACCATCCAAGAACCAAGAAACATTGTAACAACGAGCCCACAAGCACCTTGCCAAAGATCCACAAATATGGGACCCCCAATCAGGCCTATAGTGAACTGCAGGAAGAGCCCAACATTCAAACTCAACCAAATGCTCTTCAGAAATCTCAAAGAAGCAAACACATTAAATAGTGAGAGGACACTTAAAAACACAACATATCGAAAACATACAAGTACCTGATGGAGTCACAGTTGCCTCATTTGACATACAAAACCTTTATTCCTCTGTGCAAATAGAACACATACTACAGATAATCAATGCGAACTTGCAAAAGCACAAAAAAATCCCTTCAACTAACATTACTGAATTAATGGACCTACTTGAAATCACACTTTCACGCAACTATTTTAAATTTAGCAATAAAAGCTACAAACAAATAAATGGTCTGGCAATGGACTCGAATCTTTCCAGACTGCTAGTAGAAATATTTATAAGTAACCTAGAAAATAAAATCCTGAATTCCAGTCACCACCTCCTTTAAAATATCATCTACTACTACAGATATGTACATGATACCATCACATTAATCAAGGGCACTAAAGATTAGTTGAACCAGTTATTCAACAACTCCCATGAAAACATAAAATTCACAGTTGAACACCAAACAGATACAGTATAAATATCTTAGACCTTACCATTAGAATAAGGAATAACAGACACGAGTTTCAAATTTATCGGAAGCCTACCACAACACCCACTATAATCCACATCTTCTCTGGTCACCCCACAGCCCACAAAATAGGGGTATTCCGGTGCATGATCAATAGAGCTATCCTAATACCACTCTCTGAAGACAAATGTGATCAAGAAATTGAAATAATAAAACAAACAGCTAATGCAAATGGTTATAATAGCTCCATAGTAGTTACCCCAAAACATTCAATTATGGTAAAGCAATTACAACACAAAAAAAAACCAAAAAGAAAATAACAACTTCCATACAATCACCTTTCTAGGTAACATTTCATATCAAATTGCCAATGTGTCCAAACGAAAAGGCATAACCATATCCTTTACCACAGATAACAAGATTGGACAGAAGCTACCCCGCAACATCAACACATGAAATCCACTTCATCACACAGGTCTGTACAAAGTACAATTGTTGGACTCTAACTGCTTCTACATAGGCCAGACAGGCAAATCATTTGAGATTACATTCAAAGAACACATGGCAGCACTAAAAAACAAAAAATACCACCCACCTGCGTGAAACAAAACACCATGTTAACTGAGCAAGTATCAGCATCTTACACATCCAACCAAGAGGCAGAAAACTACACATCCTTGAAACACTCCAAATATACAAGCACCAAACAAAACAACCTGACTTCATATTAAATGACAAAAATGACAATATTTCAATATTTACAGTCTCTGTTTTCAACAGCTGCCTACATCATTAAAACTGCACACACATACACACACACACACACACACACACACACACACACACACACACATGCACACACACCTGCCTTAATATTTACCATAAATATTTAGTTATGTTACTACGGTAGCGGCCAAGAGTATAAGAGATTGAGCTCATTTACATATATATCATCACACCAACACCTTGTACAACCAATGTATTACCTCAACCTTTAGGCAGTTATTACATGTAACAGTTATAATCTTAAGACCCCTTGCCATGTAAAGTCTGCTCTCATACAATCCCTCTTTCCACTCTCTCTCTCCCTCTCACTTGCTCCTTCTCTTTCTCTCCCTCTGCCTCCAGCCTTTCATATCTATCTATTAGACCCAAGCAAAAATTTTATTTATGCATAATTTTGCGGCTGTAGCCAATATGATTACTGTACTTAAAGTTTGTAACATTTCACCTGATTGTATAAACGAGTATGAAGTTTAAGCTATTTTAACATTTCACCTGACCGTATAAACGAGTACAAAGTTTATGCTATTTTAACTTGTCCAAGTCGTATTTATATACCACCTGAAGCATTTATTCCAACGCATGTATTCGACACCTCAAAACAAACACCTCTAAATCCTTAAAAAAACTGTTATGTAACAACGTTGTTACGATGTATATTCTTTGTACTTCGCATAATGTTTTCTTTCCTGCTACACGATCCTTGCAAGCAATAGTTTCCAGACGCCATATTTGTTTACAAAGTATGACAATATACATGTGATGTGCGCAGCAAAAGGAACCTGTGACAACTGGAGGTACTCTGTTTTATTTATTTTATGTTTACCGTTGGATATACGTTTAATTTTTTGTCAAAAGAAACCCAAAACCATGTTCTGAAATAGTGTTTTGTTTTCTTCACTAGACAGTGCCACAAGATCCTCCAAAAAATCGTAACACAACACACACGCACACACACACACACACACACACACACACACACACAAATGTCAGACTAACAAATGTAATTCCACTTTATGATGGAGGTTTAAACCGTTGAAACGCGTCGTGGAGCTAAATAACCAGTGAATGGTAACAGTAAACTTGTTGTTTCATTTTGAACAATCATTTGTATTCAGGAAGTCTTCAAATTGTCTCGTGTAGGTTGTTAGTGCCCATGTCCACATTATACGCCGGACTGTCAGCCATTCTGGTTCTTAGCCGTATTTCGGAGATATGTTTCATTTCCATTTACACAATCGGTGTATGTATTGCCATGGTTCATTCTAGCTCGGTTTAGAATTATCCATAATTTTCTTGGGAGGTCAAAATAGTTTTTGAGAGAGTAATTTCCAGAGATCCCGAGTTAGAGCGTATTCCCAGGCTTTCTTCCAGCATTGCACAAAATCAGAGCTCCTACTCTCTAAGCATACTGAACTGTACCTCTCCTTCATAAACAAAATAGAACGTGAAAATGTGCAACTTTCTTTACGTGTGCATATTTTTACATAGTTACTGTTGGTGATATTCTAACTGTCTTGCCCGATTATTGTTCATGTGCAAACATGAAACCTCCGTCTTAGTTAAAGTGGGCGGAGCCTCCATCTACGAAAAAGGTTACCCATTACAACCAAATAATTTGTTAAAACATACTCCGTTTTCTCAATTTCCTTGTGTTGTGCAGCTAGTGCCCTGTTGTCATAGTGACTACTGTGTACGGACGCTGGAGGAGCCGGCCACTGTTCGCGAACGACTGAACGTGCTGATAGCCGCGGTCAACCGTATCAGGCTGCTGCTTCGGAGTGTAGCGGCAGCGGGGAGTCTGGTGCGTCGCGTGATACACCCCAGGTGTTACATACTTCACCCACGGTCCCTCCTGTCAAGACATCTTTGCGGGTACCGGGCGCGGTTGTTCCACCCTCTCCCCAAGGGGAGTAGTGGGTTCAACGGCGTTCGCGTCGCACGAGGCGGAGAGTCAATGTGGAGGCTGGCCTTGTGGCATCGTCCGTTCGGCCTGTGACTGGACGTGTGGCCACTTCTTCAGCAAGGTCCGAGCAGGCACATCGGTTGAGGGGTTTATTAGTGATTGGGAGCTCCAATGTTAGGCGGGTGATGGAGCCCCTTAGGGAAACAGCGGAAAGTTCGGGGAAGAAGGCCAGTGTTCATTCTGTCTACTTGCAGGGGGGGGGGGGGGGGGGGTATCATCCGAGGTGTGGAGGCCCTGCCGGCGGTGTTAGAGAGCACTAGGTTCACGCAACTGGAAATTGTTGCTCATGTCGGCACCAATGACTCCTGCCGTTTGGGTTCAAAGATCATACTCAGTTCATACAGTCGGTTGACGGAGTTGGTGAAGGCGGGAAACCTCGCTCGAGGGGTGGAATCTGAGCTAACTATCTGTAGTGTCGTTCCCAGAATCGATCGCGGTCATTTGGTTTGGAGCCGAGGCGAAGGCTTAAACCAGAGGCTCAGATGATTCTGCAGAGATCTGGGGTGCAAATTTCTCGGCCTCCGCTATCGGGTGGAGAAATGTAGCGTCCCCCTGAATAGGTCAGGCTTGCACTACACGCAGAAAGCGGCTACGAAGATAGCGGAGTACTTGTGGAGTGTACATGTGAGTTTTTCAGGTTAGAGAATTCCCTCCCTAAGCCCGACAAGACGCCTCCTGAGACGCGACAAGGTAGCAGTAGGCAAAACGTAACACAGCTTGACAGTATTAATATGGTAATAGTAAACTGCGGGAGCGTCTATAGAAAGGTCCCAGAACTGTTATCATTAATAAACGGTCACAATGACCACATAGTACTAGAGACGGAAAGTTGGCTGAAACCAGATGTAAACAGTAATGAAATTCCAAACTCAGATTGGAATGTATACCGCAGAGACAGGCTGGACAGTGAAGGGCAGGGCGTGTTTATAGTGATAAACAGTGCAATAGAATGGAAGGAAATTGAGGGGATTCCACATGTGAAATAATTTGGGTGAAGGCCACGGTTAAAGCAGGCTTAAACGTGGTAACTGGATGTCTCTATAGGCCCCCTGGCTCAGCATTATTGTGATAGAACACCTGAAGGAAAATTTGGAAAATATTTCGAGTAGATTTCCCGACCATGTTTCAATTTACCAGATATATACTGGAGACTCGAACGTTTGTAACGGGTGGCAGGGACAAAGAATCCTGTGAAATTCTTTTAAGTGCATCATCTGAAACTACCTTGTGCAATTAAACAGAGAACCGACTCGTGACGATAACATATTAGACCTTCTGGTGACAAACAGACCCGAACTATTTGAAACAGTTAACGCAGAACATGCAATAAGCGATCATAAAGCGGTTGCAGCATCGGTGATTTCAGCCGTAAATAGAAATATTAAAAAAGGTAGGAAGATTTTTCTGTTTAGCAAAAGTGACAAAAAGCTGATTTCAGAGTACTTGATGGCTCAACACGAAAGTTTTATCTCAAGTACAGATAGTGTTGAGGATCAGTGGACAAAGTTCAAAACCATCGTACAGTATGCATTACATGACTATGTGCCAAGCAAGATCGTAAGAGATGGTAAAGAGCCACCGCAGTACAACCGAGTTAGAAAAGTGCTACGGAAGCAAAGGGAACTTCACAGCAAACATAAACATAGCCAAAGCCTTGCAGACAAACAAAAATTACACGAAGCGAAATATATGAAGAGGGCTATGCTAGAGGCGTTCAACGAATTCGAAAGTAAAGTTCTATGTACCGACTTGGGAGAAAATCGTAAGAAATTTTGATCTTGTGTCAGAGCGCTGGATGGATCGAAACAAAATGTCCAGACACTCTGTGACCAAAAAGGTACTGAAACAGAGCATGACAGACTAAAGGCCGAAATACTAAATGTCTTTTTCCAAAGTTGTTTCACAGAGGAAAACTGCACTGTAGTGCCTTTTCTAGATTGTCGCACAGATGACAAAATGGTAGATATCAAAATAGATAACAGAGCAATAGAAAAAAAATTAAAATCGCTCAAAAGGGCAGAGGCCGCTGGACCTTATGGGATACCATTTCGATTTTAGACATACGTGAAAGAACTTGCCCCCCTTCTTGCAGCGGTGTACCTTAGGTCTCTAGAAGAGCGTAGCGTTCCAAAAGATTGAAAAAGGTCACAGGTCATCCCCGTTTTCAGGACTCTCAGACCAATTGTGTGATTGGACTGAAGAGTTCCTAGATAACAGAACGCAGCATGTCATTGTCAATGGAGACAAGTCTTCCGAAGTTAGAGTGATTTCGGGTTTGCAGCAAAGGGAGTGTCGCAGGGCCGTTGCTACTCACAATATATATAAATGACCTTGCTGATAACATCGGAAGTTCACTGAGGCTGTTTTCGGATGATGCTGCAGTATATCGAGAGGTTGTAACTATGGAAAATTGCACTGAAATGCAGAAAGATCTGCAACGAATTGACGCATGGTGCAGAGAATGGCAATTAAATCTCAATGTAGACAAGTGTAACGTGCTGCGAATACACAGAAGGAAAGATCCTTTACCATTTAGCTACAATATATCAGGTCAGCAACTGGAAGCAGTTATTTTCATAATTTATCTCTTAGTAGACATTAGGAGTGATTTAAAATGGAAGGACCATATAAAATTAATCGTCGGTAAAACAGATGCCAGACTGAGATTCATTTGAAGAAGCCTAAGTCCGAAAACAAAGGAAGTAGGTTACAGTACACTTGTTTGCCCACTGCTTGAATACTGGTCACCGGTGTGGGATCCGTACCAGATAGGGTTGATAGAAGAGATAGAGAAGATCTAACGGAAAGAAGCGCGCTTCATTACAGGATCATTTAGTTATCGCGAAAGCGTTACGGAGATGATAGATAAACTCAGTAGTTCGGTACGGGCTTTTGTTGAAGTTTCGAGAATATACCTTTATCGAGGAGTCAAGCAGGATAATCCTCCCTCCTACGTACATCTCGCGAAGAGTCCATGAGGATAAAATCAGAGAGATTATAGCCCACACAGAGGTATACCGACAATCTTTCTTTCCACGATCAATACATGACTGGAATAGAAGGGAGAACCGTTAGAGGTACTCAAAGTACCCTCCGCCACACACCGTCAGGTGGCTAGCGGAGTATGGATGTAGATGTTGAGGTATCCAAATTTCAGAGACATTGTGGCACACTTAGCAGCAAATTACTTGCTAAAGAGCAGTAGCATGCACAAAAACATTAAATTCACCGTTGAACATGAGACCAACAACAGCTTCAATTTGCTAGACATAAAAATCACCAGAAACATTTGAGATTTATAGAAAACCACCATCCACTGACATATGTATCAACATATTGTCTTATCATCCAAAGCAGCATAAGACGGCATATTTTAGATGCACACTGAACCACCTACACAAAATTCCACTTGAACCAGTTAAAAAAGAAAATGAAATCAGTATCATTAAAACCATAGCCTCTCATGGTAGACGAACTATCACAAAAGTCCAAAATTCATCACACAACAATGCTGCACACCAGACAACCATGCAACTTACACAAGACACAGTAGATAACAGCAGGAAATATGTTGCACTACATTTGTTAGGAGAATATCCTATAAAATAAGAAACCTATTTAAAACACCAACATTAGAATAAGCTTCCATACAAACAACAATCTGCTGCAGTTAGCAGTTCGCAACTTAAAGAATAACAAACCCCCATACAAAAAATCTGACATATACAAACCCAGACGTCAAAGTTAACCTCTTACTACGTATGAAAAACTGGAAGAAGCATTGAGACACTGTTCAAAGAGCATATAGATGCCATACTTTTGAACAACATTTCAAAATTCACATTTGCCATGCACACAACTACTAACAGTCATGGAATAAAGAGCACTGATGACCATGTACAAGTATTGGACCATGCTGAGAAAGGTAGCCTTATGAATTTTCTTCAGATGATTGAAATATATGTACATAAAAGCAAATCACGACAAAATCTCCTCAATGAACAAACCGAGTTAGCCAATGCAGTCTTTCTTCAAAATTTCATTCACCTGATTTCCAACTTACAGTAAAAGAAAGAAAACAAGGAAATGTCCTCTGTTGTAATATTTATATATGCACACCGATCCCAACCCGTTTACTTCGCCTTCAATGTATGCCATAACATGTACATAGTTGTAATATTGATTTATGTACAGCTCAACCTTATCATTTCCTTTTGTTCCAATGCATACCATAATATTTACGTAATACCATTCCAGGAAAACTTAATAAATGACTGCTTTAGTTGTTCATGTTAATTTTAATCAGTTCTCTTTCAATGTGAATAGTAAGTAATGGAACTCTAGCAATTTGTAAATTTCTACTGTCACGTACACATACGTAATGAAACATCCCTGAGAGTGGAAATTTTTGGCATAGTTATGGTTGTAATATCGCCATCTTCGTATACATAACTCCATGTGATGCTACTTCTTAGTGTGCGAGTGGTGCTTTACATTACGTGCATGTTTATACACAAAAAATGCATTACACATTTTTCGCTGCTGCAAGATGAGAAGCAGCCTGCACTGGAACATAATGGTGCGGATCCTTCATTGTAAGTAACCGAAACATGTTCCCTTTAATAATAACAACTTGTTTATATCTCTTAAAATCGTTGTGAGGCACAACTACAGTAAAAAGACGTCGTCTCACATATTATTTTGGATGGGGAAACAAAAGGCGAAATATAATGTAAAACGTAAACTAGCTGTCTGAAGATGAACCTGTTGGCTCGAACCCGGTAACGGCGCTGTTTAAATAAATAAATAGTGTTGTAAAAAGTGGCTGGTTGCTGTAATCTTCTGTGTAAGAGCCAACCTATTTTGCACGCAGCCACAGGCTCGAAATATCAGTTTTTGACAAAATAGCAAGGCCGTACTGTATTTGTGAAATTTTGTTCATCTTTATGAGTTTATAATCATTAAACATAAACAAAATTCCTTACTTGCGGCCTTTACATTGAATCGCACGAAAACCACGTAACTGTCAAGTAATCCGTCAAGCTAAATGGAGCGCTGTATTCAAATGTTCAAATGTGTGTGAAATCTTATGGGACTTAACTGCTAAGGTCATCAGTCCCTAAGCTTACACACTACTTAACCTAAATTATCCTAAGAACAAACACACACACCCATCCCCGAGGGACGACTTGAACCTCCGCCGGGATCAGAGCGGTGTGTCATATTTAGAATGCCGACTGTGCTATGACGTCAGCGAGCTGAGAGACCTGTAGAAACGGTGGACGAATCCTGGGCATACCACATGAGTGCTGGAAACTCGAGCAGCACTGCGTGCGTGGCTCAGCAGGGGGCAGTTTTACAGATCGGCCAAGCGACTTCACGCCACGCCAGTAGAGACGAGCGGCTGGCGGCACACTCTGGCGCCAGTAGGCCGGAGCCGCTAAGCCCTCCGAGAGCCGCTGGCGCTGGAATGCGTTCCGGCTGTGCGAGGGGAAGCCCCGCCCCGCATCAAATGTGTGGAACGCTTCTGCTGTAAGAAGAGGACGGCGTTCCTTCTGAATTATTAGTAACAGTCGCACACGTGCAGGATTCAGCAGCCGCACTCAGTTTAGGTTAAATTGTGGTTGTCAGACAATACGCGCAAGGTTTCATATGTGTGTCGTACACACACACTTTTGTTCATAATCTTCCCTGTCTCCCACTGGCACTAGTTTAACGGTAATGTCTCATCCTCAGTGTTAGCAAGGAATAATAACGAGGAGCAGAAGAAATGAGTTTAGAAATAAGCTCAACATAGAGACTGGGGACAACTTATTAAAATGAAGGAATTTTCAATTTTTGAAGTAACATTAAACGGGAAAGACGTAAAAAATAAGAGTAGGAAAGATTAAGAGACCAATCGACGACAAAATAAATCTCATAGTATGAGGAATACTAATAGGAGGAAGATAGTTATACGTCTAGCTAGAGCTTATTATGGAAGTGAAATATAGATTAGGGGAAACCGGGAAAACAAAGGATGCGGTACGTTCGTCTGTGACGTGCCCTTACAGAAAAGTGTTGAAAATCACGCGCGCGTATGAGATAAGTTTCTCCACAGAATCAGTGGGGAAAGGAATGCGTGAGAAACTCGTAACTGGAAGAAGGGACAAGATGATAACAAAGTGGCACTAGAGGGAATCGTTGAAGGTAAAAGCAGTAGAGAGTGGAATATATGCAATAAATAATAAAGAACGATCGGTGTGAGTAGTAATTTAAGACGAAAAACTTGGCTTAGAAGTGTAAATGGTGGATCACACAAAATACTCGACGACAGAGCGACACAGAAAGAGAGAGAGAGAGAGAGAGAGAGAAAGAGGACAGAGCGAGATTGAGCCACATCAAAGTTATCAATGTGATTTGTGGACGACGTGGGCGCTTGTCTCACAACCATATAAAAGTTAGCGTAGTCATCTGCATCCTGTGTTCCCAAAAAATGCTGCTCGTTCTGCAGCGGGACTTTTGCCAGCTTCTGTGGTGACCAGTAATATTATTCACCGAGTGCCTTAGTGAACGGGTCTCATTACGTATCTCCATAGCCCCACACTCAGTCAGTTCCACCAGACCTTCGACGAACAACAATAACGCAGAGCTCACAGGCAAAATACAAAAGATTGGCTTCTGTCTTTTCCTCGAGGGGAGAATGTACAGGGTGTTCAAAAACAATCTGAAAAGGTTGTAAGGCTATTGCAGGGTAGGCTGCGTGGAGAAATAATTTCTAAGAAAAACTTTGATATATTGCGCTGTTTCCGAGTTAATTAGCACTGAATTTAGCCAATCAGGCAGTTTCGAACAGATGTTCAAGCCGGCCGCCAGATCTAATTATCTTAGTTGTTCTCAGAGCGACACGAGGATGCTCAGCCTTTGGTTCGGATTTGGTCCTCAACAGCGTACCATGCCTAGCTTCTGTATTGCAGTCTTGTTCGGTTTTACGAAGCCAAACGAAAAACACGTTTGATAGGGCCATCGCTGGTGGGCCCCACCAGATTGCGCGCAAAACAGCCTGTAGGCTAAATTCCATGCTAATTAACTCCGAAACTGCGCAACTTATCGAATTTTTTTCTTAACAGTTATTTCTTAACACAGTCTTCCCTGCGACTCGATTAAAAGTTTTTCTAACTGCTTCTGACCACCCCATACAACTAGATACAAAGTATTATACTTTGTATACTGTTCGTACCCCGAGTGTATGTGCCGTCACTCAATAAAACAAAATAATTCCGTCATACATGAGTTAGCCAATAAGGGTCACTGGTTCTGTGCTACTGATTAATTGAAGGCGGGGCCGCAGAAGAAACATAAGAATTTCATAGGAAGTACTTACGCTGCATGAACACAAGATAAAAAGTATCAAGATCTGTAGAATGGAGATTGTTGAAGCATGACGTGACATACTAATGCTAAGTGAGTGACCGATCATGTGCGTATCAAAAAAATTTCCAGCAGCCGGAAAAAATATATCGACAGTAAAATTATTCCAACGTGCAAGGTCCTATGCCCCACTTCGTCTACAGGGCCATTCAGCTGAAACAAACAGAACCTCTTCTACCGTAGGCCACTCATCCCTCACAAGATGGGCATGAAAAGTGTGAAAAAATTAGAAGTTTCCGTGACCAACTGGAAGACAGATTAGTATAATATTTGTGACTATACGACCTAAAGAAGCACGACCGTCTTATATGGCTAAGACCACACAGAAAATCGTCAGTGGCTACACATGAATCGTTGAGGCATGTCAGAACAGTTGTTTGTGAAATAGCCACATACCTCAAAGGTAATAAGGTGGTCGAAACAGCTGAAAGTCGAGTAGAAAGGACCACGATAAAGCAAGAAAGATAATGATGTGTTGGCTATCACCAACAGCCCGTTTACGGGCAGCCCTAGAGTGCTAGGCAGTAAAGATTACACAAACAGGGAGGTGACATGCAAGTCCCGGAAGCCAGCTACAGCTCTGCTACATCATCGTAGTGACTTTCACGTGATTCAACAAAACAAGGTGCTAAAAATCAGATTTCAGCAATTATCCAATTAAAGCCCTGTCTTCACGCTTCCATTGTCTAACTGGAAGCCCATAATGTTTTCTTTCTAGCAAGAACAGAGACAGGCATACGCATAAAAGCAGAGAGAGCTACACTCGAACTGTCAAATCAGTCGCCTTCCTGATTGCCAGGTGCAGTAGTGTAAAAACTAGAGTAATTTACAACGGCACACAGTTACAAGCTGAAGTGAGTCGACTAGGAGAACGTGGAGACATATTTGAATGTGCCCTACTGCCATGCAAATAGAGTCAGTTACTTTGTTGAAGAGAGGAGCATTCGAAAACTACAATTGCCAACCCGGTATGCAAGGAGAGGACTAACTATCGCAAGAAGGTGTGAACAGTGTAATAATGCTACTGAAAACGTGCTCTTAAAAATTGGCTGTGTGGGAACATGTTGAGTCCCAGCTGGAAGGAAGTACTGAATCTAGTCACAGTTCTGGTCTGACAGTAAGCTCATATTTTGTTCATTTAAAGAAAGTGCGGGACCGTGTTAAATGTCTTCCTTAAGTCAAGGAAGAGGGCGCCGGGTCTCTGCACGAACAGACCAAACTGAGTAAACTCTTCCGGGCTAAGTTGCCGTGGTCGATCTGTAGAACTTCTTCTCCCTGACGTTTCGTTCTCAACTACGGAGAACATCTTCCGAGGTGAGTCGACGACTGGCTGCTAGGAGCTGGGGCCGCCGCTTATATAGAGATCGTAGGGGGCGCCACCACACGTCACATGGCGTCGATGTGTAGCTATCTCTGGCTATCGTCTGTTCTCTCGATTGCAGGCAATCGATTGTCACGTGATTGATGCAACGTCGACCGCCATATCTTATCCAATTTTAATCCTTCTTCTTTACGATTAAAATTGTATTGATGTTTGTGGATTTCAATTGCCTCTCTATACATACGTGTATAACAGTGCGACGTCCTCGCTAGCACGCTTATTTCACCAAATTTTATGTCGTGATCTCCATCCTTAAAAACATGTTCCGCTACTGCCGATTTGTCGATATGTCCCAAGCGACAGTTTCTTTTGTGCTCCGTCAACCGTGTATTGATGCTTCTTTTGGTAGTTCCTATGTAAACCCTGCCGCAACTACACGGAATTTTATATACCCCTGGGGTGGCTAGGGGGTGACGAGCATCTTTTGTTGATCTTAGGCATTCACTAATTTTCTTAGTAGGTCTAAAAATGGTCTCTACCTGAAACTTGGCTAGTACTTTTCCAATGCGATCCGTGATATTATGGATGAACGGAAGAAATACTTTTCCAGCTGATGGTTGTTGCTGTCTCCTATTTTTAGGCATTTTTCTATTTGGGTGAAGTGCTCGATTAATCTCGTTTTTTGTATAACCATTTTTCGCAAAGGCCATTCGTAAATGATTTAGTTCTTCTTGTAAGTAGCCTGGTTCACAAATATTATTGGCCCTATCCACTAGTGTTTTTATGACCCCCCTCTTTTGCCTAGGGTGGTGGTTTGAGTTCTTATGGAGGTAGCGATCGGTATGTGTACCTTTCCTGTAGACCTTATGGCCTAAGGTCCCATCCGCCCGTTTGATAACTGATACATCCAAGAAGTTAAGTTGTCCATTCTTCTCCTTCTCCATAGTAAATTTAATCTTTGGGTTGATGCTATTTAAGTGTACCAGGAAATCATTCAAGTCTTCTTCCTCATGATTCCATATTACAAAGGTATCATCCATATACCGATACCACTTCGAGGGGCTTTTTTTAGGCCGACTGCAATGCTTGATGTTCAAAATATTCCATGAATAAATTCGCAATTGCGGGACTTAGGGGACTTCCCATGGCTACCCCATCGATCTGTTCATAAAATTCACCATTATACTGAAAATAGGTTGAGGATAGACAGTGTTGGAACAAGGCTACTATATCAGTAGGGAACATATTGGCTATATGGAAGAGAGCTTCATCAACTGGAACCATCGTGAACAAAGACACTATATCAAAACTGACAAGTATGTCATTAGGACCGACAGTAATTTCCCTCAATTTCTCAATGAAGTGCAGAGAGTTTTAATATGACTCTCAGTTTTGCCTATGTGAGGTTGTAACAAAGAGGCAAGGTGTCTGGCTAGTTCTTGGGTAGGAGCTCCAATTGCGCTGACTATTGGTCTCAAAGGAACATCAGGTTTATGTATCTTTGGTAATCCATATAATGTCGGAGGATAAGCCTCCGTTTCACAAAGATACTTTTTAACTTCTGTAGGAATTGAAGACTGTTTTATCAGACGCTTGGTGGCATTCAGCACATTCGTTGTGGGATCCTTTTTCAACTTCTTGTATGTGCTGGGTTCCAGGAGATCACTGATATTCTTGTGATAATCCTCAGTATTCATTAAAACAGTAACATTTCCCTTGTCAGCGGCAACTATAATAACATTCTTGTCTGCATTGATCTCCCGCAATGCCTTCCTTTCCCCATGAGACAGATTGCTGCTGGGTGGCTTAGCTTTGCGTAATATCCTGGAGGTTTCCATTCTAATTTCATCAGCAGAATATGATGGTAACTGACGAATTCCTGCCTCTATATTAGCAATAATGTCCTCCACAGGAATCTTGGATGGAGTTATTGCAAAATTCCCTCCTTTAGACAGAACAGAAAGTTCTTGCTTAGACAATTCTTTTTCCGATAAATTAATAACCGTTTGGGAATAGTTTGGAATCGCTGTTTCCTGTCGACCCTCTTGTAGACGATCAAACTTGTCCTTCTGCCTATTGGAAGACACTTCTGCACTAATCTCCATAGATCTAAATGTTAAACTGTCCACTTTGTTCCAATGACAAAACTGCATAGTATTGCTAACAAGTAAATGAAGATTTAGCAGTTGGCCATCACATACCGCCAGTCCTCGTCGTGTCTGATGTATCCGCTCACGTAGTAATGCCAGTTCCATACGAGAATAAATACGGTTAGCTTGTGGCGAATGAAACATTCTTCTCACTTTTAAAAACTTGGGAACTATACCGGTATCACGACAGCGTAGCAGAAAAGTGAGTGAGCAAAGTTGTTGACCTTTCTTCTTGCGTAGGTTCTCCAGTCGTCGTACCCTAGTTGACATTTCCTCCCCGTAGAGGCGTCGAATCATTCCATGTAGGCTTTCACGGCCGGCGTCTTTATCAGTAAACTCTTCCGGGCTAAGTTGCCGTGGTCGATCTGTAGAACTTCTTCTCCCTGACGTTTCGTTCTCAACTACGGAGAACATCTTCCGAGGTGAGTCGACGACTGGCTGCTAGGAACTGGGGCCGCCGCTTATATAGAGATCGTAGGGGGCGCCACCACACGTCACATGGCGTCGATGTGTAGCTATCTCTGGCTATCGTCTGTTCTCTCGATTGCAGGCAATCGATTGTCACGTGATTGATGCAACGTCGACCGCCATATCTTATCCAATTTTAATCCTTCTTCTTTACGATTAAAATTGTATTGATGTTTGTGGATTTCAATTGCCTCTCTATACATACGTGTATAATAGTGCGACGTCCTCGCTAGCACGCTTGTTTCACCAAATTTTATGTCGTGATCTCCATCCTTAAAAACATGTTCCGCTACTGCCGATTTGTCGATATGTCCCAAGCGACAGTTTCTTTTGTGCTCCGTCAACCGTGTATTGATGCTTCTTTTGGTAGTTCCTATGTAAACCCTGCCGCAACTACACGGAATTTTATATACCCCTGGGGTGGCTAGGGGGTGACGAGCATCTTTTGTTGATCTTAGGCATTCACTAATTTTCTTAGTAGGTCTAAAAATGGTCTCTACCTGAAACTTGGCTAGTACTTTTCCAATGCGATCCGTGATATTATGGATGAACGGAAGAAATACTTTTCCAGCTGATGGTTGTTGCTGTCTCCTATTTTTAGGCATTTTTCTATTTGGGTGAAGTGCTCGATTAATCTCGTTTTTTGTATAACCATTTTTCGCAAAGGCCATTCGTAAATGATTTAGTTCTTCTTGTAAGTAGCCTGGTTCACAAATATTATTGGCCCTATCCACTAGTGTTTTTATGACCCCCCTCTTTTGCCTAGGGTGGTGGTTTGAGTTCTTATGGAGGTAGCGATCGGTATGTGTACCTTTCCTGTAGACCTTATGGCCTAAGGTCCCATCCGCCCGTTTGATAACTGATACATCCAAGAAGTTAAGTTGTCCATTCTTCTCCTTCTCCATAGTAAATTTAATCTTTGGGTTGATGCTATTTAAGTGTACCAGGAAATCATTCAAGTCTTCTTCCTCATGATTCCATATTACAAAGGTATCATCCACATACCGATACCACTTCGAGGGGCTTTTTTTAGGCCGACTGCAATGCTTGATGTTCAAAATATTCCATGAATAAATTCGCAATTGCGGGACTTAGGGGACTTCCCATGGCTACCCCATCGATCTGTTCATAAAATTCACCATTATACTGAAAATAGGTTGAGGATAGACAGTGTTGGAACAAGGCTACTATATCAGTAGGGAACATATTGGCTATATGGAAGAGAGCTTCATCAACTGGAACCATCGTGAACAAAGACACTATATCAAAACTGACAAGTATGTCATTAGGACCGACAGTAATTTCCCTCAATTTCTCAATGAAGTGCAGAGAGTTTTTAATATGACTCTCAGTTTTGCCTATGTGAGGTTGTAACAAGGAGGCAAGGTGTCTGGCTAGTTCTTGGGTAGGAGCTCCAATTGCGCTGACTATTGGTCTCAAAGGAACATCAGGTTTATGTATCTTTGGTAATCCATATAATGTCGGAGGATAAGCCTCCGTTTCACAAAGATACTTTTTAACTTCTGTAGGAATTGAAGACTGTTTTATCAGACGCTTGGTGGCATTCAGCACATTCGTTGTGGGATCCTTTTTCAACTTCTTGTATGTGCTGGGTTCCAGGAGATCACTGATATTCTTGTGATAATCCTCAGTATTCATTAAAACAGTAACATTTCCCTTGTCAGCGGCAACTATAATAACATTCTTGTCTGCATTGATCTCCTGCAATGCCTTCCTTTCCCCATGAGACAGATTGCTGCTGGGTGGCTTAGCTTTGCGTAATATCCTGGAGGTTTCCATTCTAATTTCATCAGCAGAATATGATGGTAACTGACGAATTCCTGCCTCTATATTAGCAATAATGTCCTCCACAGGAATCTTGGATGGAGTTATTGCAAAATTCCCTCCTTTAGACAGAACAGAAAGTTCTTGCTTAGACAATTCTTTTTCCGATAAATTAATAACCGTTTGGGAATTGTTTGGAATCGCTGTTTCCTGTCGACCCTCTTGTAGACGATCAAACTTGTCCTTCTGCCTATTGGAAGACACTTCTGCACTAATCTCCATAGATCTAAATGTTAAACTGTCCACTTTGTTCCAATGACAAAACTGCATAGTATTGCTAACAAGTAAATGAAGATTTAGCAGTTGGCCATCACATACCGCCAGTCCTCGTCGTGTCTGATGTATCCGCTCACGTAGTAATGCCAGTTCCATACGAGAATAAATACGGTTAGCTTGTGGCGAATGAAACATTCTTCTCACTTTTAAAAACTTGGGAACTATACCGGTATCACGACAGCGTAGCAGAAAAGTGAGTGAGCAAAGTTGTTGACCTTTCTTCTTGCGTAGGTTCTCCAGTCGTCGTACCCTAGTTGACATTTCCTCCCCGTAGAGGCGTCGAATCATTCCATGTAGGCTTTCACGGCCGGCGTCTTTATCAGTAAACTCTTCCGGGCTAAGTTGCCGTGGTCGATCTGTAGAACTTCTTCTCCCTGACGTTTCGTTCTCAACTACGGAGAACATCTTCCGAGGTGAGTCGACGACTGGCTGCTAGGAACTGGGGCCGCCGCTTATATAGAGATCGTAGGGGGCGCCACCACACGTCACATGGCGTCGATGTGTAGCTATCTCTGGCTATCGTCTGTTCTCTCGATTGCAGGCAATCGATTGTCACGTGATTGATGCAACGTCGACCGCCATATCTTATCCAATTTTAATCCTTCTTCTTTACGATTAAAATTGTATTGATGTTTGTGGATTTCAATTGCCTCTCTATACATACGTGTATAATAGTGCGACGTCCTCGCTAGCACGCTTGTTTCACCAAATTTTATGTCGTGATCTCCATCCTTAAAAACATGTTCCGCTACTGCCGATTTGTCGATATGTCCCAAGCGACAGTTTCTTTTGTGCTCCGTCAACCGTGTATTGATGCTTCTTTTGTTAGTTCCTATGTAAACCCTGCCGCAACTACACGGAATTTTATATACCCCTGGGGTGGCTAGGGGGTGACGAACATCTTTTGTTGATCTTAGGCATTCACTAATTTTCTTAGTAGGTCTAAAAATGGTCTCTACCTGAAACTTGGCTAGTACTTTTCCAATGCGATCCGTGATATTATGGATGAACGGAAGAAATACTTTTCCAGCTGATGGTTGTTGCTGTCTCCTATTTTTAGGCATTTTTCTATTTGGGTGAAGTGCTCGATTAATCTCGTTTTTTGTATAACCATTTTTCGCAAAGGCCATTCGTAAATGATTTAGTTCTTCTTGTAAGTAGCCTGGTTCACAAATATTATTGGCCCTATCCACTAGTGTTTTTATGACCCCCCTCTTTTGCCTAGGGTGGTGGTTTGAGTTCTTATGGAGGTAGCGATCGGTATGTGTACCTTTCCTGTAGACCTTATGGCCTAAGGTCCCATCCGCCCGTTTGATAACTGATACATCCAAGAAGTTAAGTTGTCCATTCTTCTCCTTCTCCATAGTAAATTTAATCTTTGGGTTGATGCTATTTAAGTGTACCAGGAAATCATTCAAGTCTTCTTCCTCATATTACAAAGGTATCATCCACATACCGATACCACTTCGAGGGGCTTTTTTTGGCCGACTGCAATGCTTGATGTTCAAAATATTCCATGAATAAATTCGCAATTGCGGGACTTAGGGGACTTCCCATGGCTACCCCATCGATCTGTTCATAAAATTCACCATTATACTGAAAATAGGTTGAGGATAGACAGTGTTGGAACAAGGCTACTATATCAGTAGGGAACATATTGGCTATATGGGAGAGAGCTTCATCAACTGGAACCATCGTGAACAAAGACACTATATCAAAACTGACAAGTATGTCATTAGGACCGACAGTAATTTCCCTCAATTTCTCAATGAAGTGTAGAGAGTTTTTAATATGACTCTCAGTTTTGCCTATGTGAGGTTGTAACAAAGAGGCAAGGTGTCTGGCTAGTTCTTGGGTAGGAGCTCCAATTGCGCTGACGTAAGACCAAAGTTTGTAGCTGTTTTTCACAACATTGGTTCAAAAACTTTTACTTTAAGTTTTAGTGGCCCCAATGGGGAAATCCACTGAGTTTGAGAAAGAGCCGGTTGTTTTGGCGCAGGGTAGGAGTGTCTCGGAAATGGCAAAGTTGGGTCTCGCTGCTCGTGTGCTGCTCTCATGAGCATCTAGGGAATTGTTAGACGATGGAACCATGAGTAGCCTACAAGGTACTGGACATCCACGCCTCATAAGAGAGCGTTACACATGGAACTTTGCCCTCCCTGCAAAGCAGGACAGGCAGCGATCTGTGAAAAATCTGACAGCAAAGTACAATGTGGTTCATTGTATTTCGGAGCTCCCAGTTAGCCCACATTGACACGGGGTACCGCAGCAGATGGATCATATGTCTTCCCATATTCACCCAACTTCGTAGTCAGTGTCATTGCAGTCGACACAAGATCATCGAGTTTGAACCGTGGATCAGAGGAAACGTGTCGCCTGGTCGGATGAATCAGTTTTCAGAGCAGTTTCAAGGACTTGTCTGGATACGTCGTCATCCAGGCGAACGTTTGCTCGAACCATGCACCATACCACTGATGCAGATCGGTGAGGGCTGCGTTATACTTTGAGGGACGTTCACTTGTGCTTCCATGAGACCAATGGTAATAACCTACGGCACCATGAACTGTGTGAACTTCATTGTGAACCATTTGCACCCCTTTCAGTTGACGTTTCCCCCGACGGCGGTGACATCATCCAGCAGTATAAATGTCCTTGTCAAAAGGCCAGAATCACGTTACATTGGCTTGTGCATGTACCGGTCAGCAAATTCATCTATTCTTAACCCGATGGACCATATATGGGACGCTATCGTGCGCCGGATCCGTGCCCACAAATCACCGGCCTGTAATTTATGGCAGTTGCGTTATCTATTTGTAAATATCTAGTGCGAATTGCTTCTGGAAACATAGAAAAGACATGGAACCCATGCTACATATTGCTGCTGTGCTGTGACCGGTATGTCTAAATGTTCCCGCACGCTGGAATTTCGAATATTCCGCGGCATGGCAACCAAACATAGCGCTGTCTCGTATTATTCAGCTGAGTTACTGAAACCCTATTTAACCTTTCACTACTATTTACTAAAGCTGATTATCGCATCCTTCTTTGTAGCATATCTGCAATATGCTTTATAAGACACCGTATGGTGTATGGCTGGGGAAAATTTGGGTACCACTGTCATCACCCCCCAGAAGGTAATGGTGAGCTGGGTGAATGATTGTTGAGAAGCCTCCAAATTAGACCGAAACACTCTACGTTTTATCGTCCGGGGTATATAGTGATATATGGCGCCCACCTAGAAGTAGCAGCATACTGCTTGACGTTTCTAGGAATCTATGCTCTCAGAATATTTCCAGTAATTAGTAACAAAAAGGATCTATAATACTCTCTTGGGATAATAAATTCTCTTTTACGTCTGAAGGTTGCGTGAGCTAGGCTTTAGACAAACGCTGATTGTGGGATCCATGTTAGTTCCTAGAGAGGAGATTTACGGCACGAAAGTATAATACACAAACATTAAACGTGTTCAGAAATCACACAACAGACACAGGTCATGCTATTTTGCCGGAAACTGGCGTTTTGAGAGCGTAGCTGTTTACAGAATATGGACTGATTCATCAAAGAAGGAGACAGAACTCAGACATTACTGATAATACTATTTATTTCCACAAACAGTGCCGTAAGCAGTTTCGAACCAATAGGTTCATTTCCAGTCGTCTGTTCACGTTAGGATGCACATTTGTATTGATAAAATTGATTTGTATATGACCACATTTCGTGAAGCACCATACGAACACCAAAAATCTTTAGCTACGTGGACAAAAAAAAATGACAATATCACAAGTAGAACAGTGTCAAAGAAATTCTCTCTCATAGATATTACAATTATACAGTGATTTGACAGTAGAAAATTTACAAAGAATAAACGTAAAATTATATGCATGTATCAATCAATGAGCATTAATTACAAATGAAGTCAACAAAACTATCCAGCATTTTTTAGGAAACGTTGCTTAAAAGTATTATGTATATGTTGTGGTATACACAGGAAACAAAAAATGTAGTGAGAAACAAGTGTACGGGGTGGTCGTTTCAAATGAAGTCATTGAAGTGTTTAGAAAGCTGCACATCGGATCATAAAAAGTTATAATCTCGATCTGTTAGTCTCGAAGGGGACATCCAGTTGTACCACACTCGATCGTACCACACTTGACCCACCACCCAAACATCTGCGTGGGTGGTGGAGAGCAACTTAAGAAACCTTCAACGGGAACCACAGTTTTTTATTTCAGATTACGATTCTACGGTAAAATCTACATAGGTGTTCCCTGAAACATTTTCTTCATTTCGACGCAAATGGCTCTGAAATCAGATGAATAGTAATGGATACACAATCGTAATTTACGACTGGTACTCCATGGCAATAGTCCCCCATTCGGATCTCCAAAACAGGATTGCCAAGGGGGGGGTGAGACCAAGAGAAATAGATTGAATAATCATGGAAGAATAATGTTCTACGAGTCGGGACGTGGAATGTCAGAAGCTTGAATATGGTAGAGAAGCTAGAAAATCTGAAAAGGAAAATGCAAAGGCTCAATTTAGATATATAGCAGAGGTCAGTAAAGTTAAATGGAAAGAATACAAGGATTTGTGGTCAGATGAGTATAGAATAATATCAACAGCAGCAGAAAATCGTATAACGGGAGTAGGAGTTGTTATGAATAGAAAGGTAGCGCAAAGAGTGTGTTACAGTGAACAGTTCAATGGTAGAGTTGTTCTTATCAGAGTCGATAGCAAACCAACAGCAACAAAGATAGTTCAGGAATACATCCCGACATCCAAGGTGAAGATGAAGAGTCAGAGAAACTATATAAGGATACTGAAAGGGTAATACAGTACATAAAGAAAGAAGAAAATCTAATAGTCTTGGCGGACTGGAATGCAATTGTAGAGGAAGGAGTAGAAGAAAAGGCTACAGCACAATATGGGCTAGGGACATAGAATGTGAGAAGGGAAAGAGTAATTGAGTTCTGTAATAAATTTTAGCTAGTAATCGCAAATACTCTGTTCATGATTGACAACATGGGGCAGTCTACTTGGAAAAGATTTCAAAATAAGATACTGGATTGTAAGGCGCACCTATGAGCAGTTATAGACTCAGATCACAATATAGTAGTGACGAAGAGTAGGCTGAAGTTCAAGAGATTAGTCAGGAAGAATCAATACGCAAAGAAGTGGGATACGCAAGTATTAAGAAATGACGAGATACGCTTGAGGTTCTCTAAAGCTGTAGATACAGAAACAAGGAATAGCTCAGTAGGCAGTACAGTTGATGAGGAATATACATCACTAAAGAGGGCCATCACAGAAGTTGGAAAAAGAAACATAGGTACAAAGAACGTAACTGTGAAGAAACCATGAGGAACAGAAGAAATTCTTCAGTTCTTCTATTAAAACGAGGAAGTACAAAAATGTTCATGGAAATTCAGGAATACAGACATACAAGTCGCTGATGAATGAAATAAATGGGAAGTGCAGGGCAGCCAAGGCGTAACGGCTGCATGCAAAATGTGAAGAAATGGAAAAAGAAACGAGTGTCGGAAAGACTGACTCAGCATATAGGAAAGTCAAAACAACCTTCGGTGATATTAAAGGCAAGGGTAGCAGCATAAAGAGTGTAATGGGAACTGTATAATTAAATGCAGAGGACAGAGCGGATAGCTGCAAAGAGTATATTAAAGGCCTCTATGATGGGGAAGATTTTGAAACGTCCCCTTTGAAAAATTTATACAAGTCTGTGCTTTAACCTGACACACAATATTTTTAGCGCAACGCAATCTGACTTTCAGAAATCCCTACAAAAGAATGGCCCTGACTAACATTAACCTATGCATTTCACAAATCGCTTACCTCACAAAAATCTTGGTTACTCGAACTACTGCAATACAGCGAGCGCCACTACTGCCAGCTAAATAAAAGATTCAAACTACGGAAGGCACTAACTACTGATAGGCATAGTTAGCAAATGAAAGATTTTAATAGAGAACAAACAATGTATTTACATTAATAGTCATAATATATATAGCAGTTCATGACGAATTACAAAACTCCGCCATCTCTCTCCCCACATCCACCACTGCTGGCGGCTCACCTCCAACTGCGCAACGCTACGCGCTGTTCACATCCAGCTGCCGCTGCCCAACACTACAATGGCAGACAACAATGCAAACTACCCACAGACTGCACACAGCACATCCAGTGATTTTTCATATAGAGCGCTACGTGGCGTTACCAATAAGAAAACATAAACAGCCTACTTACATAGCCCCCATGCTCCCCACAAAAAATTTTACAAATTGTTTTGGTCAGTGGCCAATAATGATTTGATAAAATTTTTCATAATTACAATAACAAAGATATCAAATGCACACACTTATTGATACAATGTTGGTCAAAAGCTAAAATTTTCTCACAGTCCATAAAGACAGTCCTCATCATTCGTCACAGTAAAATTGCAGTGTTTTTCTTAAAGTCTGAGCAGTAAAAGACAATGCACAGGGAAGTGGTGGATTTCCATGCAGTCTTGAAGAAGTAGTGTTGTCCTTCCAACGGAAAGACAGTGCTGACTCTTGACATGCAGACAGGTAATGGGCCACAACAGAGCAAACCCACAGCTGAGTCAGTCGAAGTTTTGAAGAATACTGGTAGGTAGGTCATCACAGAGCAGACCCACCGTAGTCCTGGTAGAGATTATGGTATTGGTGGGCCACCAGAGGTGCAGACCTACTGCAGTCCTTGTAGAAATAATGGTATTTGTGGGCCATCAAAGATGCAGACTCACTGTAGTCCTTGTAGAAATAATGGTATTGGTGGGTCATCAAAGATGCAGACCCCCTGTAGTCCTTGTAGAGATAATGGTATTGGTGGGTCATCAAAGGTGCAGACCCACTGTAGTCCTTGTAGAGATGGCCAGCAGCCATCTGTTGCGATCTGTTGCGACTGTGCAAGTGCACAATCACCATCGAAGAGTCTTGCGGATAATATAGCAAGTCCATAACCACCACTTGTGCACTCACAAAGTTTTTGGAATTGTCCTTAGAACCAGCAATGCTGTTATCCAGTCCCTTGCTGAATTATTAACACACGTGCAAACACTAACAGTCCCTACTTCGCACATATTGCCCATATACTGTGACCAACAGAAATGTGTGCAGTGAAATGGAACTTACAAGTTACTTAATTTGATGACCTGGTGTCAATTACAATTTTATAACATAAGAAAACTATAACAAAGGTACAAAATACATCATTAAAGAAAATAATAGTGCAGATAACATTTGTAGTAAAACAGGCTTTACAAAGGGATAGAAATAAACATGCATATCAGTGTTACAAGAATTATGACATAAGTACATACATAAAGATCAGAATAACTTTTGAAACATCAACTTCACATATGAGCATTAAAACAAAACAGAATAAATAATTTCTAAACACCTTTATGAAGTAAATAACATATTATTAATGCAAATTATATTTGAGGATAACAGTATTCCTCATCATAGTTCATGTAGCTGAGTATGAGAAAAATTCTACAACATAAGTCTTATGAGGTAAACATATATAGACAGGAAGAACATAAATATACAAGAGTACACAAACATATAGAGGGATGACACAAAAGGAAAGGACAGGGTTTGTTTTACTGCAGTATTTTGCATGGAGATCTCCCTTTGTTCATCATTATTCCCAAAAGTGCTATCTAAGCCTGCTTTCTGTATTCTGTTCACATCCTCTTTCAAAATAGTTTTTCTCCACTGTACACTACCCTTTTTTTTGGCCAAACCATTTTCTTATATCTTCTCAATGAATTTCTTCCAATTCATCATAGTTAGTTTCTTATGTAGCCTACCCCCTCTTAAGCTAACTTAAATCTACTGAGCTCAGATGCTAAACTAAGGGACGAGGCAATGCAGCAGCACAAAACAATTAACACAAACATCAATGACAAAAAAATTCAAATTGGCAAAGCAATTGCAATATTACAACTAATATAAGGCACTGTGCAGCAAACAAGAAAAATAAATCAGCAGTAAAACTGGCTTAACAGCGTAGTACAAAGTCAAATTCCGTAACATTATGCCAGGCAATCAGCAGCAGCAAATGATATAACTAGTACCTAAACATGACAAAGCTCAAGCAGAAAAAATAGTACACTAAAGACAACAATGCAGATAAGGAAAATGTATAATCACATCTTAATGTCTAAGTAATTAAAGTGGTGCACCACAAGAAGTTATTATACCAAAAAAGTTACCAAGTACTTGAAAAGAAAATGATATATGCAGTTACTGTTATTAGTCCCTTCTTATTGTTCTTACCATTCCAAGAGCTCCTTTTTCGAAGAATATGGGTCATAAAATAATTATTTAATAGATCTGTTGACAGAAAGTGTTCACATTAGCAAATGCATTTAATTTTATTTTATGAAACCAATGCTGCAAGACAGCTGGAAACCAGATATCAAATGAAATAAGCAACTATGTACAAAGTAAAGCATAAAATAATCATTCAGTAGTCATGAGGCATTTCAGAAGTTAGTTGAAATTCTCTCAATTCTTGTAGATAGACACTAGTCCTAATCAGGTGTGCAGATGTAAGAATGTTTCCAAGTTATGTGCGTGTCGTATTTGCGATGCTTTCTACAAAGGAATGTCAGTAGCAGGGATAATGGCCTCCCTTTTTTTTCACCTGTACCTCTGAAAGGCACACGCTAATGGCTTTTTTTTTTTTCAGGCGACTGTCGCCCAGCTGGGTGCCCACGACGCATTACGTGCAGGTGGTCACTTAACTTTCTTACCGAAATATTTACGACAGCAGTGGCAGTCTCATATAAAAAAAATCACAGGTTAAGAATTTGCATTACAAATGTATAGAAACAAAATCCTATTAATATAACAGTGTCTAAGAAATTTTCGTCGGCGTTGTAATACACTCAAGCATTTACATACATTTCATAACTCTTAAAGTACGATTCTTGGTTTCCAACATCCTTCCTCACAAACCAGAGTCCCTAACTTCTATTCATTATTGATATACATATAAACACGTAATCACATTCCTTATATAGCAGCAGCTTATTGATCATAAACATACCTCAACAGCATAATACACATCGTCGTTGTAAAAATAACATCATAACACCTCAGTCAAATCTCGAAAACGTTGTAGCTTTCTGCAATAATGTCAAAACCTAAAAAAAATTCTCTACTCATGTCAGTAGTGTCATTTACCTCAAACTTACTTTAAAATCCATGCTCCCTTACCAAAGACATCATTCAAAGCTCTCATAGTATTACAATGGTTCCGAAAAAATATGAACAGTTCACAAAGTACAGACAAAATACAATTTCGTAAGTGTGAAGTTACCCAACTGTGTAATTACGTAAACATCTGTCACTGATGTAGTAAAAAAAAGTTTCTTTCTCTGTTAAGTGATCAGATAGCTGTGTAATTTATGTGTTAGAGAAATATGGTACCGATGTGTAAAGTTGTATAAGCAAATACCATATTAGCTAGGGCTCCTTGTGTTTGCCAAACACATGGTACACTAAGTAAGCGTGTACCCCCCTGAGGATTAATGTAATTATACCCTCAGGTGTTACAGATTATTGCAATGGAATAAAATGTATCACGGAAAACTTTCTTTGAAATTCAAAAACCTTCAAAAATAAATGTTTTAAGTATAAAATTAACCACTCAAATACACGTACTGTAGCGCTAAACTGTGCGTCTTGTTGTAAGATAATCTCTGTGGAAGCGTCGTAGTTGTCGTCCTCCGCAAGCTAAGTTCTGCAGAAGTCAATGTACTTACCTCATGATAAACAAAAGTAAAATGCTTTGCGTATAGATATCTTAGTTATTACGCCTATTGCCATGATGGAGAAAGTACTGTGCTGTAACGTATTGTTGTGCTACAGAAAAGGCAGTCTTATTGTAGCTATACCACAAAAGTTACTACTAAAACATACACTCCTGGAAATTGAAATAAGAACACCGTGAATTCATTGTCCCAGGAACGGGAAACTTTATTGACACATTCCTGGGGTCAGATACATCACATGATCACACTGACAGAACCACAGGCACATAGACACAGGCAACAGAGCATGCACAATGTCGGCACTAGTACAGTGTATATCCACCTTTCGCAGCAATGCAGGCTGCTATTCTCCCATGGAGACGATCGTAGAGATGCTGGATGTAGTCCTATGGAACGGCTTGCCATGCCATTTCCACCTGGCGCCTCAGTTGGACCAGCGTTCGTGCTGGACGTGCAGACCGCGTGAGACGATGCTTCATCCAGTCCCAAACATGCTCAATGGGGGACAGATCAGGAGATCTTGCTGGCCAGGGTAGTTGACTTACACCTTCTAGAGCACGTTGGGTGGCACGGGATACATGCGGACGTGCATTGCCCTGTTGGAACAGCAAGTTCCCTTGCCGGTCTAGGAATGGTAGAACGATGGGTTCGATGACGGTTTGGATGTACCGTGCACTATTCAGTGTCCCCTCGACGATCACCAGTGGTGTACGGCCAGTGTAGGAGATCGCTCCCCACACCATGATGCCGGGTGTTGGCCCTGTGTGCCTCGGTCATATGCAGTCCTGATTGTGGCGCTCACCTGCACGGCGCCAAACACGCATACGACCATCATTGGCACCAAGGCAGAAGCGACTCTCATCGCTGAAGACGACACGTCTCCATTCGTCCCTCCATTCACGCCTGTCGCGACACTACTGGAGGCGGGCTGCACGATGTTGGGGCGTGAGCGGAAGACGGCCTAACGGTGTGCGGGACCGTAGCCCAGCATCATGGAGACGGTTGCGAACGGTCCTCGCCGATACCCCAGGAGCAACAGTGTCCCTAATTTGCTGGGAAGTGGCGGTGCGGTCCCCTACGGCACTGCGTAGGATCCTACGGTCTTGGCGTGCATCCGTGCGTCGCTGCGGTCCGGTCCCAGGTCGACGGGCACGTGCACCTTCCGCCGACCACTGGCGACAACATCGATGTACTGTGGAAACCTCACGCCCCACGTGTTGAGCAATTCGGCGGTACGTCCACCCGGCCTCCCGCATGCCCACTATACGCCCTCGCTCAAAGTCCGTCAACTGCACATACGGTTCACGTCCACGCTGTCGCGGCATGCTACCAGTGTTAAAGACTGCGATGGAGCTCCGTATGCCACGGCAAACTGGCTGACACTGACGGCGGCGGTGCACAAATGCTGCGCAGCTAGCGCCATTCGACGGCCAACACCGCGGTTCCTGGTGTGTCCGCTGTGCCGTGCGTGTGATCATTGCTTGTACAGCCCTCTCGCAGTGTCCGGAGCAAGTATGGTGGGTCTGACACACCGGTGTCAATGTGTTCTTTTTTCCATTTCCAGGAGTGTATTTTACTTTCCAGAATAATGCAGAAAAACTGTGCAGATATAAAACAGAAACACTGCAAAAGCAACATTGTAAATTGTCACTCATTAGTAGCATCGTGATAAAATCGTGTAGCTGTCACATAAACTAACCACTGTGTCATCTGGTATCTCACTGAAAGTACTTTAAATCCAGAATGTATTTTCAAATAAACCAAAATGTTGCATTTAAATCTCATTAGCAGTACTGGTAAATGTTCTAAGTATGTAAGCCTTATAGTCGTTACATAATCATGCAACTAACAAGCAAGAATGTACACACACAATAACACTGTGTCGTCTGTTCGCAATAACAATGCATTTGTAATTTCTGTTTAAATAAGTTCTCTTGGTTCTTGACTGGATATTTAACTTTAAACATTGTTGCATATTAACAGATTCTAAGTCTGACAAAGCATACTAGTAATGTAAAGTGAAAAGTTATATGGCAAAGACAAAGTTAAAAAGCAGATTATCTTTCAATAAACGGTTTTACATGAGAAACGTGGTGCAGTCCTTTACTCTTCCTAGTACTCAGAGTTTCAACTTGAACGGAATTATCATGCGATATACGTCGGTGAGGAGTGCTAAAATTTTTCTCAAGGTTAGCGTCTATGTTATTTTTCTCTGAGCCAGCCGGCGCACGCGGCTGCCTGCGGTGCGAGTCATTGTCTGTTCCTTTGTTGGCGCGCGTCGTTATTTGGATTTGGAGACCTAACTTCTACAAATTCACCTTCTCGAGAGGGCTCTGTTCTGTTTGAATCCCGCCAGTTCTGATGCAATTCAGGTCTGTCGATACGATCATATCGTCTGTCATCATGTCAGTAGATTCCATAGTTTCTTTCTTGTCGGTCACGTGGTGGAGAATTTCTCCCTGAATCGTAACTGCGCGCTGGACCGTTGCATCTGAAATTATTCTACTCCCTTGATAATAATTATTTTGGTTCCCATATTGTCTGTTTCTCTGATAGTCTCTGTGATAGTCATTACCGCGGAGAGGTGATCTTTCCCTGTAATTATTACTACTCTGCCAACGGTTGTCTTACGGGTGGTGTCTGTTTCGTTCACGATTTACGTTGAAAGAATAGCCTTGTCGTATATTATTTCTGTCATCGCGGAATTGTGACGGATGTGATCTGTAATTGTTGTGCTCCTGTTTCCGCGTTCCCCGATTGTCAGTGTCAATTTCCAGTTCTTGTAACAGTCCCTGAAAAGCCTCAATGTCTTCTTTGCAACGTCCTGCTAAAATAATATGTCGTAAATGTTCAGGTAATTTGATTAAGCAAATGCGGATGAGTTCTGAGCGGCTGTATGGGTTTGTCAGGTACTGATTCTTGTGCAACATGTCTTCAAAATATTTCACAAGACTGGAAAATTCAGATTGTTCGAAATGTTTCATCATTATGATGCTATGTTTTACTCGGTCTTGTGTAGCTTGAGACCAATATGCTGAGAGGAAGGCATGATAAAAATCTCCTTCATTGTGGCAATCGTGAATGACCGATCGCATTCTTACAGCTGGTTCATTCTCCAAGTAGCCACACATAAATTCTAACCTGTGCTCCAATGACCAGTTGGGAGGAAAACAATGAGAGAATTGATGGAGCCACGCTTGTGGATGAATGTCGTTGCCAGAATTCTTAAATGTTTTGAATTTAACGTGTAGTAATGAACAGCTTATAGTCAAAGTCATCATGTCGGCGAGTCGCATATCGGTCATTGTTACGTCGTGTCGGCGGTTCCATCTCAAAATTCGGTGCACATTGCCAATTTCTTTCATAATTTCCGAAATGCCCTGTGTTATTATTTTGTGGCTTTTCCGTATTTCTAAGTTCCTCTTCCCGTGTTGGAGCGCGAGTGTCCTCTGAAATATGAAATTTTTGTATTACTTGTGCCAACAGATCTTGTACTTCCTGGATTTCTCTTTTGTATTGCGTATTAATTTGATTCTGATTTTGTTTGAATTTCTTAATTTGTTCATACTCTTCTGTGTTAGTGATGGCTACAGGTCTTGTGTCATTCAGATCATCATCTACCTTTGCAGATAAGTTAGTGAACTGATCCGAAAGTTCGGCTACTTTCTCCGATAGTGTACTTATTTCCTCAGTGTGTTTTTCTGAACCAAGTTTCAGAGTGTCCATTTGTGTTGAAATCGTATCTACTGTGTCCTTTAAGTTTTCCTGAGTTTTTGCAAGTTGCATAACCGAATCGGTAGATGCAACTAAGTCAATTTTAGCCCACAAGGTCTCATGATTTTCATGAACAATGGTTTGCAGTGCTTTTATGGCGGCTTCGTGATTCTGTATTGCATTTTCATGCCGCGAAAAAATAGGTTGAAAATGCTTACAAATTTGTGTTTTTACGTCATTACAGACTTTTTGACATTTCGATTCAATGTTATGTAACTCAGTAGTTAAATCTTCACGTGTTTGTTCAAGTGTGGTGTCTAAATTTTTAAGATTTTGTTCCACTGTGTCTAACTTTTGAAGATTTTGTTCCATTGTGTCTAACTGTTGCTGTGTTTGTCTCTGGTGTTGTTCCATTGTGTCTAACTTTTGAAGCTTTTGCTGTGTTTGTCTTTGATTTTGTTCCATTGTGTCTAACTTTTGAAGCTTTTGTCCCATTTGTTGCATTAATTGTAATAACAATGCACTGGTGTCTGAAACACGTTCCTTGGTGCTATTCGGCAATGCATTTGAACCGGCAATATTCGCAGTTTGAAAAGCAGAAAATGTGTCTTGACTTATTTGAGAAAACAGTGAGGACGCAAAACCTGAATCTATAGTATTTGCAAGATTGTGTCATGTCATTTCGGATTCCTGAGGCAAGCTGTTGCCGACCGATCGATCGATAATGCTTCCCTGTTGACTAATTGTTTCACTGTCTACACCATTGTTTGCAGCTCGCTCCATTTCCCTATGCACAATTACCAAATTACTACTTTGAACATCAGTTAATTCATTACTCGGTGGCGCTAACACACTGCTTTCGTTTTCACTGTCATTTCTCAGTTTACTTTGGAGCCTAGTATTACGTTCTTCACACGCCATTATTGTCACAATATTTCACACGATAACACAGAAAAGCATAATTTGAAGAGCAAAAATAAGAGAACACATTAACATAGCACTTATAATAACATGTAGTTAATTGCAAGCGCAGCTGCGAAATACTTGGTGCAAATCTACATGCATGCCACAACTGTTTTACTGTACAACAATGAAAGACTGCAACTACAAAGGAGATTCTCTCTACAATTACGCGCTAGCAATAAACAATAGCTACACTAATTACACAAACTACAAGAAAAAATCAGAAGATTCCAGTGAGGTATCCTCGGCTAAGGGTCGACATATGAAACGTCCCCTTAGAACAATTATACAGGACTGTGCTTTAACTGACACACAATATTTTTAGCGCAACGCAATCTGACTTTCAGAAATCCCTACAAAAGAATGGCCCTCACTAACATTAACCTATGCATTTCACAAATCGCTTACCTCACACAAATCTTGGTTACTCGAACTACTGCAATACAGCGAGCGCCACTACTGCCAGCTAAATAAAAGATTCAAACTACGGAAGGCACTAACTACTGATAGGCACAGTTAGCAAATGAAAGATTTTAATAGAGAACAAACAATGTATTTACCTTAATAGTCATAATATATATAGCAGTTCATGACGAATTACAAAACTCCGCAATCTCTCTCCCCACATCCACCACTGCTGGCGGCTCACCTCCAACTGCGCAACGCTACGCGCTGTTCACATCCAGCTGCCGCTGCCCAACACTACAATGGCAGACGACAATGCAAACTACCCACAGACCGCACACAGCACAGCCAGTGATTTTTCATATAGAGCGCTACGTGGCGTTACCAATAAGAAAACATAAACATCCTACTTACAATTTGTCTGATGTGACAGAAGTAGAAACGGGAGTCGATTTAGAAGAGGTGGGAGGTCCAGTAATAGAATCAGAGTTTAAAAGAGCTTCGGAGGACTTAAGATCAAATAAGGCAGAAGGAATCGAAAACTTTTCATAATAATTTCTAAAATCATTGTGGGAAGTGGCAACAAAACCTCTATTCAGGTTCGTGTTTAGAATGGATACGTGTGGCGACATATCGTCTAACTTTCAGAAAAATGTAATCCTTAAAGTTCCGAAGACTGCAAGAGCTGACAGGTGCGGGAATTATCGTACAATCAGCTTAACAGCTCATATATCCAAGTTGCTAAGAAGGATAACATACAGAAGAATGGGAAAAAATTGAGGATGTGTTAAATATCACCTCGGCTTTAGAAAAAGTAAGGCAGTTCTGACGTTGCGGTTGACAATGAAAGAAAGACTAAATAAAAATCTACATACTTTCAATGGATTTGTCGACCTGGAGAAAGTGCTCGACAACATGAAATGCGACAAGTTGTTCCAAATTCGGAGAAAGCTAGGGGTAAGCTATAGGGGGAGGCGGGTAATATACTATATGTACAAGAGCCAAGACGGAATAAGAGGAGAGTGGACGACGAAGAACGAAGCACTCTGATTAAAAAGAGTGTAAGACAGGCATGTAGTCTCCCCCCCCCCTCACCCCCTCCCCTTTGTTCAATCTGCACATCGAAGAAGCAGTGATGAGAATGAAAGTAAGGTTTAGGAGCGGAATTCAAATTCAAGGTCAAAGGATATCAGTTATAAGATTTGCTTATCCTCAGTGAAAGTGAATTAGAATTACATGATAAGCTGAATGGAATGAATAATCTAACGAGTATCGAATATGGATTGAGCGTAAATCGCAGAAAAACAAAAGTAATGAGAAGTAGCAAAAATGAAAGCAGCAAGAGACTTAACATCAGAATTGATGGGCATAAAGTAGATGAAGTTAAGGAATTCTGTTACCTAGGCACAAAGTAACGAACGACGGATGGATCAGAGAGGACATCAAAAGCGGACCAGCACTGGAAAAAAGGGCATTCGTGGGCAAGGGAAGTCTACTAGTTTCAAACACAGGCCTTAATCTGAGGAAGAAATTTCTGAGAACGTACGTCTGGAGCACAGCATTGTATGGTAGTGAAAAAATGACTGTGGGAAAACCGGAACATAAGAGGATCGAAGCATTTGAGATGTGGTGCTACAGGCCAATATTGAAGATTAGGTGGACTGATAAGGTAAGGAATGAGGAGGTTCAGCGCAGATTCGGAGAGGAAAGGAATATGTGGAAAACACTGACAAGGAGAAGGGACAGGATGATAAGACATCTGTTAAGACATGAGGGTAGGACTTCCATGGTACTTGAGGGAGAGTCAGAGGGCAAAAATTGTAGCGGACGCCAGAGATTGGAATACATCCAGCAAATAACTGAGGACTTAGGTTGCAAGTGCTACTCTGAGATGAAGATGTTGGCACAGAAGGCCACTGTTTCGTAACTTCTAATTGGAAATGCTATTTGCAACGTTGTATTCCTCCGACATATCGATGAAGAGACTGCTCGACGAGCCACCGTGGCCGGGTAGCGAACTACGGCAATCATAACAGGTAGTGCACTGGGACAAATCTCACGTATCGTGCAGCCGTTGAACATGTAGCGGCTCGAAAAATTGCAACATTGCCTTCAAACGCACCTATCATTTCGAGAACAGCCGTGCCATTAGAAGTTGAATATTCTACCACAGAAGTAGAAATTGAAATGATCTTGAGTTATGGAGAGTGAAGGAGAGCTGTTGAGTTTGCTGTTGTCCTTTATTCCTGGCGTCTTCCAGAGAAAACTCGCTCTCGTTCGTTCTTTTGCAAGGCTGTGAACGACTTCATTTCTGATGGCAGCTTACAGGCCAGCAAAAGGAAACGAAGCAAACGGGTAACTGGATAAGCTAATGAAATAGTCTTACTAGCGGCAGTGCACCACAGCTGCGTTACGTCCATTGGTAGTATTGTCGCAATACTGTATCGCCATTAGTGTCACCCATACCACGTGTGACTGCATCAAGGACGTCATGGCGCCGATTTCCATAATGGGGTAAAGTTTTGTGGGTGGGCACGTAACAGATGCAAACGACCCCAATGTGTTAATGTGGTGATAAATTTATCCGAAAAGTCATTCACAAACCATGATAGCGTTTACTGGCATAATACGTATTGCTGAAGTGTAGACAGTCCCCAGGGAGGTTACGGCAAATTCACCATCAACGTCCTTGGTCGGTTAACGTATGGTGTGGCATCGTGGGGAACACATTCATCAGTCCGTATGTCGTCGGCAACAGGTTAAATGGACCCTAATATCGAGCACTTTTGAAACATGAACTACCGGTAATACTGCAGGACGATGCCCTGGACGTTCGCCATAAGTGGTTACAGAATGATGGTTGCCCAGTGCATTACGCAATTGAAGCACGGGAGGTATTAGACTGTATTTACACAGTTCGGTGAATCGGCAGAGGTAGCTCCATTAATTGTCCTACTAGACCGTCGGATTTGACGTCGCTAAATTTCTTTCTGCGGAAATATTAAAAAGATAATATCTACGAGCAAGTGCCAACAGGCCAAGAAGACATGTCCAACCGCATCAGAAACATCTGTGCTGATATTACTGAAGATATGCTTCCGTTCTGTGTGGGTCATTTGAAAAGAGATTCACTAAGTATACTGAAGTTAGGTGTAATACATTTGAACACTTACTCTAATTGCAAAAGTTGAGCAGCGTTCGCCAGAGCCACAGCCACACTGGCGCGTCGTGTAGTCCCCTGTTCGATATCTCGGAGGAATACAGCGTTGCGAAAGTGCTTTCCAATTATAAGTAACGAAATACTGTGCTGTCCTACCCTCGCTGCATGGAGATGGGGACCCACGTGTCTTTGGATATTCAAGGGCCATTGGGTAGCATGTCGTAGATTACGATTGCGTACCGGTTTTTACTCTACTGGTTACAGAGCCATTTGTGCCGAAACGAAGAAAATGCTTCAGACAAAACGTATGTAGATTTTGCTGTAGAATCATAATCTGCAATAAAAAATTTGGGTTCCCATCGAGGATTTCGAAGTTTCCCCCTAGCCACCCACGCACCGTGTGGGAAAGCGGGTCGAGTGTGGTAACATTGGATGTCCCCATTCAAGACAAACAAGCTGTAGTTAAAACTTTTTTGATCCGATGTGTAGTTTTCGGTATATTTCAAAGTCTTCAGTTAAAATGAACACTGTATATTGAGACAGCGGAAATAATATCAACATTCTCTAAAGTTTAAACTAGGTACCTTAACAGTTGTGTTGATCTGTTTCTATTGCATTTATCTGTTCATATATTTTAGTGTAGTGTTTATACTGGATTATGGTCTGCTTGTTGTCAGAGAGTGTAGTGTTGATTTATATTTCAACCTGAAAATTAGTTGAGCGAAATTTTGTAGAAAGTCTCCATTGGGCAACTGTGCCTCTTCATTGGGGAGATAATGCAAAGATTTGCTTTTATGCACATATATTTCTATGTCTTAGGGTAGATTCACAAGTCTTCTTTCTCACATGTTGCAACATGTGGATGTGGTCTTCAGTGCTTTTCAATCAATGACTGTTGAGAGCTTTATGAATTGCAAATGCAGATTTTAATGGGTTGTTGAAGCTTATGGCATCTAAATGTCCTTTAAAACAAACCTCGAACATTCTCCCCGTTTGTACTGTATGGTAGGAGGGACAGGTTTGGCAACGAAGTTTACCTACAACAGATCTTTTACATGGGTGACCGACTTGTTCATCTACATCTACATCTACGTGATTACTCTGCTATTCACAATAAAATGCCTGGCAGAGGGTTCAATGAACCACCTTCAAGCTGTCTCTGTACCATTCCACTCTCAAACAGCGTGCGGAAAAAAACCAGCACTTAAATTTTTCTATGCGAGCCCTTATTTCTCTTATTTCATCGTGATGATAATTTCTCCCTATGAAGGTGGGTGCCAACAGAATATTTTCGCAGTCGGAGGAGAAAACAGGTGATCGAAATTACATGAGAATATCACGTCGTAATGAAAAACGCCTCTGTTTTAATGATTGTCACTCCACGTATCATGTCTGTGGCACTATTTCCCCTAATTCGCGATAGTAAAAAACGAGCAGCCCTTCTTTGTACTTTTTGATGTCATCCGTTTGTCTCATCTGATGCGGATGCCACACTGCACAGCAATGCTTCAGAACATGGCGAAAAGCGTGGTGTAAGCAGTCTCTTTAGTAGACCTGTTGCACCTTCTAAGTGTTCTGCCAATGAATCGCAGTCTTTGGTTTGCTCTACCCACAACATTATCTATGTAATCGTTCCAATTTAGGGTATTTGTAATTGTAATCCGTAAGTATTTAGTTGAATTTACCCCTTTCAGATTTGTGTGACTTATCATGTAATCGAAATTTAGCGTATTTCTATTAGTACTCATGTGAATAACTTCACACTTTTCTTTATTCAGGGTCAATTTCCACTTTTCGCACCATACATCTGTCTTATCTAAATCATTTTGCAGTTCGTTTTGCTCATCTGATGACTTCACAAGAGGGTAAATGACAGCATCGTCTGCAAACAATCTAAGACGGTTACTGAGATTGTCTCCTATGTCGTTAATATAGATCAGAAACAATTGAGGGCCTATAACACTTCCTTGGGGAACGCGGGATATTTCTCCTATTTTACTCGATGACTTTCCGTCTATTATTGCGAACTGTGACCTTTCTGACAGGAAATCACCAATTCAGTCACACAACAGAGGTGATATTCCATAGGCACGCAGTTTGGTTAGAAGACGCTTGTGAGGAACGGTGTCGAAAGCCTTCTGGAAATCTAAAAAAATGGAATCAATTTGACATCCCCTGTCGATGGCACTCTCAACTTCATGATTATAAAGAGATAGTTGTGTTTGACAAGAACGTTATGTTCTGAATCCGTGTGACTACGTGTCAATAAATAGTTTTCTTCGAGGTACTTCATAATGTTCGAATACAGTATATGTTCCAAAACACTACTGCAAATCGATGTTAGTGATATGGGCCTGTAATTCAACGGATTACTCCTTCTTCTCTTTTTCGGTATTGGTGTGACTTGAGCAATTTTCCAGTATTTAGGTACGGATCTTTCTGTGGGCGAGTGGTTGTATATAATTGCTAAATATACTCTGAGAGGAACCTGATTCGTATACAATCTGGACCGGAAGCCTTGTTTTATTAAATGATTTAAGCTGCTTTGTGACACCGAGGATATATATTTTTATGTTTCCCATCTTGGCAGTTGTTCTTGATTGAAATTCAGGAATATTTACTTCATCTCCTTTGTTATTGCTTAAGTTATGAATGGCCAGCTGCTGAAGTTTGTAGTTTGTGCAGAAGCTTATATTTATATTTGTGTTTGTGTGTGTGTGTGTGCGCGCGCGCGCGCGCGTGTGTGTGTGTGTGTGTGTGTGTGTGTGTGTGTGTGTGTGTGCGTGTGTCTGGGTTGTTTTTGTTTTTTGACGTCAGCGATGTTTCGGCGGCCCTTTGGGAAGAAGCTGAGTGTATTGCGCATTTAGCAACCACTATAAACACTTGTCTTCTCCATCTATTTACGGTGTACTGCAGCTAGAAGAGCAACCATCTCTTTGGTATTCTCTATATAGAATTGAGCAGGTATGCCCCTATGTCCAATCGTAGGTAGCTCATCAGATCCAACCGCCTTTTCCTGTGTAACCGTTTCAGTTGATCTTTTATCCGGCGGTCAGTTATTTCACCTCTGTCAATTTCACATTACTGCAGCGGTTGAAAGGACGAACCGCTGTACGAGTGAAGCACGCTGGTAAAGTAGCACATGCAGGGGAGGAACACCAGTCTCCACTCTCATGCGGCCGAAAACTTCTCAGCAATTCTAGTTTCACTAATGAAGTACCTCTTGAAGGAATGGTGGCACTACATTACTTCTGTGCCCCTGTTCATCAGAAACTTCGAGTTTAGCACATAATCTCACACTCATTTAGTTCACTGACTCGGTTTTTACTCCCCATTTCCTTTTGTACTCTTTTTTTTCCCTTCTGGTCATTTGGTGCTATTCTGTATTATAGTCGATAAGAGGTTCATACGTATTTACATTACCTACAGAGTAAAAATTTGTGCCTCTGTATTACTGTATTTAACGTATATGGTTTGAAATATGAATGAGTCGGACCATTATGTGGCTGCGGTAAATCAGCAAACAAATAAACAATATTCAAAACTGAAAGGCCTATGTAGTATAGCTACTTTCGAATCAACTCAGTCCTTTCCTCCGTAATAATCGTCATCACGTTTCAGTAAATGTGGTTGATTGCGTTTAGGTTTTCTGTTGAAAGCTGCAGTGAGGAGCAGGCACAGTTTACGAAAATACATCATACGTAAAGGTACAAATATTCCACGTTTTTGTCTTTCATTCTCTCAGCGATAGGCCATAAAGCATCCCCATTCATATTCATCTCCGTCAGGCAAATTAGATTTCCATTTACATGTGCCTTCTCATTAGCATAATCCCCTTTCACGCCTGCTTCTGAACGTAGACAAGAGAAACAATGGGGTGCTCTCCGACATTGCCTGAAGTAGACGCTGCCAACTGGAATTGGATGAGGGCTACGAAAATAAAATATCGCAGTTCCTACTGTCTGTCTCTATCCTCGTCTTTTAAACTCCTCCCTCATTCCCTCTCTCAGCTTTTCTTCCCTCTCCTTCCCTTGCTCTCTCCCTCTCTCTCTCTCTCTCTCTTCGCCTGCCTTCTCTACTACTGCATATACGAAACACAAGTACGTAGCCTTTTGAGTACCCATCACTTTTTCTGTAGTCGAGCAGTATAATGTGGTCTGAGGTGTCATCAGGTACTGCGTCCTTCTGTGATGATTACAACAGTCTACAAAGTACTTCAATAAGCATAACGTTATTAGACAGATTTGGTTCACAAACAATTGTTCGTAAGCTCCCAAGGAAATTCAGGTGAGAGACACGGCGGTATTTAGTTTTAAAACAACTTTTACACATAATTAACACACTGATTAGAAAAGAAATCAAGTGAAGGGCAACCGAAACGAAGGGACAAGTGGAATTTCCTCAGAGATTAAAACTGAGTCGTACTTCACAATTTTACCAGCTACATTTTCTTCTCCCGATACCACATACACTGCCCTGCGTAATTCCTCGTGTGGACGGGGAGTATCTGCCGACATCAGAGACAAGGGCAGTGTATATCTACATTTGTGTGTGGCGGAGGGTATTTCTTATACTATCATCATTTCCCCTCATATATCTAGATCTTCATCTATTAGACTACTCTGCAATTCACAGTTAAGTGCCTGGTAGAGGATTCATCGAACAACTTTCACTCGATTTCTCAACCGTTCCACTCTTCAATAGCTTGCGGGAAAAGCGAAAACTTAAATCTTTCCGTGCAAGCCACGATTTCTCTTCTTTTATTACAATGATCGTTTCTACCTATGTATGTGTATGTCAACAAAGTATTTTCTCATTCGGAGGAGAACCATGTAGATGATTGATCTCCCAGCAACGAACAACGCCTTTGTTTAATGATTGCTACTCAAAGTCGCGTATCAAATTTGTGACACTCTCTCCCCTTTCCCCGATAATACAAAACGAGCTGTCTTTGTCTGAATTTTTTCGGTGTCCTCCGTCAATCCTACATGGTAAGGTTCCCATATTGCATTGCAGTGCACTAGAGAAGGACGTACAAGCATAGCGTACACGGTCTCTTTAGTTGTCCGGTTGCACCTTCTAAGTGTTCTGCCTATAAAACACAATCTTTGATTTTCCTTTTGTACTACATTACCTATGTTACTGTTAGAATTTAAGTTGTTCTTGACAGTAATCTTAGGTATTTAATTGAATTGGCATCCATTAGATTTGTAATTCCTTTAGTAACAGGAATGTAACGGATATACTCATGTTCATGACATCAAATATTCATCATTTGTAGTGAATTGGCACTTTTTGCACATTACAGATACCGTGTCTAAATTATTTTTTTTAAATAACAGTGAGTTTACTAGAAGATAAATGACAGCACCATCGGCAAACGATCAAAGATGGCTCCTTAGTTCGTCTCCTAAATGATTTATACAGATTATAAGCAGCAGAGATGATATGAATCTTTCTTGGGGAATGGCAGATATCAATTCTGTTTTACTCGATGACCTACCTCTCTGACTGGAAATCACGAATTCAGTCTTACCTGTTCCATTGAACTGATGCTTGTAAAGAACGACTGTTGGCAAGCTCGTCGTGGTCACTGTGCAAGACCTACGTGGGAAGAAGCAGTATGTTTACGAGCCTTCTTGGAACGTATGCTCTCTGAACTTCAATAGTATACCTCTTCGTGATTCGCAGCGCTGTCACTGGAGACTGATGAGCATGTTCTTACTAACCTCTACGATGAAACTCTGCGCTCTTCATTGAATCTCCTCTATTCCTTTTATTACTCCAACCTGCTGCATGTCCCGGATTGACGAACAGTACTTAGGAATCGCTCACCAGCTGTTTTGTAAGCCACTTCTTTAGTGAACCAATTACGTTTCTCAAAGATTCAAGACAACTGCTTCACCTACATTCGTCTTACGTTATCACACCCATTTACGTCGCTTTCAGCAATTATTTCTGTACATTTTACACATGTTTCTATTGACTGTGATTTATTACATATATCGTACGGAGACAGTAATGAATCTCTTCACCTTCTTCCACCCAATACATCATATTTCTTTATATTATGGGTTAGCCGCCAGGCCCTGCAAAAACCGTCCATCCTCCGTGTCTACTACTCCTAAACTAGTTTTACGTTGACAGCTGTATTTACGCCGCTTCGAACAGTTATTCCTTAGGTATTTTAGCGACGTTTCTGTTGACTGTGATATTGTAACCAAACAGTAATGGCTCGCTTCACCTTTTTACGCACAATACTTCACATTTGTTTACGTAAAAGGTTAGCTTCCGGGCACCGCACCAACATTAAACAAATAAGGGAAAGCTTACAGATGGAATGTATGTACAGAGGAGCTATACAAGGCAAATGGATTTGAAGACAGTATTATAGAGAGGGAAAAGAAAGCACGTGAACATGAGGTGGGAGACAAGATACAGCGAGAAGGATTTCACAGAGCACTGAAAGACCTAAAATGAATCAAGGCTCCTGGAGTAAATAACATTTTCCCAGAACCACTAATATTCGTACGGAGAGACAGCCGTGACAAAACCATGCGATCTGCAAGATATATGGGACTGGGGAAATACCCTCAGACTTCAAGTAGAACGTAATAATCGTAATTCTAAAGAAGCCTGTTGCTGACAGGTGTGGAAATTACTGAACTATCAGTTTAAGAAGTCATGGTTGCAAACAACTGACACGAATTATTTACAGTAGAATGACCAAAAAAAAAAAAAAACTGGCAGAAGCCAACCTCGGGGAAGATCACTTATGGTTCCGAAAAAATGTAGGAACACATAAGGCAATACTTACCATACGACTTAAAGAAAGGCAAACTTAGGTTTATAACATTTGTAGTCTTAGATCTTTCGAAAATGTTGACACGAGAACACTCTGCATTTCTGGAGGTTTCAGGGGTGAAATACAGGGAGCGAAACGTTATATTCAATTTGTACAGAAGCCAGACGGCATACAGAAAAGCCTTCATAGGGCGTGGAAAGGGAACAGCAGAAGTGAAGGGAGTCAGACAGAGTTTTAGCCTGTATCAGATGGTATACAATGCATTGTGTAAGCAGTAACGGAAGCGAATTAAAGGAAAAGGCAGAAATAAAGCTTTGAGGTTCATAGATGCGTTTGTAGCTCTGTCAGAGGCAGCAAAGGATTTGGAAGATTACAAGAACGGAATGGACAACTTGTCACCAGGTCTTGAAAGTTTTGTTAATAAAAATTCTTTATTTAAACTAGACTGAACTGCATGTGACTGCTTTAGTCATTAATAAGACTTGCATCTGACTGCGTATTTAACTGAACTGAACTTTATCTGACTGCATGAAAATATTGTTGCAAAATTAAAACTCAAAATACACATCTGGCTGCATGAAAGTTTAGTGGTAAAAATAAATGAAAGTCACCAAACTGCATCTGACTGCGTCTGTGGACTTAGCTCGTGCACTCCTTCCCCTTTAACCGATAATAAAACATACATTCAACTCAGCCGTAGTGCAATGGCATGAAATTGTCATTCTAGATAACTTTACTCATTTTGGCCCTGTTTGTTACTTAATAAAAATTCTGTCCTGATCTGAATAATTTGCCAACTGTGCAATGGCATATAGATTATTTTACTCTGATAAATGAAATTATTATCTTTACTCATGGGAACTTTACTTAAAGTACCTTTTGATTCAATGCAAGCACAGGATGCGGAGAACGACATAAGGTGTGAGATGAAATTCTAATTTTATCTAAAAAATATTTATTGTTCAAACTTTTAAGGCACATGTGAAAAACTAAAAAAAACTTCTACAGCATGAATTTACGAGAAAGTTCCACAAAACGCTTATTGCATCAACAATGGGATTTCTATCTAGCTTTTAGACATTATTTAACCAAAGAAAACCTATTTTATTAACTATTCTTTCTAGTTTCCCCAGGTATGTGCCGAGTTTCGCCCAATATATAGCTTATTATGAGCGTAGCGCCAATTCTTACTTTGATGCTGTCACGACCCGACTGCCTCCGGCAGGCATCTAGCTCCGACTCGAAACACGTCTGCTGTCTCTGCGCATCTCCTCACCACTAGTCAAACTTTTACCGCGTGCACCTAGCTCTGTTTGCTGTCAATGATCTTACTACTCGAAGATGTACTACTCGTCCAACCTTGCGGTTGGGAACTATCGACATTTTTCACTGGCTCTATCCTGATCGAATCACAGCACATACCTTTCACTCTTACCAACAGAAATCAGTACTCATCTGACCAGGCCACGGTTTTCTGGTCGTCCAGCCAAAATGGTCACGAGCCTGGAGGGACGTTGCAGACGATGTCGTGCTGTTACCAAAGGCACTCGCATCGGTCATCTGCTGCCATACCCATTAGCGATAAATTTCGCCACACAGCCGTAGCGGATAAGTTCGCCGTGCGTGCTGCAGTGTTGTTTGTCTGTTAGCACTGACAACTCTTCGCAAACGCCGCTGTTATTGGTCTCCAAGCGAAGGCTGTCGGCCACGGCGTTGTCAGTGATTAGAGATAATACCTGAAATTTGGTATTGTCGGCACACTCTTGACACTGTGGATTTCGGAATACCGAATTCCCTAACGATTTCCGAAAGGGAAAGTCCCATGAAGCTAACTACAACCACCATTCCCCGTTTAAAGTTTGTTAATTCCGGTCGTGCAGCCATAATCACGTCAAAAATCCTTCCGCCGGCCGGGATGGTCGAGCGGTTCTAGGCGCTACAGTCTGGAACCGCTTGACCGCTACGGTCTCAGGTTCGAATCCTGCCTCGGGCATGAATGTGAGTGATGTTTTGATGCACGTGACACCACCGCCATCTGTATATGCGCATATCGCTATAAAAGACCTCATTGTGTATGGCTATGAAACTTGTCGGCATTCTGGAAACAAACGTTATCCGCGACTATGCAACCTCCTTAAGACTTAATCCAGCATGGTATATAGCAGAGCTTCTGTGAGCTTTGGAAAGTAGGTACCGGCACAACTTAGAGCGGGAGGTGAGTCGTGGCTATATAGCTCTGTAAGTGAGAACACTTCACGCAGAAGGCGAGGTTGGGAGGCGTCGACTGCTCGTATCGACTCCTTTCAACTGAGCGCGCAAAAGCGCTGCAAGCTTTTCCTCTGCTTTCGAGCCGAAGTATCGTAGTCTGCCAGGCAGCGTTCCTCTCCCGGCTCCTGCAATATCGCTGAGCGTCTCCCCTGGTGCGTCTCGAGTAGCTCAAAGTTTTTGCCTTGCGACAGCCAAACAAAGGCCAAGCCGCTAAAAGATAGCGTTTTTCAATAAGAAAACACTCTTTGTCCAACTTCGGTGCGATGTGAACGTTCAGGTCATAATTTGCATACAGATGATACGCAACCGCTATTACGACCTGCTGTTGCACGTTAGTGCATTTCACGTTTTTTATCTTCGCCTCTTGTAGGTCATATTACTTCTGAATCATGCTGATGCACTGTAAATTCTCGAAGACATCTTTGTTTAAAGTAGGTTGAGATATGTATTAGGCATAGTCCGTGAACATCTATGACAACTAAACTCTCTCCCAATTAAAGACACTTAGAGGCACCTTACTGTATTATTCTGCGGTCATGCTATATACAAACATTATTGATCGTTTTTGTATGATATTTGAAATGTGTGATAATCACCATCATGCGATTATCTGCCTGATACAGTACTTGTGAGCATTAGAATCTGTGTCTACCACAATTTGGCGTTTATCTTGTCTTTTCATTACGTTACATGGTTTTCTTTGTCCGAACTTGTAACCTTGTGTGTTTACACCCTCCCACCAGTACTGTGTTCTATATGGTACCAGCTTCACCACGCTAAGACATGTACTTCTTTTGGTTCGTGATGCATTATCGTGTTGTCTTTGGTAACGTTTACAGTTATCAGGTAACTCGTCGAGTCCTAATTTGCGGGTGCTTGCAGTTTAGAGCAACGATGTCTCCAGATCACTCTTCAACATAATTTTCGCCAGAGTTTGTTACGAGTTAAAAGTTTTTAGGCTGTGTTTTTAGGTTCATAGTATACACATGGCATATAAATTGTCTAGCAAGCGTATTATTTTCAGTGTTATAAGTAAATGCAGCAGCACTACTGGTCAAATTCTATTAACATGTTCATTTCACAGACTTTCAAATGCGATTCTGGGTTGCACTTGGAAAAATGCTGTTGTCGTCGTTAGAACTGAAGAGTCACACTGCGTTATCAGGGAACCATGCCTGAAAATTGTCAAAGTCGGGATGTAACTTGATCAAAATTTTAAATGAAGATTCAGCAGCGTTTTTCAAGACGGTGGTAGGCTTTCAAAGTTAGGGGCTCGAGTCCTGCTGCGGTACATAGATTGGCACTGTCAAGGAATATGCAGTAGTGGTCCATTTGTTAACATGACATAATTCACACAACAGTGTGCAGTGTCTATTCAAGTAAAGTGCCCCGTATACTAGTCAAATGGCATCACACGGCGCATTCAGAAATAATAAACGCTGCATCCAGGAAGAATAAGTACGACGCATATATTTTTCGTTGCATTGGCCCTACTTTACCTGAATTTGAGATGTTATGCAGTTCGATGGGAATAAGGAACACGTTACACACCCATATATTTCACATAGTAAGATTCAGGCAAATGGAAGCTTATATTCTAGTCAAATACTTCAAACGGCTCTGAGCAGCATCGGACTTAACATCTGAGGTCATCAGTCCCCTAGAAGTTAGAGCTACTTAAACCTAACCAACCTAAGAACATAACACAAATCCATGACCGAGGGAGGTTCCGAACCTGCGACCGTAGTGGTCGCGCGATTGCAGACTGATGAACCTAGAACCGCTCGGTTATATTCTGTAAATCATTTGGTAAGCAAATAACGCCATTCGGTAAAATTAATTATATTTCGATTAAATGAATTTTTAATTTCATATTAAGTCGTCAGAACCTAGAAAATGCTTTATTTCAAATAAATTTAATGCCTTTGTGGACTCAAGTATAATGAAGAGTTTTCACCCAAAATTTTATCTTTTCAGATGTACAGGAAATGAAGACGACAGAGTTGTGTGTCTTACTATCAAAGTGTTCGTCAATATAGTTCACTAGCTCTCCGATAGATGTCACAGAATGTTACGCATTCACGAGTTCACTTTGTATGGAAATCAGAGTAATGGACGTCCGCAGCAGAAACGGGACACTGATATATTACAACGCAGCGTGAATACGATCTCCCTGTACAGATATATGTCATCTCCCTAGCAACGCCCGCATTCATGCAGCGAGAGCCACCAGTTAGCCTCAGTAGAGAAACAACCCACTTTTTTCTGGAAGTAGTTCGATGTTTTTTTTTTGTGTGTGAAAGGAGGGGTGGAGAGGGGACATTAGTAATCGATATGTGAACGCAAGCAGATTTTTTTGATTGTACAGTACTACACTGTATGTCATACTCGAAAATGGATTCTGACAGGTATGTTTTCTTCACTACTTCGTAACTCAGTCAGTTGACTGACGAATTTAATATCTGACCTTCTGGGCTGCCCAAAGTTTTCTCTAGAAGAAACTGTGTTATGTTAAGAAAATAGCTCTGTTATAGAATCAGTATGTTGACTAGCTTCTACAACTTGCTAGGTTAACATGTCGTAATGTGTTTTTATGTCGACTACAGCTAAACGTTTTGTAATTGTAAAATACTTTGATTCGAAATAAAAGTGGTACCAAGTTGTCAAAACTGGTCAAAGATATAATTTTTTTCTGTAATTATCGTGGAAGACTTTCTTTAGTTATTCTGTTATGCCTCGGACGTGACAACTCGGACTCCAGGACAGTTGCTATTTTCCATTTTGAAAAGATTATTAAGGGTACGGGCCCCGTTGACTAGGAGGAGCGATCTTGACTAATAAAAGACCTAGGTTTGGTCAGAGCCACTGCTTAAATTTTGAATAAAATACCCCAAAAATTGAGCCGGGCACTAGCGGTATAAGTAGTCATGCTTGTTCTGCCAACGGCCTTGCCAAAAAGGATCGAATAGCCGTCAGAGAGCCACTAGAGCACCAATTTCATCATCATCATCGATCTAACGTGCAACTGGTGCTTCAGTACCACAAGGACCATTAATAGGAGGCTTACAAAAAGGGAACCGATCTCATAGCGACCCTGGCACCTACTACCATTAACTTTTGTACACAAAAAACCTGTCTGCAGTGGTGTCGGGCACATTCGGCCTCGAACTGCATTCACTGGAGAGAATTCTCTTCAGTGACGAGTCCTGCTTCGAACTGGGCCCCAACGACCTGCACAATGAAGAGTCTGGAAACGCCCCGGACAAATGGTTCAAATGGCTCTGAGCACTATGGGACTCAACTGCTGAGGTCATCAGTCCCCTAGAACTTAGAACTACTTAAACCTAACTAACCTAAGGACATTACACACATCCATGCCCGAGGCAGGATTCGAACCTGCGACCGTAGCGGTCGCGCGGTTCCAGACTGTAGCGCCTAGAACCGCTCGGCCACTCTGGCCGGCACGCCCCGGACAGCGGTGGAGTACCAGTCTGACTGTCGCCGGCCATACGGCCCGACAATCAGGAGCGATGATCTGGGATGCGATTTCATTTAATACCAGGACTCCTCTGATTTTCATTTGAGGCATCCTTACATCACAGCCATACATCGACGATATTCTACTCCCCGTTTTGTTGCCCTTCGTGGCAAGCCATCATGGGCTTACATTTCGGCAAAACAATGCCCGCCCACCCACAGCGAGAGATTTTACTGCTTGTCTTCGAGCTTGCTAAAACCTATCTTTGGCAGCGAGGTTTCTGGATCTCTCACCGGCCGTGAACGTTTGGAGCACTATGGGCAGGGACCTCTAGCCAGTTTGAGTATATGACGATCTAACGAGGCAGTCGTACAGAATTTGGCACGAGAATCAAGAAAATGCTTTATTCCGATAAATTTAATGCCGTTGTAGACTCAAGCTTAATAACACTTTTCACCCAAAATTTTATCCTTTCAGGTGCACGGGAAATGCAGATGACAGAGCTATTCTTCCAATAACTCTATCAACCATTGCCAAGCCGAGTAACTGCTCCCTTAAGGGCCAGAAGTGGACCTTTTATGACTTGCTCAATTTGTGAAACTCCTTCTCTTGAACAAATGTTCTTGAATTGTAATCGTTTGTTGATCTGTACATGTACAACAAATCTACCGATTACCGTCTTATTTGGATAATTCTTTCGTGATGTGTCAATTCTTATTGTCTTAGAGAGCATTATGTGATCCAGTGATGGAATATTACACATCGCTAGTCAATCCTTGACAACCATCCATTAGTTATTGTACTCTTATTTCGTCATAATTACCAGTTATCAATATGAGACTCAACATAAAAGTGGAACAATTTTATCGCGCGTACTGAAATTTTGTTATAACACAGTGTCAGGTACTTCGATGTTTTCTCGCTCATACATCATTCATAGTAAATCCCGACAGCGATCATGTGGACAGGACAATTATAAACTTAATTAAAAAGCGTATCCTAATACCTTCAGCTGCTGATAGACGTTTATATATATTAATGGGGACAACTGAAAACGTGTGCACCGACCGGGACTCGAACCCGGGATCTCCAGCTTACATAGCTGATACTTTATCCATCTGAGCCACCGAGTCCAGAGAGGATAGTGCACTGCAGGGACTATCTCGCGCACGCCTCCCGTGACACCCACATTCTCACCTTGTATGTGCACAACCCGTGGACAACCCGTGGTCAAGGGGTAGCGTCTTTGATTAATAATCAAAACATCTTCGGTCCCGGGTTCGATTCCCGCCACTGCCTAAATTTTGATAAATAATCAGCATTGACGGCCGAAGACTTCCGGCATAAGAAGTCAGCCTCATTCTGAAAACGGCCTTGTCAAAGAGAGAGGAGGAGCGGATAGAGGTTCAGCGCACTCTCTTGTCCTAGGGGTGCGAAATTGCCCCTAAAGGTGGAAGAATCAGCAATGATCAACGATATGAGGATGCAGAAGGCAATGGAAACCACTGCGTTAAAGACACGTAACGTGTATCCACAGGACATGTGGCCTCTAATTGAAGAAGTCTCATGATGATCTCTCCATTGGCAAAAGATTCCGGAATAGTCCCCCATTCGTATCTCCGGGAGGGCACTGCCAAGGGGGAGGTTACCATGAGAAAAAGGTTGAATAATCAACGAAAGGAAAACGTGTATCAGGATATTCAAAGGGTAATGCAGTATGTAAAGGAGAACGAAATTCTAATAGTCATGGGCGACTGGAATGCAGTTGACAGTCTGGCATTAGCTGCCGCAGCGGTCGCACGCTCCTCAAGTTTGCCCCGTGAACATTCAGTGTTTACGTCAGTGTTTTCGTGTTTTGTGCTCGTTTATTGACGTTTTGCACGTGAATTAAGCGTTATCAATTGAGCATTTGGTCTTCTTTCGTGTCATCTTTCTACGAAGTGCCGTTGGGATTTCGGCGTTGTCCGAGATTTCTTCGCTGCAGAACACCATGGCAAACTCCGTGAGAAAAAACACCGTGATTTTCACCTTCGACAAGTACACCCGTCGAGTACAGCCCTCTGCACTTGAAATACACGACTGGATTACCGAGGTAATTGGCCTTCATTCTGAATCTGTTCATACCATGCAGCTGGACTCTGATGAATACTGCATTTTTGTAAAGTTTAACGATTCCGCGAGTGTAGACCGCTTTCTGGCAAAATTTGGTTATGAAACGGAATTTATACACCGTGATGGTACTAAAAGTACTGTCAAACTCCGGAATTCCGAGTCTGTAATTAGGAATGTTAGGGTTTTGAATATTCCCATAGAAGTAGACAATTCGAGAATTAAAGATGTCCTTTCAAAGTATGGGGTTGTCAGGCAAATAGTCAACGAAAGGTGGGCTTCGCATTTCAAGCTGCAGTGCTTTAACGGCATTCGCTCCGTGGAGATGGAAGTGAAGGCAAACATTCCCTCCCACATCTTTGTTGACGGGCACAAGGCGCATGTTATTTACTCAGGGCAAACCCCTACATGTCATGTATGTAACGAGTCTGGTCACCTCCGTCAGGACTGCCCTCGCCGTGTATTTGTGCTAACAAATAACCTTACGCAACGCCGGAAATTGACACTCAACGATTTGTTGCCAGCCAGTAATACAACAGAGCCAGCGGCGGTCGTGGATCCTGTTACTACCTCTGAAAATGTTGCACTTAATGTTAATGACTTTCCGTCTTTAAAACCTGCATTAACTGCTGAAATTCCGTCCCGTGACAGCGAGATTCCCACAAAAAAGCGTCCTCTAGAGCACACTGAAAGAAATGTTGATGAGGACTCTTCCTGTGAAACACCCGTTGCCAGGAGGCCGAAGCCCAGTCCTGAAGATCTGTTGGAAGTGGAAAAAGGAGATGGAATGAAGGTCGATGTGGCTCCCACTTCCGCACAAGGACTTACACCGCCACGAACAGATAGTGACGCAGCGGGTAGTGATTTTTCACGGAAATGTGACCCTGAGCCTGAGGTCACGGCTGAAAAAACCGCATCAAGTGCACAACCCATACAGTGCGAACCATACGAGGAAGTACCAGGTAAAGAACCTGCTGTCTCCGAAGCGCAACGCCGCGCCGAAGGAGGAAATACACAAGCATCACCGCCTCGCCAGCAAAACAACACAACCGACACCACGCCGGAACCAAACATTGACGACTCGCAAGCCACGGCCGTTGCCCCATTTAGCCACCGCCGGCGGCTGCGACAGACACCCGGCCTTGCTGTCGCGCGTCATCAAGCGAAAGTCACACCAGAGAAGAAAGACATGAAGAAAAAGAATATCAAATATGAAGTCATCAGGTCCAACACTGACGAGGAGAAAGAGAATGGCCACAGTGACTTATAGCAATGCATTGTCAGGATTTCAGGATACTTTTCTTCTCAAGCTATTTGTTTAAAAGCAGTGCAAATTTTCTAGGCAGTTAGTACATGTAATGGGCACACAGCTTGTAAAGATCGTGCCTTGTAGGGAAGCACGTTTGCTGCTATAATCATACCGAACCTCATCCCAAATAGCTTCTTCCGGTATGTCTGTGCTGCAAGCTTATAGCATTACTACTATTAACATTAATAAAATACAGTCACCGTTGAAATTGGCAGCACTAAAGGAATTCTTGTACCAGTCCGGAACAGATGTCGCGTTGCTACAAGAAGTTGCGATAACGGAATTTCGGATCCCAGGCTTTTTTGAAATTGTTAATGTTTCTACGGAAGCCAATATCGGTACAGCCATTCTTATAAGGGAAGGCATTCCGGTGACTGAAATCGAACGACTAGAATCAGGAAGAGCCATAGGCATAAAACTTTTCGATGTGACAGTGATTAACCTTTACGCCCCATCAGGAACTTCCCACAAATTGGATCGTGCGAAGTTTTTTCAAGATGAACTGATTTATTTACTGAGGAAAAATCCGTGTTCTCTTATACTAGGTGGAGATTTTAACTGTGTTTTAAACCAGAAAGATCAACAACCCAACTTCAACTACTCGCCACAGTTAAAAAAATTAGTAAGTGGTCTACACCTTAAGGATGTGTGGGAACTTCAGCACCCGACGTCAGTCGGGTTCACGTATATAACCAGCCACTCCCGCAGCAGACTAGATAGAATTTACGTGTCACCAAATTTGCAAAATTATTTATTAAACGTTGAGACTATTCCAGTGTATTTTAGCGATCACAGTACACTTTTAACTTGCTTTAATCTAAGTGTACAACCAACCCGTCGATTCAGAGGCCAATGGAACTTAAATATCTCTGTTTTAACTGACGAAGAACTGGAACAGGAAATAAGGTTTGCGTGGACTATGTGCCTCCGCACAGTAGACAAGCACCCAACAGTCATAGACTGGTGGACAAGGAGGGCTAAACCAAGGCTGCGGAAAGTTGTCATGCAGTATAGTGCAGCCAGGCACAGGGAGTTGAGGAATACAATGGAGTTTTATTATAAAGTTTTAAGAGACTTGTATCAACAAGCCCATGATGACGTAATTCGTCTAAATGATATCAAAAAAATAAAAGCCAAGTTATTAAGCATTAAACGGCAACAGATGGAGGGACTCAAAATTAAATCGAAAGCCACATCAGTCGTAGCAGATGAAACAGCTTCTCTGTATCACTTGGTGCGGCATGCTAAAAACAGACGTCAAACTATAATTGATGAAGTCCAGACGCATACTGGTACGAGGCTCACATGCCAGAAACAAATACTGGACGAAGTCCACAGGTACTATGAAACCTTATATGCCCCTACCACAGTGGAAGATGCAGCTCTCGAGGACTTTCTCACTATTTTAGGTCCACAATTGTCGGGAACAGACAACGCTTACATCCTGTCACCTATTACTAAAGATGAAGCGCATGAGGCAGTGCGTAACTCACCTCTCAACAAATCTCCGGGACTTGATGGCCTCCCTGTGGAGTTTTATGCCCGCTACTGGTCTATAATTGGGGACAAGATCACTTCCATGGCAAATGAGGTCCTGAACGGAAAACCGGTCCCTGCAGAGTTTAAGGAAAGTAAAATAGTACTGATTCCTAAGAGTAAAGGCAAAACCAACTTAAACAATTTTCGGCCTCTTTCGCTACTAAATTCTGATTACAAAATAATTTCGCGTATTATCAACAAAAGACTCTCTGCCTTTTCCAACAAAATATTGAGTCATCACCAATCTTGCTCTCCGACCAGAACGATATTCGAAAGTCTATCTGCATACAGAGACGTCATTGCAATTACCTCAGTGACAAGTATAAAATGTACTTTAATCTTCATAGATTTCAACAAAGCTTTTGACCGCGTTAGTCATAGATACCTCTTTGCGACGCTGTCAAGAATGGCTTTCCACCCCCAGATTGTGAACATGCTAAGGAATATTGCAACAGGTGTAAATGCGAAAATAGCAATCAATGGCCAAACATCTAAACCCATACAGATAAGGCGAGGGGTTCCACAGGGCAGTCCCTTATCAATGTTTTTATTTTCAGTATCTTTAGAGCCCTTCCTCCGCACTGCCCACGAAAGATTAACAGGCATAACATTGAGTGGTGAGAAAACTGTCATACGAGCTTATGCTGATGACGTGGGCGTTGTAATAAGGAATAAGGAGGAGACAGTTACACTGGAAAGAGAAATCCAAAGATATTGTCTAGCGTCAGGAGCGACAGTAAATGAAAACAAAAGTCAAATATTGAATCTACGGGGCCTAGATCACCTTCGACTGGCATGGGCAAAACAAGACAACAAACATAAAACTTTGGGAATCACCTTAATGGCATGTCCGATGCGGATGGCTGCTTTTAACTGGACGGAAACTAGGAGGAAAGTTCATGGTGCTGTAATGGAGAACATCCATCGAACTATGGACCTGGTGCAAAAAGTCAGATTCATCAACTCCTGCGTTTTGTCTAAAGCGTATTTCACTGCGCAGGTATTTCCAATCCCTAAACTAGTAGCGAAAGGGATCATGTCCACTGTTACCAATTATTTATGGAGAGGAGACATATTCAGGGTTGGTGCGACTACGGTTATACTGGATGTCAGAAACGGGGGCCTCGGTTTAGTGCATACTGGCAATAAAGCGTCTGCTCTGTTCCTCAAACGGACTTTCCATATACTCAGAGAACTTCCACAATGTATAACCGCAAAGCTCTTTGAGGCTGTGACACCCCATAGCCTGCAAGCACCGATTGATGTGCGAAGGATTAATGCCCGTCTGCAGTATGTGAGGAACTTTTTCCTCGAAGCAAGTTATCTTAGCGACGAAATCAGAAGCAACACACGTATCACAGCGCGCGACATCATACTTGAAAGGAAGTTAAATGAGGGTAGAAACAAAATTGAAACGAAATTCCCAAATTGTGACTGGAAAGCTGTATGGCGGAACATCAACTATGCCGGGCTATCTACAGACGCTATTTCCGCATGGTACAAAACAGTTAATAATGTCATCAGCACCAACGAGAGACTATATGGGATCGGTTTAAACCAGACACATCTTTGTGGAAAATGCAATCTGGTGGATACACTCAGCCACAGATTCACCTGTGGTGGCAATGTGCATAACTGGAATTGGATCAGGCAACAAATCGCCTTTCTCACCAGATCCTCTACGCAATATATAACGCCGTCGCTCCTCCTGAGACCGGACATGACATACTTTCCGAAATTAAAAACCAACGCCATTAGCTGGTTACTGGGAAAATATGTTAGTTATGTCATCCACACACTTGGGTCGGACAACGAGATAGAATTCCGCGTTTACATGAAGTGTGAATATGCAAAAATCAGCACGTATCGCAACCACAAGAAGCACTATGGCAACATGCTGAAGATTATTTTTGAAAGAATGGGTGTTGGTTAAATATGTGAAACCACTACAACCTTGAACGAGAACGAACAGAAGAAAAATAAAAGTCACTTGGTTCCTTATTATTATTTACTTTAACCTTGCTTCCGGAACTTTTTTTTTTTTTTTTTTTAATGTGTTTAATTGGATTGTATTTAAACTGGTTCATAGTCAAGAAAACTGGTATTAAATATGCTATTATTTTTTATTCAATGGACAGTTTACAAATTAAACAGTGAATTCAACTTTGTAGACAAACCCACTGATTGGGTGACAATAATTTGCACCTAGAATAATCTCAGTTATCTTGAGCAAAGTTTATACTGTAACCACTTTTAAAGTTTGTTTTACCATTATTACTGTATTAGACATATTTAGCATATAAATAGTTTAAAACTGGTTCTTTTTTTTTTAATGTTGCAAATGGTTTAATCATTAATTGTACTGTTGAATACTTGAAATGTATGTTTTAGTAAAATACAATAAAAAAAAAAAAAAAAAAAAAAGGGGTAGCGTCTTTGATTAATAATCAAAACATCTTCGGTCCCGGGTTCGATTCCCGCCACTGCCTAAATTTTGATAAATAATCAGCATTGACGGCCGAAGACTTCCGGCATAAGAAGTCAGCCTCATTCTGAAAACGGCCTTGTCAAAGAGAGAGGAGGAGCGGATAGAGGTTCAGCGCACTCTCTTGTCCTAGGGGTGCGAAATTGCCCCTAAAGGTGGAAGAATCAGCAATGATCAACGATATGAGGATGCAGAAGGCAATGGAAACCACTGCGTTAAAGACACGTAACGTGTATCCACAGGACATGTGGCCTCTAATTGAAGAAGTCTCATGATGATCTCTCCATTGGCAAAAGATTCCGGAATAGTCCCCCATTCGTATCTCCGGGAGGGCACTGCCAAGGGGGAGGTTACCATGAGAAAAAGGTTGAATAATCAACGAAAGGAAAACGTGTATCAGGATATTCAAAGGGTAATGCAGTATGTAAAGGAGAACGAAATTCTAATAGTCATGGGCGACTGGAATGCAGTTGTAGGGGAAGGAGCAGAAGGAAAGGTTACAGAAGAATATGGGCTTGGAATGAAAGAGGAGAAAGACTAATTGAGTTCTATAACAAGTTTCAGTTAGTAATAGCGAATACCCTGTTCACGAATCACAAGAGGAGGAGGTATACTTAGAAAAGGCCGGGAGATACGGGAAGATTTCAATTAGATTACATCATGGTCAGACAGAGATTCCGAAATCAGATACTGGATTGTAAGGCGTACCCAGGAGCAGATATAGACTCAGATCACAATATAGTAGTGATGAAGAGTAGGCTGAAGTTCAAGACATTAGTCAGGAAGAATCCATACGCAAAGAAGTGGGATACGGAAGTACTAAGGAATGACGAGATACGTTTGAAGTTCTCTAACGCTATAGATACAGCAATAAGGAATAGAGCAGTAGGCAGTACAGTTGAAGAGGAATGGACATCTCTAAAAAGGGCCATCACAGAAGTTGGGAAGGAAAACATAGGTACAAAGAAGGTAGCTGCGAAGAAATCATGGGTAACAGAAGAAATACTTCAGTTGATTGATGAAAGGAGGAAGTACAAACATGTTCCGGGAAAATCAGGAATACAGAAATACAAGTCGCTGAGGAATGAAATAAATAGGAAGTGCAGGGAAGCTAACACGAAATGGCTGCAGGAAAAATGTGAAGACATCGAAAAAGATATGATTGTTGGAAGGACAGACTCAGCATACAGGAAAGTCAAAACAATCTTTCGTGAAATTAAAAGCAACGGTGGTAACATTAAGAGTGCAACGGGAATTCCACTGTTAAATGCAGAGGAGAGAGCAGATAGGTGGAAAGAATACATTGAAAGCCTCTATGAGGGTGAAGATTTGTCTGATGTGATAGAAGAAGAAATAGGAGTCGATTTAGAAGAGATAGGGGATCCAGTATTACAATCGGAATTTAAAAGAGGTTTGGAGGACTTACGGTCAAATAAGGCAGAAGGGATAGATAACATTCCATCAGAATTTTTTAAATCTTTGGGGGAAGTGGCAACAAAACGACTATTCACGTTGGTGTGTAGATTATATGATTCTGGCGATATACCATCTGACATTCGGAAAAGCATCATCCACACAATTCCGAAGACGGCAAGAGCTGACAAGTGCGAGAATTATCGCACAATCAGCTTAACAGCTCATGCATCGAAGCTGCTTACAAGAATAATATACAGAAGAATGGAAAAGGAAATTGAGATTGCGCTAGGTGACGATCAGTTTGGTTTTAGGAAACGTAAAGGGACGAGAGAGGCAATTCTGACGTTACGGCTAATAATGGAAGCAAGGCTAAAGAAAAATCAAGACACTTTCATAGGATTTGTCGACCTGGAAAAAGCGTTCGACAATATAAAATGGTGCAAGCTGTTCGAGATTCTGAAAAAAGTAGGAGTAAGCTATAGGGTGAGACGGGTCATATACAATATGTACAACAACCAAGAGGGAATAATAAGAGTGGACGATCAAGAACGAAGTGCTCGTATTAAGAAGGGTGTAAGACAAGGCTGTAACCTTTCGCCCCTACTCTTCAATCTGTACATCGAGGAAGCAATGATGGAAATAAAAGAAAGGCTCAGGAGTGGAATTAAAATACAAGGTGAAAGGATATCAATGATACGATTCGCTGATGACATTGCTATCCTGAATGAAAGTGAAGAAGAATTAAATGATCTGCTGAACGGAATGAACAGTCTAATGAGTACACAGTATGGTTTGAGAGTAAATCGGAGAAAGACGAAGGTAATGAGAAGTAGTAGAAATGAGAACAGCGAGAAACTTAACATCAGGATTGATGGTCACGAAGTCAATGAAGTTAAGGAATTCTGCTACCTAGACAGTAAAATAACCAATGATGGACGGAGCAAGGAGGACATCAAAAGCAGACTCGCTATGGCAAAAAAGGCATTTCTGGCCAAGAGAAGTCTACTAATATCAAATACCGGCCTTAATTTGCGGAAGAAATTTCTGAGGATGTACGTCTGGAGTACAGCATTGAATGGCAGTGAAACATGGACTGTGGGAAAACCGGAACAGAAGAGAATCGAAGCATTTGAGTTGTGGTGCTATAGAATAATGGAAACATTATTGAAAATTATTGAAATATTATTGAAAATTAGGTGGATTGATAAGGTAAGGAATGAGGAGGTTCTACGGAGAATCGGAGAGAAAAGGAATATGTGGAAAACACTGATAAGGAGAAGGGACAGGATGATAGGACATCTGGTAAGACATGAGGGAATGACTTCCATGGTACTAGAGGGAGCTGTAGAGGGCAAAAACTGTAGAAGAAGACAGAGATTGGAATACATCAAGCAAATAATTGAGGACGTAGGTTGCAAGTGCTACTCTGAGATGAAGAGGTTAGCACAGGAAAGGCATTCGTGGCGGGCCGCATCAAACCAGTCAGTAGACTGATGACCAATTAAAGAAAAAAATGTCCACATACTACATTCGAAGTGTCCCACCCCAACACACTCATTACTCGTGGAAGACATTCTTACCAAGTCCCATAAGAGTTCGAGGAGTATGTGTGCATCCACATCGAAGAGGAAGGTTGTGGCCGTTATTGCCAGAACTATACACTTATATGGATATGGTATCTGTTCTTTATTTAAGTATATAATTAACATAGCCTTTAACCTGGCTTCAGAGATGAACTGGAGGTGTTGGCCAGAGTCAGAAAATTAGAGCCGATAGCGACAATAGCGTCTAGCCTGCTGAGAACTCAGTCGACAGGGCAGGTAGCATAGCGGGTACTAAAAGGCTAGAGACGGACGATGTACTAACAAATGCTGATAGGGAACCATAAGTTTCCGACAAAATAGAAAATTACAGCAAGGTAAATTATGAAGCGAGTATGCTTCCAGATGCAGAACAGGAGAGTTCCTGTGCTGATCAAGAGGGAGTAAAGTTTTTGTTAATAGATCTGAACTGAGAAGACATTGTGAAGACAGAAACGAAGGCACGTCAAAATGATGAGATCAGTGATGACAATGAAGTTGACAGTAATATGTGAAATCAAATCGTCAAATAGTAAAATAGACGCATAGACGTCGGAAATGCTATCAGCAAACATAAAGAAAATATCTTTGTTAAATGAAAACATTTAACTTCTACATAGGGAGACAGGTCCGTTCAAGGAAGATATGAAAATTATGGACGAAAGGGTGGACTCGTTAGAGAACAGGGTCAATCGAGATATATACAGGAATACAGACAGAGGAAATCAAAGTTCGTACGTTTGTTCAATCAGCAAATAACTCAGAAAGCAGATTGAGCTGACAGAAAGCAACAGCAATGAAGCTGGGCAGAATCCAGAAACATGAGTAAACGAAAAGATTGACAGTAAGGTGGGTGAACAAAGAACAGCTCATGATGGAACAAACATATCATTCGGAGTTTCCATTAACAGACAACTTTCAGAGAAAATAGAATGTTAGAACACGACCGTCGAATGAACAGTACCCTACCGTTTAGATGGGTATGTTTGAGAGTGCAGAAATCGATATTGAAAATTTTGACAGTAAGGGCACCCTTCTTCTAATAATTTTCGTGCATAAGTGTTCGACGTCAACAAAATAAGAACTGCAGAACAGAGGCTTATAAGAGTTTCTCAAAATTGGGCGATTAAAGCTGTTGAAGGATGTAATACCTTGAAAGAATTTTTTTTAAAAGTCATTAGAAACATATTGCTCACACCGTATGCAGATGGAATTGTGTTATGAATTTTTAGATGCACCTCCACAAAGATTGGCAGATAATAGAAAAGTGAAAGTGGTTTGTGAAGACTGGCACAAGTACAGCTGTGAGGACGGAGCGTGAGTCGTGATTGGGTAGCTCAGTTGGTAGAGCACTTGCCTGCGAAAGCCAAAGGTCCCGAGTTCGAGTCTCGGTCCTTCACACAGTTTTAATCTGCCAGGAAGTTTCATATCAGCGCACACTCCGCTGCAGAGTGAAAATCTCATAGCTTGTGAGCTGTGTAAAACTGTATTCTTCCTACGAAGCACCAGTACCTCTTCTTCCCCAATAGTCCAAAATTTTATCGTGTATTGTGTGTGTGTATTGAATCGAGGACCTAGAAACGACGGTGAGGCTTCGTCTCGCCGTAGCCCTCAGTGGTTCACAAATCCACATCAGGCCACAGCAGTCCATCCGCCCCAATGCCGCCCCACACCGAACCCAGTGTTATTGCACGGTTCGGCCCCCAGTGGACCCCCCCCCCCCCCCCGCCCCATTCCCCGGGAACGTCTCATACCAGACGAGCATAACCCCAAATGTTTGCTTGGTAGAGTAATTATGGTCTACGCGTACGTGGAGATAGTGTTTATGCAGCAATCGCCGACGTAGTGTAACTGAGGCAGAATAGGGGAACCAGGCCGCATTCGCCTTCTCGCTCGGGAAGCAGCGCGTTACACCGCGCGGCTCGCCGGGCGGGCTTATCGACCATTCTTTATCACGATGAAGTTGACACCAAATGAATTATGACAGGCTCTGAATTCAGCCACTCACCTGCGTATTTTGTCATCAATTTGTTTTCCTCTTTATGAGAACGATAAGTTTTGTAGTGGAAAAACTGTGAGTAATTGGTATACAGTTCTAATATCATAGTCAACCATTCAGGTGTAGCGCATCTAGAAAGACTTCATAATTGCGCCGTCCAGTGGAGCAGTAGCATCCCGTCGGTACAAATTACACAGTGATTCAGTGTTTCTGACTTGTTATAAGTTGCTGTTTATCATTTCATCAGCAGCTCACTTTGTGTGTTAGATTTGCTATTACATGCGGTTAAATAGTAAATAACACATTATTGTTGTGGCACATAGTCTACTCGTACACAATACCATCGTAATGGATTTATCGTAGCGCACTGGGTAGTAGAAAATTTATTCATATAAGCAAGAAATGAAACATCACATTTCCAGTTTAAGTAATACCTTATATGTAATTCAAGTGCTTCATATCCATCGGATCTCTAAGTAGTCTCCACAATCTGCTGACGTGTGTCAGAGAACACTTCAATGGCAGATTATTTCATGGCAGCGTCGAACGTATCATATTCCAAGAACGGCTTCTGAGATACGTTTCAGCACCTCAGACTTACACTGTTTCAGAATGAAGCCCTTTGTTCGGCGTCGCTAAAGCCATCAGTTTTGTTTGATATGATTGATAGCAGTATTTGAACGGCAGCTGGGAAGTACTTGTCATAAATCCGCCACGACAGCAAAACGTCTGACAGATTTCTGCTGGCGACAGCAATTTATGGCCATGTCAAGTGCGGCCGACGCTATTCGCGAAACACTCTTTCTTCTCGCCCAGCCTTGGCGTAACAGTGAATCTACGTCAGATCTTGTTTCTTGTCTCTCACGTCCTCCGTTGCTAAACGAAAGAGTTCGACACGGTTCCTATTGTTTCTATAGAGATTCTTTTGCTGCGAGTCTTCAGTTCTATAACTGAATTCTACAACTACAGTGGACGCGGCTTAGAGAATAGGACGATTCAAATAACCCGTTTGGTCATCCATATTAGGGCTTCTGATACTCCCTTGAACTGCTTAGGGAAAATGCTGGGATGTTTCCTTGAAAAAGGACACAACCAATATCTTTCCCCAGCCACCTTAAATCTAAGCTTTTACTCCATTACTAATGAACACATCGTTGACGGAGCATTAAACCCCACCCTTTCTCCTTTCCAGTTCTTATAGCAATTCTTGCACGAGAAATCACAGAATGCAAGGCTACTCAGAAGAAAGTCATACAAATTCGTAATTAATATTGACACGGTTTTACAACTACCCTAAAAATCTAGAAATAAGCGTACGGAGTTAAAATGAAACGGCCCTACATAGTTAATTATAGGTAAGGCAAATGCTAGACTGATATTCATTGGAAGAAACCTGAAGAAGCTAGTCCACCCACAATGGTGTTTACTTATAAAAACCTGTTGACCGATATTAGAATACAGGGTGATTCAAAAAGAATACCACAACTTTAGGAATTTAAAACTCTGCAACGACAAAGGGCAGAGCTAAGCACTATCTGTCGGCGAATTAAGGGAGCTATAAAGTTTCATTTAGTTGTACATTTGTTCGCCATTTCAGCCAATAAAGTTTTTGGTCCCTTTTTCTTCGAAGGTGCTACTGTAACTGGACTGCAGTATCTGGAGATTTTAGAGAATTGGCTGTTCCCTCAGCTCGAACAAGAAGCACAACAATTCATATTTCAGCAGGATGGAGCGCCACCACATTGGCAGTTATCTGTGCGTAACTACCTGAACGTCAACTACCCGAGGCGATGGATCGGCCGCCAGGCAGCCCGTGACAGAGCACGTCATCACTGGCCTCCAAGAAGCCCTGATCTTACCCCCTGCGATTTTTTCTTATGGGGGTACGTTAAGGGTATGGTGTTTCGGCCACCTCTCCCAGCCACCATTGATGATTTGAAACGAGAAATAATAGCAGCTATCCAAACTGTTACGCCTGATATGCTACAAGAAGTGTGGAACGAGTTGGAGTATCGGGTTAATATTGCTCGTGTGTCTGGAGGGGGCCATATTGAACATCTCTGAACTTGTTTTTGAGTGAAAAAAACCCTTTTCAAATACTCTTTGTAATGATGTATAACAGAAGGTTATATTATGTTTCTTTCATTAAATACACATTTTTAAAGTTGTGGTATTCTTTTTGAATCACCCTGTATTTCTCGTCAGTCTATTATCTGTACCGGATAGGACTGGCAGAGAAAACCGGTCCAAAAGTTTCAATGAAGAGCAGCACATTTCGATAAAGGTTCATTTATTAAACAGGAAACATCACGGAAATTCCTAGCCTTCGCGCGTGGCAGCCGTTGCAAGAGAGGCGTCTAATGTTCAAATGTGTGTAAAATCTTACGGGACTTAACTGCTAAGGTCATCAGTCCCTAAGCTTTCACACTACTTAACCTAAATTATCCTAAGGACAAACACAAACACCCATGCCCGAGGGAGGATTCGAACCTCCGCCGGGACTAACCGCAAAGTCCATGACTGTGGGGCCTAGACCGCTCGGCTAATCCCGTGCGGAGCAAGAGTGGCGTCCTGCATAATGGTGTAGATTACTGTTAAATTTCCGATATCCTGCATTCCAAGAACAGTCAACCAATATATAGCTCCCTCCTACATACGTCTCGATAAAACGTAAGTTCAGGCTCACACGGAGGCTTACCAATAGCCGTCTTCCCGTGAAACATTCTGGTCTTGAACAGAAAAGTGGGATGTCACAGTGATAGACCAAGTACCCTCCTCCACAGTCCACGAGGTGGCTTGCGTGGTATACATATAGATGTATTAAAATATTGAATATGTTTAACGTCGTTAATGAAACTATTGAAACAGGATTATTTAGTTCTCCACTATTTGTTGTTTGCCTGGGAATTTATTGTCTACGTACATTTTTCACGAGAGTGATGCCAACCGCCTTGCCACGTTGAGCACATCGGCTCCCCTGAGATCAGCGCAGTGAAGCGACGTCTGGCGTCGCCTGTAATTCTATAGGTAACCGCCCGTGAAAGCCACGCGCTGTTGGCAACTTCCCCTTTGCTCTTTACGGTAAAGGGGAGGAGGGGTGGTAGCGGTGAGTTTCTGATCGCCAGACTTTGCTCCAAATAACCTGGATTAAATTCCAAACCTCTCCGCAATGCCTCGTGAAGTAAAGATATGAGACACCGTTGAGACAGACCCACCCATGGATGGGCTGGTTAAGATCGGTGAATCCTTCAGTGCCTCTCGAAAAGAATGGGCTATGTGCTTGCAACGGGTTTCATCCTCTTCTTTCTCTCATCGTTATCCAACACGAACCAACACTATACTCCACGCACACACATTCTACACAACTACACTTACCAGATACACTGAAACACACAATTCTCGTTCTTATTGCCGAACAAGGTGGATGTATGAGCCCTTGGGGTCTGCGAACCAGCCATGCAACTTTACTCTCATACAGGAATGATCACCTTTAGCAATGATTTACTATCGTGGCTCAGACCCTCATGAACCCGTAGTCGTGCATTACTTCATGATGTCATGCAGGTGGCTACTACTGTGTTTTATAAGAGTGTTTTTTCTACACATACGTCTAGTACGTAGGTGCTAATAACGGCATCTTATAACGCGGCCATCGGCATTTACTGTGAAAGATGTTACTTTATTGACCGTGAAGACATCAGACTACACGACATCGAGTTGTAGCAGAACTGCAGTACGCGCGGTAAAATTATTCTACTTTATGTCCATTCACGTACTGATAATAAATAGTAATTAACCAAAGAAATCAACGAAGACAAGTGATCGATTGACATAGAGCAGCTAACGATGTGTAACACTGGATCACACAACACTCATTGGCACTATCATACACACACATTTTAATACTATTCAAGGATTAATCAAAATAACTACTTATACAGATAAAATAGTGCAAATACTATACTGAATGATTAACCGTAATGACTGGGAAAGCACTCTGGTAACAAAACTTTGTTATTCAGTGACAAAAGAATTTTTAAGGAAAATAGTTGAGAGAATAATCAATTGTTTACACTGGTTTTAATTCAATAGTCTCAGAATGTGAACTTAAACTGTTAATGAGTAACGGCGCTTTACAAATAACTTAGCTGTATTGTTTCTGCAACATCGCTCTTCAGTGACAGATAAATAATTTCTGTATCCTTCCTCCTCCCTCTTACAAGCATGTTATGTTAATTATTACGTAATCACACTTGTTTTAGTATCCCCATATAACGTCACGTTTTAAATATCCTGCCATACATATTATACTGATCATAACATAATGCTTACAGTTGCACAGAGATCACACGCAATTCCGCCACCAATAGAGTGGCATAGACTACTCTGAAAGTTTTTCTGTGAGGAAAGACTGTGCATATCTAGCGCATCTTTTGTACAAAGACAGCAATTGTTATACATACATTGTTTCTCCCTAACACACATTTCACATAATTTGTATTTTAAAATAATTGATTAAGCAGATTAGAATTATCTGCAAATAATAAAGTGCTGAGACAGAAATGATGAATTTTTGCAAACAGTTTCTTACGCTAATAACAGACAGCGCTACTGGTTACAGTTACAGGACAGGTGCGCATATTTTGGAATCTCATAGGTCAGACTATGTACTGAAATTAATAAACTCACCAAAAAAACTATGTTGTGCATCCATGCTTCACATTTGAGTGACTAGCTACATGTTACTGCCTTGACATAACTCTGTCATTACACTTTCCCCTCCAGTCCATCTCTGGTTTTCAACAAGAAACACTTGCTGAACTGCCTCAAACCGTCCTGAAGAGCTATAAAGATGCAATAGACGAGTCTAAAAATGAGTAACTGTCATTATTGGGTTTAATAAATAAAGTAGAGAATTTACCTACTTGGACTGAAAAGTGCAGATTACGCAAAGAACAAACACAGTTACACATTTCTACTGCGCCTACAAAAACAGAAAGATAAGTGCTGATTTAGGTCAGCCAGTATCTACTCTTTTATATCACAGCGAGTTTAGCGTAGGTGTGTCAAATTATTACAGAAATTTTCAAATATATATATATATATATATATATATATATATATATATATATATATATATATATGCTTCATAAATGCTATTTAGTTGAAAATTTTCATGAGAATTTGATACTGATGGGCTAAACTCGGTATGATGAGAAAGAGTAGATAGTGGCTCACCTGAATTAGCACTGATCTCCGTGTTTTCACATGCACATAGAAATCTGTAACTGATGTATAGTAAATTTTAATCTCATAATTACATACTGAAATAATATCAGCAAATTCTAAATATATCATACACATCTCATCAACATAGTAAAATTATACATTCTGAAACTGAATGGAAATTGTGCAATGCTTAAATTATCAAAATTCATGTACATTCACTATTAACAACATACTGTAAGATTGCAAATCCATGAAAAAGAATAATACGTTTAGGCATACATTATACATCTTATTCCATCAAAATTTAATTTAATCTTATACTTGTTAACTACATAATCACTGAATCTAGAAATATGAAATAAAAGTTCTGATTGTTAATTTTATCAAAAAGTGTTTCACTGCTGATTACTCTTCCAGAAATAAAACTGCATAAAGAAATATTTTGGAAGGTTCTTCAATTCCACTGTATGTCAGGACTACTGCTTCAAAGTGAACTGTCTATCAGAAGCAAAATTAATCATAACATTACAAAGTATTATATTCATATTTAAACTAAATAATTTATATTTTAAACATTTTTAGTAAAATGTAGAGTCTTGATTCAGCATCTACATTTCCAATTAATGCAAACAATATTTTTACAGCATTTCATATCCAACACTGATTACAAGTACTATTCTCAGAAATATGTTCTTAAATTCCTGAAACTGAAAAATACTTGTTACTTAATATCACTTGTTGTTGCACACTCTGAATTCTTGTCTGTCCCTTTCCTGTAAAGTTAATTGAAATTATCCTTGTTATCTTCACATCACCTTAGGTTCATTTGATAATTGCTCAATGTGTACACAAAACCATCGCAGCTTCTTGAAGCCTCTTTCAGTTGAATGTGCATGATAAGGCTCCTGTCTGCCCTTCCTATTCTGCAGTCATCCGCCACTTTGTCCTTTGCTGTATAATCTTATTTTGGTGTTAGCAGTTCTGTTTAACATGTCATCTCATCAAAAACGTACTTTTTTCAGTCTTTGTTGACATAAAATTTTCAGTCATGGTTCCTGATGGCGTCCACCTGGTATGTCATTGGCATTCTAGTTGTTCATCTTACTTTGACTAGCCACTGCAGAAATTTACATTATATCTCTTCAGTATCATATAAAGGTTTAAAATATTTTAAATGGTTCAACTAATACTGTTACTCACTCCTGTCATACTCTACTTATTCCTAAGTGATTACAAGAAATTTAAAAACCTCTTAAAGTAATGAATAACTAAATTCCTTAATGTCCCTTAGCATAAACATGTTCAAAAAATTTAATTTCTAAATACTGACATAGTTTTCCACATTTACCTTCTCTTTTACAGCATACTCCTAATCATAGTCTCATCTAGATTTCACTGGTACAGCATCTGATCATATTTATGGCACAAGCTACTTTTGTGCAGTTAACTGTTAAACTTCAATGGAAACATCTCCCAGGATGTGGCTAATCAATGTCTCCGCAACATCCTTTCTTTCAGGAGTACTAGTTCTGCAAGGTTCGCAGGAGAGCTTCTGTTAAGTTTGGAAGGTAGGAGACGAGGTACTGGCAGAAGTAAAGCTGTGAGGACGGGGCGTGAGTCATGCTTGGGTAGCTCAGTTGGTAGAGCACTTGCCCGCGATAGGCAAAGGTCCCGAGTTCGAGTCTCGGTCCGGCACACAGTTTTAACCTGCCAGGAAGTTTCTGCTCACAAGCTGATTGCGTGATACTTCCCTATTACTTATTCTTTCAAATCTTGTGTTACATAGGGAAAGAAGGAAAGTCTTTCTGTACTTACAAGTCAGCCGGTTCCTACGCAGTTCTGTCCCCATCCTTATAACGGAAACGCTCCATAGCATCCTCCCCAGATTTAGTGGTACGATGGCCCATTAGATAACCCGTCAAATCCTGAACACAGATCAAGCTTGAAAACAATGAGGTGAACTGAACTGTAGAAAAAAGAAACAAAATAATCGTGACGTCGGCTTGATGTCTTTACGGTGGTGAACAGTAAAGGGGGAGATCCGGTAAGACAAGTGATGGCCGAAGTGAGCAGATGTATGGCCACAGGTGATCTATAATGGCCTACACATATTGTCGAGATATCGGAAATAGGAATAAAGAAGTCGTGGCTCACACACATGTGTAGATGACTCAAAACGTTATGGAGAGAAACAGGTGTTTGTAAATTCGAGATTTCGCGTACCATGTGATGTCTAGCGACCACTGAAACATTCGCCTTACCAGGTTGCGTCCAGTGAGGCCCCAATACGAGGGGTTATTACGACAGAGAAATTCCCTCTCACATCAAAGAGGAGTTTCTACATGTCTGATTCAATCTCGGTATGCGTTTATTTGATTAGCTGCGGGAAGTCTTTGTGCCGCCCAGTTGACACGTGGGATGTGAATGACGTTGGATATGAAGATAATAGAAAATGATGTAACGCAGCTGCTGCAGAAAAGCATCAGTGGTTCCAGCAAGTCTGACTATAAACTGGAATGCATAAGAGATGAGCGGAAAAGGCTTGATACCAGAATGAGAAAGTTTGTGAAAGAGAAAGCTAGAAAGAACCCACAAAATCAGAAATTAGCTGCAGGATTATTATGTCTTAGGCATAAGAAGGAACACGAAAATTCGAGCAATAAAGCTCTGCGAACCACTTTTTGTGGAAAACTGTCAACAAATGAAACGTTTATAATTATTTCTGCCCAGTTGTTCCAGTAATCAGGCGTCAATATCAGTAAAGGGTGCATGGGGGACATTTGCATGTGCATAAACATTCATTCACCGCATCTGTTACGGACACTGTTTAAAGCCAATTGTCGGAGATCTCTCAAATCCGTAGTTGTTGAGGAAGTCCTTTCATTGAAAAATTCAAAGGTGTAATGTCATTTAAAGTATATTACCCGGACCAAATTCTTTCATTTAAGTTCCAGTTTCAAAACGCTGTTGGAAGTGAACTACTGCTCAGAACAACGTCAAAGTAGAGCAACACGTTATTGACGCATGGAGAAACGCCATGAAGAAAGACCAAACTTTGACCAAAAGATGGCGTTGTAACCGTGAACTCGCAAAGCTCTTTTACAAGAACGGTGACTGTGTGCCAGTAGCAGAAGTTCGGGAAACTCATGGGTATGAAAACAAGAATTAGTCAGATTTCTGCAAAGGGTCTGTAGAAAATGATTACAAAATTCGTAAAGGTAGTTTCGTTTAAAGTGCAGTGTGGCAGAGGGAGGAACGCAGTTGATCCGTCTTCTGTTGGAGATGTGGTCACAGTATTATAGGAGTGGTCGAGCGGTGGCTTCCCAGAACGTTGGACATTCCTGCGAGCACGGTACATAAAATTCTACACAATATCTGCATTGCTATCTATTCAAAGTCACCCATGTTTAGGAACTGCTTTCTGCTAGTCTGGTAGCAAGACAAACGTTAGCTCTGGAATTTCTTGCTGTCATGGAAGTGAACAATTAATGTCCATTGAACATTCTGTGGACAGACTAAGCCCGTTTCCTCCTCCAAGGATATGTCAATATGCAGATTTGTAGAGTATGGACAACGGAAAATCCAGAGGCACATTAACCGATACCACTTCACTCTAGAAACGTGACTGTAAGTTGGGGATTGGCGGGATCGTTTATTGTAGGGCCGTAATGTTTCGAGGAGATATGTCCTGCGGGTCTTATTACACTCACCGTCACTGGTAAACGCTACGAGCGTACTTTACGCACCAAGGTCATTTCAATCGTTCCACAGCATCGATGTTGTGGTGTCACCGCCAGACACCACACTTGCTAGGTGGTAGTTTAAATCGGCCGCGGTCCATGTAGTACATGTCGGACCCGCGTGTCGCCACTGTGATCGCAGACCTAGCGCCACCACCAAGGCAGGTCTCGTGATACGAGAGTGGACTCGGCCCCAGTTGTACGAGAACCAAGCTACCGCCCAGTTGTACGCGAACCTAGCTATCCCCCAGTTGTACGAAGCCTTTCTCTCTCATTAGCCGAGAGACAGAATAGCCATCAGAAGTTAATGGCTACGAACTAGCAAGGAGCCATTTGTATCAGTGCCTATAGCTTACGAGTAATCGAGAGAGATGTATTCCAAGGAATAAATAAAAGTTAAGTAAAAAAATCATCTACATACTTTTCTTCTTATTCATTCATAAGTTTTTATGTTCCAGACTTCACGCCCGTCTGCTTATTGCCGTTCGTGCACTATCGGCCACAGCGTTAGTTTAGCGTGCCTTTCTTTTGGCTACTACCGTGTGGCGTAACAGTCTTGTTACGTCACTACAGATGTGTTGGTATTTTTATGCAAGATGGTGCTCCTCAGTACATGAGCCGATGAAACGGCTGCAGCAGAGGCATATCGACAATGATATATTATTAGCCGTCATTTCCCTACGACCTGGCTGTCCAGATCACATGACCTTAATCCATGTAACTTCTGACTGTGGGACCGTCTGAAAGATGTGTTCAATGTTCCAGTTAAGAACGTAGCTGAATTAAAGGCACGCACTGCGGAACACCTTCAGGACGCAAGCCCGAGACACTCGAGTTGTTATATCTCTTGTTTTATTACTTTCCTCGTTTCTTCCTGTGTAAAACGGTGTCAAAAAAATATTTTCGCATTCGGAGGAGGAATTTGGTGAGTGAAACTGTATGAGAAGATTCCAGTGCAACGAGAAACGCCTTTGTTTTAATGATGTCCACTCAAAATCCTCTAACATGTCAGGACACCCTCTTCTCTACTTCGTGATAATACAAAACGTGCTGCTATCCCCTGAATTTTCTCGATGTACTTCGATAATCCTCTCTCGTATGGATCCCACAACGTGCAGCAGTACTCCTAAAGAGGACGGACAAGCGTTGTGTAGGCAGTCTCTTCAGTAAACCTGTTACTTATTCTGTTCTGCCAGTAAAAAGCAGTCTTTGGTTTGTCATCCCCACAACATTTCTGTGTTCTTCCCAATTTCGGTTGTTCTTAATTGCAATTCCCAGATATTTAGTTGAATTTACGGTCTTCATATATGACTGATTTAACGTCTAACCGATGTTTAACGAATTCCTTGTAGCAGTCATGTGAATGTACCTAAACTCTTCATTATTCATGGTTAACTTCCAATTTTCGCATCATACAGGTACCTTTTGTAAATATTTTCGCTGTTTGTTTTGATCTTCTGATGACTGTATTAGACGATAAACAACAGCATCATCCGCGAACAACCTGTGACGAATTCAGTCCCTCAATAGCGTATCACGAAAAGAAATTTTCTCCTCATCAGGATTCTCATTTGATTTCGCGGCACATTTCCATAGTGCTTGCGTATTGATCGAAGCTACTAGTATCAAATCTCGCGGCACACCTCTGAATTTCTTCTACATCTACATCTACATCTACATCTAGATGATTACTCTGCAGTTCACATTTAAGTGCTTGACAGAGGGTTCATCGAACCACAATCATACTATCTCCCTACCATTCCATTCCCGAACAGCGCGCGGGAAAAAAGAACACCTAAGCCTTTCTGTTCGAGCTCTGATTTCTCTTATTTTATTTTGATGATCACTCCTACCTATGTAGGTTGGGCTCAACAAAATATTTTCGCATTCGGAAGAGAAATTTGATGACTGAAATTTCGTAAATACATCTCGCCGTGACGAAAAACGTCTTTGCTTTAATGACTTCCATCCCAACTCGCGTATCATATCTGCCACACTCTCCCCCCTATTACGCGATAATACAAAACGAGCTGCCCTTTTTTGCACCCTTTCGATGTCCTCCGTCAAGTAAAGATCCTGGTAAGGATCCCACAGCGTGCAGCCAGATTCTAACAGACGACGAACGACTGTAGTGTAAGCTGTCTCTTTAGTGGACTTGTTGCATCTTCTAAGTGTCCTGCCAATGAAATGCAACCTTTGGCTCGCCTTCCCCACAATATTATCTATGTTGTCTTTCCAACTGAAGTTGTTCGTAATTTTTACACCCAGGTACTTAGTTGAATTGATAGCCTTGAGAATTGTACTATTTATTGAGTAATCGAATTCGAACGGATTTCTGTTGGAACTTATGTGGATCACCTCACACTTTTCGTTATTTAGCGTAAACTGCCACCTGCCACGCCATACAGCAATCTTTTCTAAATCGCTTTGCAACTGATACTAGTCTTCGGATGACCTTACTAGACGGTAAATTACAGCATCATCTGCGAACAACCTAAGAGAACTGCTCAGATTGTCACCCAAGTCATTTATATAAATCAGGAACAGCAGAGGTCCCAGGGCGCTTCCCTGGGGAACACCTGATATCACTTCAGTTTTACTCGATGATTTGCCGTCTATTACTACGAACTGCAACCTTCCTGACAGGAAACCACGAATCCAGTCGCACAGCTGAGACCATACCCCATAGGCCCGCAGCTTGATTAGAAGTCGCTTGTGAGGAACGGTGCCAAAGGCTTTCCGGAAATCTAGAAATACGGAATCAACTTGAGATCCCCTGTCGATAGCGGCCATTACTTCGTGCGAGTAAAGAGCTAGCTGTGTTGCACAAGAACGATGTTTTCTGAAACCATGCTGATTACGTATCAATAGATCGTTCCCTTTGAGGTGATTCATAATGTTTGAATACAGTATATGCTTCAAAACCCTACTGCAAACCGACGTCAATGATATAGGTCTGTAGTTCGATGGATTACTCCTACTACCCTTCTTAAGCACTGGTGCGACCTGCGCAGTTTTCCAATCTGTAGGTACAGATCTATCGGTGAGCCAGCGGTTGTATATGACTGCTAAGTAGGGAGCTATTGTATCAGCGTAATCTGAAAGGAACCTAATCGGTATACAATCTGAACCTGAAGACTTGCTCGTATCAAGCGATTTGAGTTGCTTCGCAACCCCTAAGGTATCTACTTCTAAAAAACTCATGCTAGCAGGTGTTCGTGTTTCAAATTCTGGAATATTCCATTCGTCTTCCCTGGTGAACGAATTTCGGAAAACTGCGTTCAATAACTCCGCTTTAGCAGCACAGTCGTCGGTAACAGTACTTCGATGTCTTAATTTAACTCTATCTAATGGGGATCTCAAATACTCGAGCAGAATTCAAGTTCTGTACACTGTGCCTTTATAGATCAGTTACACTACATTACAACTCTCACAGTAAACAGAAGTCGACCGTTCATCATACCCATCACTTGCCCCAAGTACTCGCCTACTCTGTGTCCAATTGCAATGTTACACCTAGGTATCCATCGCATCGATAACATATGTAATGCAGTTGTATCAAATGCTTTCCAGCAACCAGTAAAGTACAAGTCATTTCATCTTCTCAAGTTTTATGTGCGAGAAATGCAAATTTTTTACCTTGCCAGCATATATTCATTTATTTAGAGATTATTAAGTTTAATCACGGTTTCAAAACTTTTTTTCTCTCTGTTTACAAGCAGACAGAAGACCGTCACTGCTCGATTGTTAATTCGCTTGTTTTCGTTTCTAGATACTGCTAATGATCTCACTTCTGTTTCTGCGAGTGCAAAATGGTTTAGTGTTGTGACTAGGAATCCTGTATTCTCTGTTCACTAGACAAACAATCAAACAACTGGTATTATGAGTTTTATTACAACTTGACAGGCACATATACTTTGATTCGTGTCGCAACCAAAGGGCGACATACAAAATAATCAGTCTTCTTCAGAAAATACAAAGACAAGTCTGTGCAACATAGAGATACTCATGGTAGAGGCTACGATTCTTCGGCTTACGAAGTCGAATCTGCTAACCAAGTGGCTAACGTTAAGCTGCTATCAAAGTGGGCCACCAACAGTCGGGAGCGGCGCTTAAGTCCTCTTCACATAGGGGCCGCTGCTTTCGCGTTGCCGTCCTGCAGCGAGGTCAGTTGGCATGCGATTGGTTGACCTCTTCTCACAGCCGTCTCTCCTCTGTCGTTTCCGACTGGCGTGCCGGCGCTGACTTTACGCCGTAACAGTTAGAACAAAAAGAGAAATTTTGGAATAATACGTATGACAGTGTTCATAATACATTATTCGGAAACGTGCATGTTATTTCTTCATCAGTGCACAATAATCCATTTGGCATATTAAAAAACCAGCCAGAATAGCTGGAAAAAGTTTACGATTTTTTCAGATGCTTGAAGAAGAATGTACCTGGCATAATTCTAACGTCATGAATCAGTAAGGGAATACTAATGGTAACCTAACGCTGCCGTCTATGCTCGCTAGCAGATTTACTAAAGGCAGACACTTTGATGATGAAGTTTTTATTAGAAAATGTACAGCAGCAAAACAGAATTGTTAACAGGCTAATAAGAAAATTCATTTAGATTTTGAGCTTAAGCAATGAAATCACGACCAACGGAAAATAAACTCACAACAACAGACAAGAACAGCGCTAGAGCCATTCGAAAGAGCAGACATGCAAATAATAGAGTGTGTACAATGCTGGATGTCCCTTAGTGTCCAAAGAGATAAACCTTTTTTCTGATATTCTCTCCTGTGAAAGTCTCTTCAAATCGGAGTAGCACTTATACTCAACGTCCTCTGTTATTTGTTGGGTGTATTCCAAACTCTACCTTGGCCCCAGTTTTTACCCATTGCAACACCTCCTAATTACATCGAAATTATTTCCTGGTGTCTTCATACATATCCTGTTAGTCTATCACTTCTTCTTGTCAGAAATTTTCTAACGTTTCATTCTTCACCGGTTCTGCGGAGAACTGCCTCATTTACCTTCTTACCCGTTTACCTAATTTTCAGAAATCTTCTATAGCAACACAACTCAAATGTTTCGATTTTCTTCTGCTCCTGTTTTCGCACAGTTAAAGATTCATGTGCAGAAGTACATTATCAGAAATATCTCTCTCTGATAACACAAATATTTGACACGAGCAGACTTCTATTAGACAGAAATGCCCTATTTGTCTGTGCTGTCTGCTTTTTACGACCTCCTTCAATCGTCTACCTTATATTAGATAGTAGCAGAATTTCCTCACTTCGACTACTTCGTGGTCCCCAGCTCTGATGTTAACTATCTCACGAATTCCGTTCCTTCTACTCCTCATCACTTTCATCTTTTATCGGTTTACTTTTAATCCATATTCTGTTTTTAGTAGACTGTTCATTCCATTCAGAGTCACCCACAGTTGTTTCTCAATTCTACTGAAGATAGCAATGTCATAAGCATATGTTATTGTTGATAATCTTTCACCCCTAATTTTAATCCTCTCGTGTGCCTATCTTATACTATATTGAATGCTTCTTCCATGCACATAATGAAAAGTAGACGATAGAGACTGTATCCGTGTCCTACACACATTTTCATCCAGCTCGTTGTTCTTGGTATTCCTTACCTACAGCTCCTTCTTGGTTCTTGCAGTTATTGCATGTTACCCTTGTTTCCCTACAGTATGCACCTCTTTTACTAAGAATTTCAAAAATTTTGCGTTTTGCGCCATTTTTGTCAAAAATCCGATAAATGTATCTCTGTTTTTCGTAACTCTTGTTTCCATGATTAAGCGCAACGTCAGAGATGGGACTCTGGTGCCTTTGCCCTTCCTAAAATCAAACTGCTCGTCACCTAAGAGATAATGTATATTATTTTGTCAGTAACATGGATGTATGAGCTGCTTATTTGTTTCTACGATGGTTTTCGCACATATTTGTCTCGCTGTCTTCGAAATTGTGATCATCATACTTTTCCGAAAGTATGATTGTACTTCTCCAGTTGTACATATTCTGCACATCGTCGCGTTTAGTTGTCACTTTCCCTAGTGATTTTAGAAAGCCCTTTTGTCTTGTTTGATCACAGGTCTTTTGAAGCTGTTTCAAACTCTGACTGCAATACTGTACCCTTATGTCTTCCATATCGACTTCTGTTTCCTCTTCTATCACTTCATCAAACAGTAGCTCGCCCTTGTAGAGGCCTTCAATGCGCTTTTTCCTCGTATCCGCCCTCTCTTCTTCCCTTACCAGAGGGATTCCTTCTGCTTCTTTAATGTTGACCGTTGATTTTCATTTCATCGAAAGCTGTTTTTTTTCTACATTTTGAATCGGACATTAAAACGACCACGTGTTTTTCGATTACTTCGGGTTTCCTACTGCACTTCCCATTTACTTTATTCCTCTATGATTTACATTGCTGCATTCATGTCTTTCTGTGAGAAATTTAGTACTTCTTTCCTTCAGCGGTCGGTTGCATAACTTTTATTGTTACCTCAAAGGTTTTTGCAGATTTGTTGTTTCTACCTATATTCTCGTTTGTCCGACTTCTGTGACTTCCCGTTTTAGAGATATCCATTGCTCTTCGCCTCAGCTGACTACTGTGGTATACTAATCTTCAAACACACCTCATCATTCCTCAGTACTTCGGTGCCCCACTTCTTTCCACGTTCTCTCTTATTGACGGCTCTCTCAAAGTCCAGCCTGCACTTCGTCATTGCTAAGTTGTTTTCTGACTATATATCTGCTGCTTGGTACATCTTTCAATCCTGTATCTTTAGGCCTTTTGCAAATACACCTTCTCTTCCTGTGATTTTGAACAGTGTATGCACTACTACCAGCTGAACTCAGCTGAACTTAGTTAGTCTGTCTTCTCTCTCATTTCCGCTATCTAGCCCGTATTATCCCGTAACACCGTCTTCGATTTCTTTCCGTACCTCAGCGTTCCAGTCGCTCATGATTATTAGATCAACGTCTCCCATTACATAATGACTTACACGTCCAGTGACCTGATACAAACCATCTCTTCATCTTGTGCTTGTGCGTCGCCATGTATACCTTAATTATTGTAATTATCGTTGGTTTCCTGCCGATTCTGATGGTAATGATCGTAGTACTGTTTTGTTTAAAATAACCCACTCTTCTAATTCATGGTGAATCCTACTCTCGTCACAAAGTTTCTATCCCTGTCGATATTACTCTATGACCTTCTGATCAGAAAACTTTATCTCCCTTTCATTTCACTTCACTGATCCGACAATATCTAAAATAAACGTACGCATTACCTTTTCAGTTTTTCTAGCTTCCCTACCACATTCATACTCGTTACCTCTCTCTTTCCGACTCGCATAATGATATCTTTGTGTTGGTTACTGACTCATTTCTCTTGGATACCTCCCTCTTGGCAGTCCCATCCCGGAGATCCGAATGGGGAGACTAATTCGCATTTCTAAGCCAATTGAGAGCTCATTATGAGATTTTTTGACTTACAGAGCACACTGTCTTTAATGCAGTGGTTCCCATTGGCCCAAGCCTTACTATTCTTCCGCCTTTTAAGTGCAGTTTCCCATTCCAATTGCAAGAGGGTGCCCTGAACAGGTGCTGCTCCTATTAGCTCTTTCATAAGGCCGATGGCGGAAAGAGGCTGTTCCTTACGGCGGAAGTTTTCAACCACTATTCCGTCTATTTAGAGCACTGGCAGGGATTGTTTACTTGGAACACCATTCTGATTGGTGCTCTTGCAGAAGATGTTTGTTAGCCTTTACTGAAAAGACCTACTGAATAAACCGAAACTGAAAATATAGAATATGAAGCAACAAATATTGTTATATGCTTTGACGGGAACTAGCAGAAACATGGACGCACCTCACTGAAGGGGTTTGAGTCAGCTTTCAATGGTTCTTGTTATATATAATCAGTTTTTTATGATCCGATATTTATATTCATATCCATTTTCATACAGTGACATATGTCGATTTAGCACCGCAAACAGAAAGAGGACTTCCCATTTCTCCCAAACAGTTTTTCATTCCCCGAGTTGAGTCTTGCTATTGTGTTAGTGAAAGATGTTACGTTAATTATGAGCCGGTAAGACAAGTGATGGCCGAAGTGAGCAGATGTATGGCCACAGGTGATCTACAATGGCCTACGCATATACTCGAGATATCGGAAATAGGAATAAAGAAGTCGTGGCTCACACACATGTGTAGATGACTCAAAGCGTTATGGAGAGAAACAAGTGTTTGCAAATTCGAGATTTCGTGTACCATGTGATGTCTAGCGGCCACTGAACCATTCGCCTTACCAGGTTGCGTCCAGTGAGGCCCCAATACGAGGGGTTATTACGACAGAGAAATTCTCTCTCACATCAAAGAGGAGTTTCTACATGTCTGATTCAATCTCGGTATGCGTTTATTTGATTAGCTGCGGGAAGTCTTTGTGCCGCCCAGTTGACACGTGGGATGTGAATGACGTTGGATATGAAGATAATAGAAACGGATGTAACGCAGCTGCTGCAGAAAAGCATCAGTGGTTCCAGCAAGTCTGCCTATAAACTTGGAATGCATAAGAGATGAGCGGAAAAGGCTTGATACCAGAATGAGAAAATTTGTGAAAGAGAAAGCTAGAAAGAACCCACAAAATCAGAAAGTAGCTGCAGGATTATTATGTCTTAGGCATAAGAAGGAACACGAAAATTCGAGCAATAAAGCTCTGCGAACCACTTTTTATGGAAAACTGTCAACAAATGAAACGTTTATAATTATTTCTGCCCAGTTTTTCCAGTAATCAGGCGTCAATATCAGTAAAGGGTGCATGGGGGACATTTGCATGTGCATAAACATTCATTCGCCGCATCTGTTACGGACACTGTTTAAAGCCAATTGTCGGAGATCTCTCAAATCCGTAGTTGTTGAGGAAGTCCTTTCTTTGAAAAATTCAAAGGTGTAATGTAATTTAAAGTACAGGGTGATTCAAAAAGAATACCACAACTTTAAAAATGTGTATTTAATGAAAGAAACATAATATAACCTACTGTTATACATCATTACAAAGAGTATTTAAAAAGGTTTTTTTTCACTCAAAAACAAGTTCAGAGATGTTCAATATGGCCCCCTCCAGACACACGAGCAATATCAACCCTATACTCCAACTCGTTCCTTACTCTCTATAGCATATCAGGCGTAACAGTTTGGATAGATGCTGTTATTTCTCGTTTCAAATCATCAATGGTGGCTGGGAGAGGTGGCCGAAACACCATATCCTTAACATACCCCCATAAGAAAAAATCGCAGGGGGTAAGATCAGGGCCTTTTGGAGGCCAGTGATGAAGTGCTTTGTCACGGGCTGCCTGGCGGCCGATCCATCGCCTCGGGTAGTTGACGTTCAGGTAGTTACGCACAGATAAGTGCCAATGTGGTGGCGCTCCATCCTGCTGAAATATGAATTGTTGTGCTTCTGGTTCGAGCTGAGGGAACAGCCAATTCTCTAACATCTCCAGATACTGTAGTCCAGTTACAGTAGCACCTTCGAAGAAAAAGGGACCAAAAACTTTATTGGCTGAAATGGCACAGAAAACGTTCACCTTAGGCGAGTCACATTCATACTGAGTTATTTCCCGCGGATTCTCAGTGCCCCATATACAGACATTGTGACGGTTGACTTTCCCGTTAGTGTGGAAAGTTGCTTCATCAGTAAACACAATCTTTGTAACGAAAGATTCATCTGTTTCCATTTGAGCAAGGATAAAATCACAGAAATCGATTCTTTTAATCTTATCAGCTGCAGACAGTGCTTGAACCAATTTCATGCGATAAGGTTTCATAACTAACCTTTTTCGTAGGACTCTCCATACAGTTGATTGTGGAATTTGCAGCTCTCTGCTAGCTCTGCGAGTCGATTTCCTGGGCTGCGAACAAATGCTTGCTGGATGCGTGCTACATTTTTATCACTCGTTCTCGGCCGTCCAGAACTTTTCCCTTTGCACAAACACCCATTCTCTGTAAACTGTTTATACCAACGTTTAATACACCACCTATCAGGAGGTTTAACACCATAGTTCGTTCGAAATGCACGCTGAACAACTGTCGTCGATTCACTTCTGCCGTACTCAACAACACAAAAAGCTTTCTGTTGAGCGGTCGCCTAGTCAACAGCGCCTCAAGCGAACAAATGTACAACTAAATGAAACTTTATAGCTCCCTTAATTCGCCGACAGAGTTTTAATTTCCTAAAGTTGTGGTATTCTTTTTGAATCACCCTGTATATTACCAGGACCGAATTCTTTCATTTAAGTTCCAGTTTCAAAACGCTGTTGGAAGTGAACCACTGCTCAGAACAACGTCAAAGTTGAGCAGCACGTTATTGACGCATGGAGAAACGTCATGAAAAAAGACCAAACTTTGACCAAAAGATGGCGTTGTAACCGTGAACTCGCAAAGCTCTTTTACAAGAACGGTGACTGTGTGCCAGTAGCAGATGTTCGGGAAACTCGTGGGTATGAAAACAAGAATTAGTCAGATTTCTGCAAAGGGTCTGTAGAAAATGATTACAAAATTCGTAAAGGTAGTTTCGTTTAAAGTGCAGTGTGGCAGAGGGAGGAACGCAGTTGATCCGTCTTCTGTTGGAGATGTGGTCACAGTATTATAGGAATGGTCGAGCGGTGGCCTCCCAGAACGTTGGACATTCCTGCGAGCACGGTACATAAAATTCTACAAAATATCTGCATTGCTATCTATTCAAAGTCACCCATGTTTAGGAACTGCTTTCTGCTGGTCTGGTAGCAAGGCAAACGTTAGCTCTGGAATTTCTTGCTGTCATGGAAGTGAACAATTAATGTCCATTGAACATTCTGTGGACAGACCAAGCCCGCTTCCTCCTCCAAGGACATGTCAATATGCAGAATTGTAGAGTATGGACAACGGAAAATCCAGAGGCACATTAACCGGTACCACTTCACTCTAGAATCGTGACTGTAAGTTGGGGATTAGCGGGATCGTTTATTGTAGGGCCGTAATGTTTCGAGGAGATATGTCCTGCGGGTCTTATTACACTCACCGTCACTGGTAAACGCTACGAGCGTACTTTACGCACCAAGGTCATTTCAATCGTTCCACAGCATCGATGTGTTGGTATTTTTATGCAAGATGGTGCTCCTCAGTACATGAGCCGATGAAACGGCTGCAGCAGAGGCATGTCGACAATGATAGATTATTAGCCGTCATTTCCCTACGACCTGGCTGTCCAGATCACATGACCTTAATCCATGTAACTTCTGACTGTGGGACCGTCTGAAAGATGTGTTCAATGTTCCAATTAAGAACGTAGCTGAATTAAAGGCACGCACTGCGGAACACCTTCAGGACGCAAGCCCGAGACACTCGAGTTGTTGTGGAACATGCTGATTCTCGGTTTGAACTTGTGCAGAAAACGGTGTACAGCGTATTGAACATGCCTTGCGCCATTCTGTCGACAATTGTAAACCGGTGTCGTTTTTTATGTGATTTGTGGCACCAGGACAGTTAAAAACCGATTTTTCCTATCTTAAGTGATACGACATTGCCATGATGGATGGGCTTGCCTAACAGTGACAGAACTGTTGACGGCCTAACTTGTTTAGCTATGCGCATTGAACATTACGGATGGTGTAATGTGCAGCTCATGCCTTAGTCGTCGTATTGCGATTCATCTGTCATTTTAAGCCGATCTCATTTACATCAAGACGTTTACAGGGCCATCTATAGGTAAAATTTTAATTTTTTCCCCCCTAAGTCAAAACATGCTGTTCGAATTTGACGTCCTTCTGAGTAGTGATTGTCTTTCGACAGAGTTTTGGAAATGGAACTTAATATGGAAGTCCTGTAGTTCACAAGGATGAGAATTTCATTTAAGAGATATCATTTTATTTATTTGTTTATTTACTTATTTACACGTCAAGTTCCGCAGGACCAAATTAAGGAGCAAATCTCCAGGGTCATGGAACGTCTCAGTATATGAAATTACAACATTAATGTAATAACTGATAAAATAAATGTTTATCAGCCCGAAAAGTCAGTCTATCTGTTTAAATAAACGCAGTCAACAATGCAATAAGAATCAGCTTAATTTTTCAACGAACTCCTCGACAGAATAGAAGGAGTGACCCAAGACGAAACTTTTCAGCTTCGTTTTGAAAACGCGTGGATTCCTGTTAAGATTTTTGAATTCTATTACTATCTTATTGAAAATGGATGCAACAGTATACTGCACATCTTTCTGCACAACAGTTCAGGAAGTACAATCCAAATGTAGGTTTGATTTCTGCCGTGTATTAACTGAGTGAAAGCTGCTTATTCTTGGGAGTAACCTAATATTGTTAACAAGAAATGACAGTAAGGAATATATATATATTGAAAGGCCAATGTGAAAATACCCATACTCGTGAACAGGGGTCGACAAGAGGTTCGTGAACTTATACCACTTATCTCCCGGACCGCCCGTTTCTGAGTCAAAAATTTCCTTTTAGAATTGGAAGAGCTACCCCAGGGAATATAATACCATACGACATAAACGAATGAAAATAAGCAAAGTAGACTAATTTTCATGTCGAAAGATCACACACTTCAGATACCGTTTGAATAGTAAAAAAGGCAGTATTAAGTCTTTGAACAAGATTCTTAACGAGGGCTTTCCACGACAGCGTACTATCTATCCGAACTCCTACAAATTTGAGCTGTTCAGTTTCACTACTCATATGCCCATGCTGTGAAATTAAAACACCAGATTTTGTTGAATTATGTGTTAGAAACTGTAAAAACTTAGGACCCGCCAGTTTAGCCGAGAGCACTAATGCGCTTCTTCCTGGACTCGGGTAGGCACACCGGCCCACGATCGAATCCGCCCGGCGGATTACCGACGTCGGTCGGTGTGCCGGCCAGCCTGGATGTGATATTTAGGCGGTTTTCCACATCCCGCTAGTTGAATACCGGGCTTGTCCCCACGTTCCGCCTCAGTTATACGACTCGCAGACATCTGACCCCATTTGCACTATCCCATGAATTACGCTAGACGCAGACAGCAGGGGTACACTATTTCCGTCCTGGGGGAAGGGCATCCATCCACCCCTCTACATTAACTTTGCCAAATCCGTTCCTAACAATGCCGACCCAGCGTGAGCGCAGGACATGGCACCAGTGAAAGAAAGAAAGAAAGATAGGAACTTTAAGAACTTAATCTCATCTTGATTTAGTGTTAGTTTATTTCCTACAAGCCACGAACTTAGATAATGAAATGCACTATTTGAAACCGATCCAATGTTGCACACAACATTCTTTACTACCAAGCTAGTGTCATCAGCAAACAAAAATATTTTAGAGTTACGGTACCCGTAACACTAGAGGGCATATCATTTATATAAATAACAAGAGCGGCCCCAACACTGATCTCTAGGGCACCCCCTACTTGACTGTACCCCACTCAGACACCACATCACAGCCATTCTCACCATTGTGAATAACGACCGTTTGCTGTCTGTTGCTAAAAAAAGAGGTGAACCAATTGTGAACTAATCCCAATATTCCGTAACGATCCAATTTCTGGAGCAATATTTTGTGATCAACACAGTCAAATGCCTTAGTTAAATCAAAAAATATGCCAGGCGTTCGAAAGCTTTAGTTTTCCCCATACAGTACCTCACAGAGGAAAGAGAATATAGCACTTTCAGTTGTTAAACGACTTCAAAAGCCAACTGTACATCTGATAGCAAATTGTGTGATATAAAATCATACACAGCCTTTTCAATAACGTTTGCAAACACTGATGGCATAGAAATAGGCCTAAAATTATCTACATCATCCATTCCCCCTCTTATTATAGAGCGGATTTACTACTGAGTACTTCTGTTGTTTAGGAAACTGACCATTCCTAAAGGAAAAATTACAAATATGGCTAAATACAGGCTAACACAGGCAGCACAGTACTTCTGACTGGTTTGAGAAGGCAAAGAGGAAAATGTGGCTGAAAGGAGACAAATCTTCTGCTGTCACAGAACTATGGTGAAATAATGGATATAGCACCACCCAGATGGGCTGCGCGACAACCCTGCGTTCTCAGCGGACCCCCGCGCGCTAGGCTGCCAGCAAAAGGCCATCTGCGCAAGCGCAGGCTCCTGTAATAACAAAGAGGACCATGTTGTGCGGTACGGTGACGTCGATTGCGCCGGCACGCGATTACAGCGCCGCCGCACGCCCGCGCCCATTCTTCATCTCGAATTTCACATGCAAATCGAAGCGCGACGCATTTGCATAAGTGACGGACGCGGCGGTGATACTCCGCTGCGGCGCATTTCGTTTCGTCTGCTGCGGCCGACGACAGAGAGATTGCAGCGCCATGTGCGGTCCGGCGTCTGTGCTATACACAGTGTTGTAGCGCATGAAAAGGTTTAAACTGTATACTTGCCAGAAAAAGTCACCTTCGCCGGTTCACAGAGGACTGGCTTCGACTATCAATCTTCATCTTGTAGAATTTCTGACTCTTGGAGTCATTACCGTATTCCTACAGATTACATCTGAGTTGAGCAATACTGTAACAACAGACGTATTATGTTACAGGGTGGGCTAAGGCCACTGCAAGAGATGCTGCTGCGCCGAAGCAGAGCCCTTGGGAAATTTTGCCGACTTAAATTACTTGCGTTCTTTATATTGTTCAGTAACAATCGTACAATATTTTTTAAAGAACACACCTCCATTTCACTGTTGTATTTCTTTTCACTGTGGTATCATTATGTTCTAAGGACATGTGCTCATCTTTCATATACCAACGTAAGCCTGTTTTTACTGAATATGACGCGCTCCCACAATTATTTACTTATCCCTTGCAAGATGGTGATTTTACGTCTGGCGTTCCGTAGGGAGCCACTGTTTTTTCTTAATTTATGGCCAACTTTGAGATTGACAACATGTTAAGCGCCCTGAAACATACGAGGGTTGGAACTTTAATAGTGGCAACTATTTATTTATAGCTCGTATAAAATAGATACGTGTTTCAAAGTTTTACTGACCTTCAAAGTAGTCACCAACATCGTGTATAACCCGTTGCCAGCGATATGGAAGTCGTACGATACTCTTAGCAGTGCCAGTTGCGTTGACAGTTCGAGTGGCGCGGTCTATTGCACGACGACTTCGTAGCAGTTCTGAAGCGAATGCCGTGAAGTGTTTCCTTCAGTTTAGGGCTTACGTCAGGGGAGTGCAGTAGGTGGTATAGCACTCAGCAGCCCCATCACTCAAACAAATCAGTAACAGCTTACACTGTTCGTGCTTGAGCATTGTCCTGTAAAATTATGGTCATGTCCTGCAGAAACTGTCTTCACTTGTGTCTCTAAGCTGGTCGTAGGTTGTGTTCCAAAAATTAACAGCATAATGGATCTAAAGCGAGGAGCTGATGACAATTTGGTTTATGATCATTTATTTGAATTAAAGAATGAAATACCTGAATCACTGTTTTCTTCGCAACCAACCGTAGCTTGTAAGACGTTCGATATGTCTGTTTTTTTCACAGTTATGTCTAGAATTAGAACTCTAAAGGAATTTTTTGCTAATTGACGGTGACGATGAAAGCATACGCACTAACAACTTCAGAATCACTTCGTTTTCTTTTTCGGTTGGTACGTTATACAATATGTCCCACGGCTCACAGCCAGATATCTCTTGCCTTGTCTTGGTGGATGAAGAAATTTTCACCAACTGAGTTGTTGGCTGCGTTAAGTTCCTAACCACCGGACTTTGCACCAGTGCCTCTGTTTGAATTCCAAACCTTTCCACAGAGTCTCATGGAGTGCAGGAACGTCACACTGTTAATGGCAAGTGATTTATCCTCCGGTTGGAGACGTTAGGCTAGGCAGCGAGCTTTACCCACCTTAGTTTTACTCGGAAGAAGTAGGCAGTGGACCGACACCGGGATTCACCTCCTCCTACCTTTCAACATCACATATTTCACTCCATTCGCTCAACATGTGCACTTGTCACACAACTGTCCTGCACCCAGTAGCAAGGGTTCGTTGTGTGTGGAAGAAGAAAAACCCTCTCCGATTAGTAGTAGTGGTATGGTATTCTGCCTAACGGCAGCTATGGGCTCTCTGAGCACTATAGGACTTAATATCTGAGTTCATCAGTCCCCTAGAACTTAGAACCACTTAAACCTAACTAACCTAAGAACATCACACACATCCATGCCCGAGGCAGGATTCGAACCTGCGACCGTAGCGGTCTCGCGGTTCCGTACTGCAGCGCCTAGAACCGCTCGGCCAGACCGGCCGGCTAACGGCAGGTATTGTCATGAGTTAAGCCCCTTCCAATTTTGTCTGTCCATAGCCAGTCTTGTCGTTTCTGAATATCTGCCTCCTTTGATATTGTCCAGCATTTGATATCTTCTTTTTCCTCTTCCCCTTTTTCGCTCCACCATTCCTTCTATTCCTTCCTTCAATAAACAATGTCCAATCCACTTCCGTTTTCTCTTTCTGACGACTTTCAGCATGTTTCTTTCTTCTCCAACTCTTCTTAATACTTCTTCATTCCTTACTCGGTCTTCTCATTTCACTTTTTTTCGTTCTTCTCCATATCCACATCTCTAGTGGGTCCAGTCTTCTTTCATGTCTTCCTCAACGTCCAGGTCCCCGCATCATATAGTGCAACGCTCCGTATGTAATATTTGGCAAGTCTTTTCCTCATATGTTTGTTTAGTGTTCCAAAAAGGCTGAAAAACCTGAAGGGTTCTCCCAGATGTTAGTGCAATATGAATAACTCTTTCTTTCTTTCACTTTCTTACTTTGCTAGCTCAGGTCTTTTAGTAACTACGCGTGTAATATCGAAAAACGTATTGTATCAGGCCGGCAGAACCGCGTAGTGAATATTAGTAATGAAACTCCACCCATCTGGCGTTCATTACAATTCCTCGTCTACAAGACTGTGACATAAGTGCTCTGTACAGTTTAAGACAACGTAATTCGACAAAAACACAGTAATCTGACACGTAACTAAATCTTAATGACTGATCTCCTTATTCTACAAAGGCTTCGTCTAGCCTGGTGGTCCACTGTGTTCGATTCTTAATGAGGAAGATTGAAGTCCCGGTCAAGCTATGCGAACGTCTCCCGTCATTTATTTTCCTCTTCATCATCAGTGGAGCTGCTGATCCGCCTGCATTGACAACAAAATCGACCATAGATGAATCTCTTGACTTCCTTCTTTTCACATCGGCCACTTCACAAGCACAACAGCCCCGTATTTTAGAAGCCCTTAGAGAATTATATCTCCGGGTTTACGTGGTTCCTATCGTTGCCTAATGAAGTAGCGCTCAACGCGCAGTTTGCTCGTTCGAATTCAGGGAACTTGAAAAAATTGTCATCGCTAATATGTGAACAGAACTGAGAAGTTCTAGCGGTAGCTAATTAACCCCAACTGCTTTAAGATAAATTACAGACTTCTTTGCATTGTGTCATTAAGTGAAGCCATCTGACACTGCTAGGGATCCGTCCCCCTTCACCGTACTGGAGAGTACTGTACTTCAGTAACAATATATGCGTGAAGCAGCTCCACACTTGACACACTCATCACAGATACTGGTAAATTTCAACTGTTCACATTTTTCTATACACCTACTATTAAATCAAGATCCATCGCAAAAGCGTGTGTTACCAACCTTGCTTAGCTTCACGGACCGAGCTCCCGTGATAACCATCCAAAAACGAAGTAGAGAACCAGAAAACCTACCAAAGTTGGAAAGCTGTTTGGCGAAAGATTTAAGATATCTCATAGGATTGTTCCCAGCACAGCATAATCACGTTACATGTAGGTGTAATTAGCTCCTTCTGCTCGATGTGTGATAACCGAAACAGGCAATATGACGCAAACAGGTCCTGATACCCCCTGCTAACATGAAATTATTTAATTCCTTTCTCTTGTGCTTTACGTGCGACGCGCTCTTCACCTAGAGTACTGTGTATAAGAAACCGAAATTTGCTGCAACTCCCTGGGTCAGGTGAAGTTTGTGGCACCACCTTCTTTACAGAAATATTTATTGTGATTTTTGCTAACAAATTATAAGGTTCAGGATTCTCATGTACTTAGTCTATGCGTTTTTGCATGTTTTTTCGAATTTGTTTACAACCTAACAATAGTCTTGTACGTTTCTGTGAGAAAATTTTGTGCTATAAAAGTTAGTTACGCTACTGATTTCGCTTTATGACGATCTGGATTCAAAACTGACTGAGTACCGATGTAAAACGTGGTCTGATTTTTCTTTTTTTCTTCGTATCATTCGTAACAAATGCCACAAGTGTTGAGTATTTTTCCAAATGTAATTTAGGTAACATTTCATTTAATAAAGAGAAAACTGCTATCATGTTCTAGAAACACACTTAAATTTTCATAAACTCCTGAATTTTTGTAAAAAGTTAAATATTTATTGTCTTATATATGTGTTATATTCTGTAATTTCAAAAGTAACATCTCATAATTATTTAACACAATCTATGTTAGTATTTTTATCCTTATATTATTATTATTATTATTATTATTATTTAGCGTATGGCTAATACAGACATATCATGAAATTAAATTACCTATACATATGTACATATTGACACACAAGAAACTTAAGTTTGTCTTTACAACTGAATATCCAGTCCTTCAGTCCAGTGTACTACATCTGGAGTTGCTAGCAGGAAGTCCTCTTTGTCGCCGTGATAGGCTCGAAGCCTGCGTTCACTGACAACGTGGTGAACAGTCTGGTATGGAGCCCCACAGTCACAAGCTGGATCAGGCAGCTTCTTCCACTTAAAGAGAGCATCCCTGCATCGCCCATGGCCGGTACAGATTCTGTTGAGAGTAGTCCAGGTCTTGCGTGGTAAGTCGAATCCTTTTGGAAGTTTAGCACCTGCGAAGATGTTATGCAGGTGCACATCTGTCACTGCTTCCCACCGACCTTTCCATTCTTCAAGAGGTTTCTAATTCTTAGCAACCATGTCAGCAGCATCGCACAGAGTTGGATGGCATGATTTCAGTCTCTTGCAATTTAAAAGTGGCATTTCGCTATGCACGGGTAGGTTAGAATTCCTGGAGATCTTGTGGAATTCTCTCATAAGGGCAGCACATCTGCGTAGATCAGGAGGCATTACACCGGTTAACAATGGAAGCCAATAAACTGGAGTAGATCTGATTGCGCCAGATATTATGCGCATTGTCAAATTCAGCTGGGTATCAACAAGCATTGTATGATGACTGTTCATCCAAACAGGTGCACAATACTCAGCACTTGAGTACACCAAGCCCAGAGCTGAAGATCGCAGGGTGGTTGCTGAAGATCCCCAGGTAGTTCCGCATAGCTTATGGAGGATGTTGTTTCGAGTCCTCAGCTTTTGAGCTAAGTTAAGAAGGTGTTGTTTGAAACATAGCGTACGATCCAGGATGACATCGAGATATTTTGGGCTCCAATTATGACGAAGAATTCTGCCTCTGAAACTTACTTCCAGTTTTACGTTCGCCAACCGGTTATTTAGATAGAAGCAACACACTTCTGCTTTACTCACACTGGGTTGAAGTCTCCAGATTTTGAAGTAATTATCTAATGCAGACAGGTCATTGGCTAGAATCTCTTCTGTTGTCTTCATTTCCTGGTGTTTTGCGGCTAGAGCCAGGTCATCGGCATACCAGTATTGTCTGGACGAAGTGTCAGGTAGATCAGATAGATTGAACAGTAAGGGTGAGAGAACTGATCTTTGAGGCAATCCGTTGTTTAGCTTCTTCTCCTTACTTATGTTGCTTCCACTGATTACCTGGAACTTCCGATCACTTAGCATGCTGTTAATCAGTCTAGCCACTGTTCTGCAGGGTATGATGCGGGGAAATTTGTTGATAAGGCCTTCCCTCCACACATTGTAGAAAGCGGTAGTTAGATCAACAAATGCCCGGATGTTTTATACTTCATTTGGTATCCTGACTCTATGAAGGATGTGAGAGACAATACTTGGTCGCAGCAGCTACGCCCTGGTCTGAAGCCTGCCTGATCAACTGAAACATTCTCTAAGATGGGGCTACTTATTCTGTTATATATTAGCCTTTCAAAAAGCTTGAAGCAGCAGCTGAGTAGGGAAATGAGGCGATAGTTTTCTACCTTGTTTCTGGGTTTGCCAGGTTTCAGAACAGATATTATCTTCTCCATTTTAAACTCCGATGGAAGTTGACCAGTCAGCAGGATGTCAGTGAAGAATTCTGCCAGCCATTTCTTAGCTTTTCCTCCCACATGGATCAGGAATTCTGGATGGATACCATCGAATCCAGGTGCCTAAAGAGGTTTGAGGTCCTTCAGTCCAGAGTCAATGTCTGAAACTGTGAAGGGATGGGTATACTCAGATGAGGGAGATGCCTTCTTTTTCAGGTCACGAAGCTGTCGTCTGATATGTCTTGTATGTTTCTTGTCAGGAGGTACTCTTGAGGTAGTAATGATGTGGAAAGCAACTTGGTTTGATGTTACTTCGGAATTTTTTCTGCATGCTGGTGCACTTCCTCCCAGTTTTCGCAGAAGACTCCATGCTTTCCTGCTCGAATGGGTAAAGTCAATATTTTCGACTGTTTCTGGCCATTTCTGCCTCCGAGACATGTCCAAGCTGGACAATAGTTCCGTAGCTACCTCTGGGTCACCACTTTGCTGGAAGTGTTGGTACAGTGTTTCACTTTCGTCGTTCCATCCTGGAACATATTCTTTTCGGTATCCTCTTGGCATACACTTTTTAGCTGTTGCTGTTACTGCACCAATGAAGTGTTGATAGTTGTTGTGTGATGGAGGTATCCATCGAATGGTCTTATCCAGTTCCGTTGAAAACTTCAGCCAGTCAGCTTTCTGGAAATTCCATCGAGCATGCGGAGTCGATCGTACGACAGGAACAGTGCAGCCAATTTGTATTATTACAGGTCTGTGTTGGCTGTGAGGAAAGGCATCTATCACTTTCCTTGTGGTGTTGATGGGAAAGCCAGTTTCGTTGCAGCTAACAAAGCATAAGTCAGGTTTTGAATCCTTGTCCCAAGCAGCTGATCTGAAAGTGCCTTGATCTTTGGCATCAAACACCAGATGAAGATTATTCTCTTCAATCCATTCTGCAAGCATGCTCCCATTTTCATCATTTTGAGAGTACTTCCAAAGTTCGTGGTGACTATTGAAGTCTCCTACGTAAATTGCAGGATGTTCTGCTGCGTGTAGGACAAAATCGGTCCATGTTGTTTTGGGTGGTTTGTAAACACTTGTAATAGCAATGCCGTGCAATTGTATGACAACTGTATGTATATCTGCCTCCACGCTTACAGAAATCAGTGAAGTTTCGTTTATGTTGTTACGGACATACGTAGCAATTCCGTACACCTCGTGGTCAGTTACACCAAGTGCAGAATATCCAGGAATTCGACCTCGGCTTCGCAACATTTCTTCGCTGGAAACACGAGTTTCTTGAATGGCGACGATATCGATATCGTTGTCCAGGAAAAATTTTGACAGGTAGTCACACTTTGCCCTGCTAATGTTTTCGATATTCAGTTGAAGGAGTCTGATAGTTGGTCCAATGTTTCTTGTTAATGAGCTCTGAAAAGAACTGTTTCTGCTGTTTAGTTGATATGTCATTGCCAGGAGATCCTATGGATAGTCTGGCTGCCTGTAATCACTGTTGCTCAATTAGCACCACCCAGGAGGCACGTGTAAGGTATTTTAAGGTTGAACCCACCTTATATTTTTGTTAGCATCAAAAGATACAGTTTCGTTACTTAAAACAGGAAGATAATTTAATCATCAATTGGAAAATGAGCACTTCTTTAACATACCAAAACTTCCAGTGTTTTAGTGTACAGAACTGAATACTTACCAATACACACATTTCAGCTCCTCACATCAGGGCAGACACTCCTTATGACCTATTCGTCTGACTGCCAATATACTGCGCAGTTAGTCTTTGTTTTTCTGACTATGAGAAAGCAGCGCTTGAAGAAACTCTCCTAAATCCTAAATGATGAGTAACGTAATTTTTCTCCTATCGTGATAAAGCAGCATGTAAAATATATCTTTTGCAGTGATTACTTGTACTCTATACGTTACAAAATCCCAGTTCTATAAAGATATGCTCAATTACCGTTAGGACACTTTATGGCGACAGCATATTGTAGCGCACCAACGAAACTTTAAAAGATATAGCGATATGGAACATTTTGACTCTTAATGTGATTACCGAACAATGTGATGTATAAGTAGTCACTGCACCCTTATTTGACAAGAGCAGGTTTCATATTCGTGTCATGTACTCATAATGTAGGTATCCAGCCGTATCTGTAAATTACTCGCCGTGGCACCCATTCCGTCCTGCTGAATGCCCGACTGACGTCGTATTGTAATCAGCCACTGCATCGACGTAATCTTAAATTCTGTCCATAATTCTTTCTTCCTATAGTTCAGCAGTACGGGTACATCACTTTTAAAGAACCGATATGTTATTCTTAATGGAACTCATATTTATTTATTTCATTATGCACCACCACTGTCTCTGTATAAGAAAATGATATGTTACGACTGATTCACTGACTCACTTTTTGATGAGAAGTACGTTCGGAAAAGATCGTTCTTCCACGACCTTAATTAGCATGAATTGTTAGAAGTTGCTGAAATTTGTGAAGTAAATCAAAGACAAATCGACTTCCAGAAAATTGCATAGAAAAAAAAAGAATCTTCAATTTTTCAGTGGGACTGATATCAATTAACGAATATTGATGACAAAATAGATTTTATGTACAAAAATATCCATTTCAGATCGGAGAATACAATACTGGGTGTAACACTGGCGCTCTTAACTACAGAAACTCCTATAAGACTTGTCGCTTTCTTTTTCTAACTCGCTATGTGAAATTAAATTAAACCCGTTTGAGCACTTTAATTATGCAAAGAGTGTTCGGTTAGTAGGTTTTGGGGACGGGACCAAACAGCGAGGTCATCGGTCCCAGTGGATTAGGGAAGGAGGGAGAAAGATATCGGCCATGCCCTTACAAAGGAAACGTCCCGGCATTCACCTGAAGCGATTTAGGGCAATTATGGAAAGCTTAAATCAGGATGGCTCGATGCAGGTTTGAACCGTCGTCCTCCCGAATGTGGCACCTCACTTGGTCTGCAAAGACTGGCCACCAAGTAAAATGTCACTAACACCTTTACAGTGTGTTCAATTACTCACGAACACTGCGCGTAACAACAAAGAAATTCCATTAAAGAAAAAAAAAAAGACTGTGCATTTCATAAAATCTACGCCAGTAAAACAGCGGTTGCTAAGCTAGCTGATTACACTACTCGGCACACGTTCGGTTACTTCAGTTACTGTTAACTGCGTGCATTCGGACTCTGTCAAGTACAGAGATCGAATTGAATAACGTTTTTGTTCATTACCCTTCGATTTCCGATCGTGATAAATAAAAGTGAGCTCATGCAACGCAAAAGTTTGTATGCTTCTCTCATCAGATTCTTCACATACAGGTTAACAAGTCAGAGAAGTTCAAATTATATGTATGCATGGTGAAGCTTCATAAACACAATAAGATGAGTGATACACGAAGCAAAATATACAGTGATCCAAGTAACTGTTTACGTCTTTATTCCAGGTACATGCCATCGTCTTATCAACACGTAACATCAGTCTACGACCAAGCTCGAGAACTAAGAATTAAGACAAAGCATCCTGCAGTGGAACATGGTAAAGAATGAAGTGCATTACAATTACAAAATAAAGCAATCCGAGGTCATAATTTGTATATGAATAACACAATCTCATACCTGAGTACAAAAGCTTTCCATCCAGCCAACATATGTAAGTATCGTGCAGTCAAAAAATAAGAATAAGCCAGAAAATTTACGGCATTTCATTTAGAAAGGTAAGTGACACGTACGACATATTGGAACAGACATGATAAATCTGTACACCGTCTCTTAGCAGACTGAAGAGCAGCGACGACTGCGTGCCTGCGGTACAGTGTGCCAGGTGTAAACACCGCACACGCTGTTTACATCAAATATGCAATTAGGCATTCATCAAATAAAACCAATGCTTAATACAGTTTCAGTATCGCTCAATAAAACGTCACGCGAATGTGCTCACCAACATTACGAAGAATTGGGAGAGTATCTGAGAGAAGCCACAAATGTCACAAAGATGTGTGTTTGTCATGAAACGTGTGCCTCTTTCAAAAACTCGTACCACCTAAATCTATTGTGAGAAGGGTTCCTCAACTTAAAACAAATTTAGTTTTCTAAAACTCAAACATATGAAAACCATAATATTGTTTCTACTATTTACTCTTTACATCAACATATATCGACAACTGTGTGTTATCTTCAGCGGACTTCGTTTTATTTCTTTAAATTATTAATAATAATTTTTTCATGCCAAAAATTGCAATGTGAAAATTTTATTTCCATGTCATGGCTCATCTAAAAGTACATTATTATTAAGGATGGAAGTAAACAGGTTTGTCTGCTGTTATGTGCTATAGAGTTTCACAGCATGTTATCTGCAAAATATTCGGAAAATTTGTTTCGTTGTGGGTTGGTTTGTATGATACTACGTAAAGTTCGACTGTTTTTACTCTGTGGACAAGTATATAAAAATAAATACTCTTTGAACTCTGTCACACCACAAAACGCATAAAAGCAGGTCAACCTGAAAATTTCATTCTTAAAATTAATGCCGTTTCTGCTGTGCTATCACAGAAAAGCGCATGCAATAAATTTTTGAAAACTAGCCAAAAGTTTTTTATAATGATAGATATGAAAAAACCTTACCGAAAACATTTTCCGTATATTATTTTGTTGAATTAAATAAAACATGACCCACTGAGGATGACATATAACTGTCAAAACATGTTTTAGTAAGAGATAAAGAAAGGAAGGAAAAAGATTGTGGTTTGTGGATGAGAAGGCTTAAAAATCAAAATTTGATTCACAAACATGGAAAAGCGGCAAACAGGAGCTTCCAACGCTACCAATCTACCAAGATGATTATAGTTCAGGATCTCCTAACACTGGAGCTCGTCGTTTGGGTATAATATACAGCGGGCACAACTACCAAGTGTGCATTAACAACCGCATATCAGTGCCCCAAGTGGGGTCCGAACACCACATTCTGGGCAATAGGAGACAGCGATTCCATCCCGACGTCAGGGAAACCAGAGACGTAATGAGCCAGATTATCTCCGGAGCAGAAATCCGCAAACGAAGGACACGCAGACAGCTAAAAATAAGCTGTAGGTTAACGTATCTCTTACGTGTTGCTAACATGAAGTACCGACGTTCGATGTAGCAGCTACGTGTCTGAAATGTGCATCAGCCAAAGCTACAAGTAGTCATCCTTGATAAATAGATGAAAATATACTCACCGACGTCGTACCTTTGGAGATCCGTTATCAATTTCAGCACGATATCGTTATGTAGAGTGAAGAGGTCCCTACTTACACATTAGAACGCAATAATTTCTCGCCAGACACAAACTCTCAGACTCACCCAATCCTGCCTTCGTTTACTCATACTACCCTAGTCCGTTCGTGTCGTTCAAATGGGACGCAGTGAAAGAAATGCAGCTGTGTGGCCATTCACTAGCAAGGACTCACGTGGTAGCAGTTTTCCCTGTCTGGGGGAATATCTCTCTCAACAGTATACGCAGCTGCTCCCTCTGTCCTTTAGAGGGGTCATAAAAGTCCCTTCTACTAAGATACATGGAAGCGCAGACCCCAAAACTGGCAGCTGCTAATTAACAAGGTCTGACGCTTACACCACCGAGAATGGAGGCCCTTTTTTTTACGTCAAGGCAACCTTCCGCCTACGGAAATTTTTAACAAAGGTCGTGAGATATGACGGTTTAAGAAAAGGGTTGACCGCAACTCACCGTTCACCGAAAGCCACCGTAATAAATGACCTCGGCTGTAAAACGGCCGTCTTAAATCTTGACAAATTGGCGTGCGCACTAACATCGTGCCAGTAATTTAATGAGGCCGTTCTCATTATACAGCGCTGTTGCTTTTGTTCTCTGCTTAATGAACTGACCAGGCCACTGAGTCATAGGAACTTACCTAAGAAGATTCTCATGGCCCAACACAAACGTACAGTTCCAACGTGTGGTCACCTTTGTCATACATCCTTTTCACCAACTCTTCCAGCCTCATATGCGTAGTACCGGATATTTATTTCATATAGAAACATTTCTATACGCGGTTTTTGGTATTCACAGTGCCAAAATTGGAACTAACTCTTTTCCAGAGGAAATCTGTTCCGCATTGAGACAGTTTCGCTACTATAACGTTCATAGGATAATTTCAGCCCAGCCTGAAACTCTAAGTGTAGCTGCACTTTAATTGTAACCACCTGGTAACAACCTCCCCACCCCCACTAGGTAGCGGAAGTATTTTTCCTTCTTCCATACTGACATTTTGCAGCAGAAGTTTTTATATATATATATATATATATGGTTCAAATGGCTCTGAGCACTATGGGACTTAACTTCTGAGGTCATCAGTCCCCTAGAACTTAGAACTACTTAAACCTAACTAACCTAAGGACATCACACACATCCATGCCCGAGGCAGGATTCGAACCTGTGACTGTAGCGGTCGCGCTGCTCCAGACTGTAGCGCCTAGAACCCTCGGCCACTCCGGCCGGCACAAGTTTTCATGGGGACGCAGACGTGGGTGGGGATATTGACAGCGTAATCACTTGAAATCCGATTTAATGATTACGCTGTTCATGATGATGCTTTTTAAAGGAAAACACTTCTCTGTTTCAGCCTTTTATGGTAGTAGAATACTTGATGACAACTACAGTCATCGTAGTGTTGCAGTGCAGGGTGTCGTTATCTTTTGCGCATCGCAAAGCACGCAAATATGTGAGCTAGTTTACTCAACAGTCGGTTAAGAATTTTGTTAGCAGTAGCAACATAGTTAAAGTTTAACTGAATGTTGGCTCGAGAGACAATTTAACTTAACCAGCTCAGTACTCGGACGCTCTTTGACAACTCACATATTTGGAATGCAATGGCAAGCCATTGGCACATCATAAAATATCAGTTATTTACTAATAATAACGATGATCATAATAATAATAATTATTATTATTAGTACTAGTGGTAGTAGCAGTATTAGTAGTAGTGTGTGGGAATAACTTATGATTTCATCTCTTGTCTCCTAATACATCTAGATGAAAGGTTCCTCTTATAATACGAAGAAAATTAACGATTCACATATCAGAGGTTAATGTAACCACGAGGTAAGCAATTGAAAATGTGAAATGCTGGTACTTTAAGAACCGGTGTAACCACTAGGACATTCAATGCACTCACAAGAAGATGAATTTATTGTGTTGTACAAGTGCCAGATGTCAGTTTGTGGGATGGAGTTCACTGTCTATTCCACTTGGTCGGTCAACACAGGGACTGTTAATGCTGTTTGTGGATGTAGCTGGAGTTGCCGTCCGATGATATCCCATATATGCTAGAATGGAGACAGATCTGATGATCGAGAAAGCCAAGGCAACAAGTCGACACTCTACAGAGCATGTTGGGTTACAACAACGGTATGTGGCTGAGCGTAAACTTGTTGGAAAGCAGCCATCGAAAGCTGTTCATAAATGGCAGGACAACAGATCGAATCATACAACTTTGCAATCAGGGTTCTTGAGATAAACAAGAGAGTGCTCCTGCCGTCATACGATATCGCACCTCAGACCACAACTCCAGGTGTAAGTTTAGTGTGTCCAGGAGATAGACAGGTTGGTTGTACACCCTCAACTGGCCTCCTCCTGGTCAAAACACTGGCGCCCAGGCAGAACCAGCTTTCATCAGAAAACACAAAAGACCTCCACCATGCTCTCCAACTGGTTCTCGCTTGACCATAGAATTCGAAAATGGCGGTGATTTGGGTCAGAGGAATAAACGCTAGAGGGTATCTTTCTCGGAGCTGTCCTTGAATTAACGGGTTTGTAAGAGCGCGTTGTGTCACTGAGGTCCTAACTGCTGCTCAGACTGCTGCTGCAGATGCAGTACGATGCGCCAGAGCCATACGCCGAATGTGATGGTCTTCTCTCTCGGCAGTGCCACGTGGCCGTCCGGATGCCAATCCTCTTGCGATCGCACATTCTCGTGATCACAGCTGCCAGAATTCAATTACGGTGGCTATATTCCTGCCAATCCTTTATACAATATCGCGGAAAGACATCCAGCTTCTCGTAGCCCTATTACACGACCTCGTTCAAAGTCAGCGAGGTGTTGAGAATGGCGTCCTTGCCGCCTTAAATATCAACTCACCAAGTCCTTTCTCAATTTTAAGTAACGCTTACGACCGTCAGAACACGATTGATGGCAAACCTGATTAGTATCCTCATAGTAGCGCTACTACAGACACTCATAAGCGACTGGCGCGAAATCTGAACACTCAGGATCTTTAAGATTTTGGCTGGCTCTCTTTGCTTTGATATTGCTCGCGTAACAACTAACATATAAAATATGTTGCTACGAAAAGAGCCCTGAAATACCTTTTAGGGATGCTGTGCTGTGACTTTCTTTGGATCATTAATTTTCAACAAAACAAAATATATTATGTTCTTATTATTATGGATCTGGCTTTCTATAAAAAGAACATAGTTTCGTTACTGTAACTCGATATAAACTTCATCATATCTTCCTTATATCATAGTTACTGAAAAGGTTACTGAAAATTATTTCGTTATCAATATTGAGGTTACAGTATGCAATGTTTGTTCAACATCAAAATTTTGCAGTGGATTTTTGTTAACAGTAAAACACCAATAAGTACCACGACTAACACGAGAACATGAGACTATTATCAGAGAAAAGGATGTTTTTACTATAATGTTTGCCAGACCAGAACTACGTACAACAAGATTTCTTATATGTTATGAAGGTAAATTATCTTTTTGCACTGTTAATAATATATCATCCACAGCCCGCGTCCACCTGTAAAACACACCATAAAAATCTGCTGTTCTGCTCTGCAATTCCGAAAGCTGACAGAAATAATTTTACTTCACTATTACCTGTCCGCTTCTTTGCGGTATGATTGGTTTCATTTAATGGAGTTTGAATGTGCCGCGGCAGCGGGTCGTTCGTTCGTAGCGCAGCTCTGCACCACGAATAATATTTAAATAGCTGAAAGCGTCTTAAAAGGATGAGATAAAATACCAGGCAAGCTTATTACAAATCATAATGCAAGTTTTCACTGAGTAACTCTATTCAAAACATTTGGACAGATTAAATTACTACACACCTTTACAAATCAGTACCTAATGGCGTACGTCACTCAATCTTGACAAAAGAATGCTACAGAAGGATACAGTATAACGTCACAGGCTCTTCCTACTCACGTAACTTCAAGAAGACGACTGAGAAATTAATGTTTGGTCACTGCTATTTATACTCGTTGTGACATATTCTCATCTTTTTGTTTGATATTTAATTAGTATCGTCTGTGGCGGTTTCAGTACTCGCCGACACAGATATTATCTTAAAAAAGTCGGTTCATAATTCTATACAAGTGTAAAACATGACACATAATGGTTTGTCTTTATTATATAAGGTTCATACAATCATTGTCCACGCAATTACAATCATCCAGTTCAATTATTCTTTTCTCCTTTTTTACCACATATAATACGTGTTTTGCCAGGAGACGACCGTCAGAACACGATTTATGGCAAACCTGATTTGTATCCTCATAGTAGCGCTACTAGACACACTCATAAGCGACTGGCGCGTAATCTGAACACTCAGGATTTTTAAGATGTAGAAACACGCCTACCAACTTTCGTTTTTGTCCGCCTAAGTCCAACATGGTGCTGAGATTTTTACCACTGGACTAAACTCTGTCAGGTACTGCGCATCTCTGTCTCAACCTGTACGTGGTACGAAGGATGTGGTACCAAGAACCGAGGGTCATAGTCTTGCTTCGCTTCGACGATAGTGCAAGCGTTGGTAAGGACTTCGAAGCGCATTACCAAATTATAATGCACGATAACTGTAACGTCCCCTTAGAAAAATTAATGAATTACTGTGCTGATAAACATCTTATGTTATTTGATTTTCAAACAGCTGAGGAAAACTGAACGTACTCAGACATTCACTAAAGTGACACACAATATTTTTAGCGCAACGCCATCTGACTTTCAGTAATCCCTACAAAAGAATGGCCCTGACTAACAATAACCTATACCTTTCATGAATTCTTATCTCACAAAAATCTTCGTTACTCGAACTACTGCAATACAGCGAGCGCCAGTACTGCCAGCTAAATAAAAGATTCTAACTACTGAAGGCACTAACTACTGATAGGCATAGTTAGCAAATGAAAGATTTTGATAGAGAACAAAGAATGTATTTACCTTAATAGTGTTCAAAAGTCAGAATATATATCAGTTCGTGACATCCAGTCTTACAAATTTACTGTCTCTGATGGACACACGTCCAGATCATCCGCTTTCAAAACTCCGCCATCTCTCTCCCCACATCCATCACTGTTGGCGGCTCACCTCCAACTGCGCAACGCTACGCGCTGTTAACAGCCAACCGCCCAACACTACAATAGCGAATATTACAACAATGCCACAGACTGCACACAGTACAGCCAGTGATTTTCATACAGAGCGCTACGTGGCGTTACCAATATAAAAACCTAAACAGCCTACTTACATAACTTTCAAAATTGTTTGTATCTTGAAAGGATATTCACGCCATCTGTTTATCAGCAGTCTGAAATAGATCCGAGGTTTAGCGTAGATGAGAGAGATTTTACGAAACGGAAGTTGGAGCCCGCCGCGGATACAGGGATGCTGTGGCTGGCAGGAGACGCGCAGAGGCGTCGGCTATCGCATCCAGCGTGCCGGCCGGCGAGCTCTCGCAACGCCGCACGCATTTCCTTACGCATTCGGCGTGCGTCACGGTACTCGCTTTGTCTCGAGTGAAGAGATTAGCCTCAAAGAGGCCGCGCGTACAATACGACGAGAGCAACCGGCACGTGGAACACGCTGGCTGCCGCCAGGAACTCGCCAGTAACTGCCCGAAGGAAGGGACCAGCAGCGCTTCACATAGTGGCGTGTATGCTGTAACCAGACTCATTGTGGCGTTAAGCGTAATTTACGCGACGACACTGGCTGGCGCCACGCGTTGCGTGAAGCGAGTTGCGCGCAAATGGTTTGGTATACGTCTGTAGACATGCCGCCATGAGTATACATTTTACTTTCTTCGTTTGTGAGTGCCGCATGTTCTTATCTAAAATTAAAGTTTTCGTAGCTGTACGAGTTGTGGCGAAGTTAATACTCCTTTGCGTGAAATCGCAACGTAAGAAGAAAGATAAAAAAATTAAGAAACGTATTTCGGTTCGTGAGTGGATCAAGAAACGATGTCAGCTCGGTTGCTCAGCGACCTTGCTGGAAGAAATTGTAGTAAAAGATACAAGTTATTTTAATCACCTCCGAATGTCACCAGACCATTTCACGTATAATTTAAATACGCTATGTGATCAAAAGTATCCGGACACCCCAAAAAACATACGTTTTTCATATTAGGTGCATTGTGCTGCCACCTACTGCCAGTCACTCCATATCAGCGACATCTTTAGTCATTAGACATTGTGAGAGAGCAGAGTGGGGCGCTCCGTGGAACTCACGGACTTCGAACGTGGTCACGTGATTGGGTATCACTTGTGTCATACATCTGTACGTGAGATTTACACACTCCTGAGCATCCCTACGTCAACTGTTTCCGATGTGATACTGAAGTGGAAGCGTGAAAGGACACGTACAGCACAAAAGCGTATAGGCTGACCTTGTCTGTTGACTGACAGAGACCACCGACTGTTGAAGAAGGTCGTAATGTGCAGACATGTATCCAGATTATCACACAGGAATTCCAAATTGCTTCATGATCCACTACAAGTACTATGAAAGTTAGGCGGGAAGTGAGAAAACTTGGATTTCATGATCGAGCGGCTGCTCATAAGCCACACATCACGCCGGTAAATGCTAGACGACGCCTTATTGGCGTAAGGACCTTAAACATTGGAAGAGTGAACTGTGGAAAAACGTTGTGTCGAGTGACGAATCACAGCACACATTGTGACGATACGATGGCAGGGTGTGGGTGGGTATGGCGAACGCCCGATGAATGTCATTTGCCAAAGTGTGTAGTGCCAACAGTAAAATTCGGAGGTGGTGGTGTTATGGTGCGGTCGTGTTTTTTATGGAGTGGAGGCTTGCTCCCCTTGTTGGTTTGCGTGGCACTACCACAGCACATGCCTCTTCTTGCTTCCCACTGTTGAAGAGCAGTTCGGGGATGACTGCATTTTTCAGCACGATCGAGCATCTGTTCATAATGCTCGGCCTGTGGCGGAGCGGTTACATGGCAATAACATCCCTGGCCTGCACAGACGTGAGCTGAATCCTACAGAACACCTTTGGCATGTTTTGGAACGCCGACTTCGAGCCAGACCTCACAGACCTACATCGATACCTCTCCTCATCGCAGCAATCAGTGAAGAATGTGCTGTCATTCCCCAAGAAATCTTCCAGCACCTGACAAAACATATGCCTGCGAGAGTGGAAGCTGTCATCACGGCCAATGGCTGGCCACCACAATACTGAACTCCAGCTTTACCGGTGAAGGGCGCCACGAAATTATCATTTTCAGCCAGGTTTCCGGATGCTTTTGATCACACAGTGTATATTGAACATCGCAATAAGCAAAAGAGATACTGTGATGCGTGAAGCATCGTCGCCAGACCTAAATTTACAAATTACATTGCGTTTCCTGGTAAGTGGCGATTCGTGCTCCTCACTACAATACCTGTATTGTGTTCCTAAATCCACAACTGCCAAGTTTCTTCCGACTATTTGTGATCGCATCTGCATAGGTCTTGCAGTATACATGAAGATAAATGTTTACTTATTTTTGTAATATTATTATTAATGAGCAAAAAATACATTTTCACGAAGACAATACAATTACAATTTAACTTAATCCACCGTGGCATTATAGCATAAGTGATGGCTTCTGACTGTGACAGCCCTTCTATCCCATCTAGTATCCCCTCGCCAGCAACTAAGCAACTAACTGTTCGAAGTGGACCTGTCCTCTCTTTTGCCGTTCGACCGAGAAACGCATCCACTTGTAGGTAATTAGGGACTGGATTTCCTCCAGCAGTTCTATGTTACATTCTTCTGGCAATTTCCACATTTGCTTCACAATTCTCTTGCAAAAACTGGCAATTTCATCCTCGCCCTCAGGCTGATCTGCAGTTTACCTTACCCCTTCGACAGCATTTTCGAGATGCTGGAAAGGGTCTTCGACACGCCTTTTCTTTGTACTATGTGCGACTGATTTTTTTTAATGGAATTTTACTAACTTCCTAAATACAACTATTTTTGATCTCAGATTTTGACATATTGTTTGTTTTCACAACAGAAGGATGTACATCAAATATGACGTTCCTCAGGTTATTCCTTTATTAGTTAATATTTTTAGTTTCGTATAATGTAAGTGACCTGCCATCGCTACTCCACTGCTTTCAGCCGTGCAGCTGCAACAGATGGTCGTGACGCCAGTCTGCAGGACACAACTCGTCTGTTACTGACCGTATAGTACTCTACCGGTTTACATTGCAGCCCACATACATTCTGAAGTAAAGCTTTTAATAGACAAATGGGCGATCGCGCACTAGTTGCGACGCCACATGTGTTTTGATGTTGATTGCAAGCTGCTATTGCAAGCCTGGGCACTCACACTGTCGTTGATTTTGATTATGCTTGATGTGGGTGGGGACTGTGGTTCACTTATTAGTGTGTCCTCTAATGCATGCTGATTCTCATCCTCTTCATTTTCTTTATTATCATCGTGGTAGGAAGAGAGTGAGTTTGTTCATTTGTAGTATACCTGAGCATAATTTGGTATCATTCTAATGAACTGCAATCTTGGGATCAGCAATCCTGATTACTGTCCTACAAGTACCCCATATTGAAGATGACTGGAGGGAGATAATGAAAGACTTCGAAGATCTATGGAATTTCTCACGCTTTGGTGCTGCAGATGGGAAATATGTAGCGATTAAATGTCGAACAAAAAGTGTTTTTAAAAACCACTATTATAAGGGAATCTTCAGCATTGTCCTCTTTGCTGTTGCACACAGTAATTATTGTTTTACTTACGTTAATAGATGTGAACCAGGGAGTGCGTTTGATGGGTAGTGGCATTTTTGCAAGATGTACACTAAAATCGGCAGTAGAATCCAGAACTCTCCTCCTGTCAGAGGATGCAGTTTTAGCTGGTGATGATGCTTTCCTGTTAACACCGTGTCTGATGAATCCTTTTTCAAAACATGGCCTGGTGTCGAAATTTCGTGTATTTGAAAAGCCAAAACCACTCCGACCACAAACAGTGGACAAAATTGTCCTAGACTATGAGAATGTGGGAAGTGGAGTTTACCAGCCCAGCCAGGGACATGGAGGAGCATAAATGTTGGGGGAGAGAGGGGGGGGGGGGGGAAGTCTGATAGACGCAAAGCTACAAGCCGGTAAAAATAATTATTCAAAACAGGCAGCATTTGTGGACTGGTTGGCAAAATTCAAGACTCTGAAAATATGCACTGATGACTCTTTATATAAATGAATACTGAGTAACTGATTTATGTATCCTTTTCTCCCGTACACCATTTTCATTAAAAACGATGCAGCCATCTCAAACCATGGGGTTTTCTTCTTGTAGCCAGGTGTTTTTCTTGACTGCATTTTTCTTAGTTCGTTCGTACATGTATTCCTGACTGAATGTATTTTGCCCTGTAGCTCAGTCATCGATCGCGTAGGACGGCCTCAAGCACAGCAACATGGCGCTGCTTGTTTTTGTAGTCGGCATCACTGAAATCCCTCAAACACTTATACATAGCATAGATGTCCTAAAAGCGAAGAATTTCTTTCGTTCCCCACTTCATGTTACCGTTGGTTTACACTGTACTGACACACATAACCTCAAAACTTGTGCAAGCAGTGTCGCCAAAGTTGGAACGAGCGGAAACTGCTTGGATTCACCATCAAGTTGCGCAAACGCGCGCCACTTATGCGGAGTGGTTAAGTAGCGCACTTGCACGCAGCATAGTTTCGCCGAGTAAACTAGCCCTTAGTGTCTCTTCCGAATTATAGTTCACAGGGGGCAGAGGCAGAGAAGAGGCGTATTGAAGTGTTGTCGAGGAAACTATAGCAGGACGAATGAGGCCTATGCTCAACTTGTGAAGCACGTAATGTTCGCCCAATAAATATCTTCTCCGTTGTTCCGAAGATAATTCCATTTAGTTTTATTTATAAGTATAATAAGAGAAAAAAAGAATATTTACATCAGTCTTCCTTCATAAGTCTATGTCAGGCATAAAAAGGAGCGAGGTATTTAGCCATGAAACATCTGTGGCTAACTGCCCAGTGATGTAAAGTACTCCAACGCAAATTGAAATCATATCAGTTTCGACTCCATAGACGAATTTGTGTGTGTGTGTGTGTGTGTGTGTGTGTGTGTGTGAGTGGCCGAGCGGTTCTAGGCGCTTCAGTCTGGAACCGCGCGACGGCTACGGTCGCACGTTCGAATCCTGCCTCGGTCATGGATGTGTGTGGTGTTCTTAGGCTAGGTTTAAGTAGTTCTAAGTTCTAGGGGACCGATGACCTCCGCTGTTAAGTCCCATAGTGCTCAGAGCCATTTGAACCATTTTGTGTGTGTGTGTGTGTGTGTGTGTGTGTGTGTGTGTGTGTGTGTGTGTGTGTGAATGTTTTCGAGAGAGTGAGAGCGAGAGAGAGAGAGAGAGAGAGAGAGAGATAGAGAGAGAGAGAGAGACAATGAGTAGGGTAAAAGGAAAGTGATGGAGAGTAAGAGAGATAGAGAGAGGAGGGGGGTCGGCGGAAAGTGTAGCGGAAGAGAAAAGGGAGGGAAGAGAGACAGAGACAAATTCAATATTAATTATAAATCACTGTATGCGAAAAAAGTAGCTTAAGATAGTTGCGTTAGCATGTCATAATTTTCACTGAGGAAGTGTACTGTAATTCTAATAATTATTCACATCGAGAGATAGCATTGTTGATCCATGGAACAACAAATAACTAATCTACTGGAAATATTGTTCTTCTTAATATAAAATAATCACAGAGAAAATAGCAAAACAAAATTGATAGCGGTGACTGAAACAGACTTCAAACAACGCATTAGGAACACGTAAATACGCAAATAACTGGGCTTACAGAATTGTGCACTATCTTTCAGATTTCAGTATGTTATGAGATGCCCCCCTGTACTGCATTCAGAGTCTCTTAAAGTAATAGAATGCTATCGGATAGGGCTCGAAATTCTGCAGGTAAATCTCTCCCCAAGAGGTTTTTTAAGAGTCGACGCAGCACTGACCTTGGTCGGAGGAGGACATTGAACAAGATTCCGAACATAACTTGATGTCCAGTTTTAATTCTTTAGAAAATTAATTTTGTTTTAGTTTCATAAGGTTTCAGTATTGATGCACTTCGTCGCATGAATCTCACGCAAGGCATGTCCATAGATATGCTCGAGTGCAAAACCCATTTTAGTGCAGTTCATGCTGCATCTGAGAGTCTATAAGGTTCGACCCTTGTCCGTCCTTGGCGTACGTGCAGGTCAAGAAAGCAATGGTACAATATATTACTTGGAAAGTTTTACCACAGGAGGTTGGGAATTTCCCTGGCGCAGTACTTCTTGTGGAGCTGGCTAATATTTGCACTTTAAAAAAAAAGTTACATTTTTTGACAATAATTATCAATGTTGTTACTATTCTGAATTTTCAGTTCAAAATACTTAAATGTATCAATATGCGTGCCTTAGGATTTCGTTCTTGGAGCGCGTCTGTCTTCTGATATGAACCACCAATTTCATTCAACCATTTTCAATGCCTGTGATTCAACTTCATGAAATGTGCACGTTATGGATATCGTGTCGCTACTTCTCTATTCATTTGGGACAATAATGTGAACTTGAGAAAGCACAAATATAATACACGTCCGGTGAATTAGATCTCCTGGGATTCTCTCATTTTACATCTTCGTTTTAATTGTAAGTTCTGTTTTGAGTCTTTGCTGCCTCGCATTATGTCAGCTGCTGCCAACTTTATCAGCTGCTGCCAACTTTTAAACGATAAACAACATGACTCCTGGATTTAAGTCTTCTAGTGTTCCTCTGAGATCGCTCACCACTTGCGGTATTCAATGTGTGTTGCTTTTGCGCCAACTGTTTTATCTGTGACGCATGCACATTCAAGCATGAGGTCGTGTGACACTTGTGCGCTACACGAAGAAGTCAGTCGCCTATTTGCGCTGCAATGACTGGTAGTTTTTCTTCCGAGATTTCAAAACAGGAACTAATAAAGTCCCCTATTCAGTCCTGATAAAAATATGAAAGACATCAGAGGAGGTATTTAAAATTATCGTAGCTTGGACGTCGGTTATGAGAAAATAGTATTTCGAAACACCCATACGTGCTCGCAGAATGGTTACTAGGTTCGTATAGCCACATGACACCTGTTCATTTATCTCTCTTCAAAGCGTGTGTACACTTGTCCGAAGCGACCGGCTGGTTATAGTGAATTCTCAACTAATCTACATGAAAGTCGTCTTTTGATGTCGCCTAAACCGTTAGCAACAGATTTTATTTAGCAGTTTGGGATGACAAAGATGGATCTCATGGTAAAACATAGGATATAATGCTAAAAGAGAGTGGTTCTGCCGCTGTTAAAGCGTAGGCGGTAATTGGTCTCCTTACAGTCATGGTACAAATTAGTTCCTCTCGCGCTACACTCAGATCAGTGCTAATGAATCACAGCAAATCGTCGATCGCCCCATATGGCTCTGCGGAGGCGACGTGCATTCCGTTCAAGTGGTTGTGCTCTACTAGGATAAGGTTTTCTAGGAAAGACTGCAGCGATACCAAGTTACTGGCCAGCTCAGTGCCAGGGGCATGCCCACTGCGATTAGCTCAGTGGGTCAGGCCAACATCCATCCCTGTAACGCTGCAGGTAGCATAAGTTTTGTAGATGAAGTAGAATTAGGAACCCCGTAGCGGTAAGATCAAAATCTAAGATAAAAAAATAGCTGCAAATATGTGTATGAAACTAGGAACCACTAATGTGTTTAGGTAGTGGGTTAGTATGTATAATGTAATGATTTGAATAAAGATTTTTTAAAAAAAAAGTAGTTGTGCTCGTCGAGTGCGACGGCTTACGCGGCTGTAAACACTGCCTCTGCGATACTGAAGATCCGACCGGGACACAGCTGGACTCGGAAGCCTGAATCATGTGTAATCCCAAAACTGCATGGATCCACGTATCTTGCACCGTTTATCACCCCAAGTTCGAAGGTGGTTAACTCTAAACGTCCCACAACGTTCACTGTACGCCTGCCTGTAAAAGAATGCTCGTATACCGTGTCTACACTCGAGCCATGCACTGCATATAGCCACAAGATTCTGGTGTTATATATGGAACATCTACAAATCTGGTAATTATTCCCGTGACTTTTTGTCACTCAGTTTACTACCAGTTTAGGATTCAAATGGTCCTAAAGCGATTGCCATCGGGTTGGGAATTAGAAAGTTGCTGGGAGCACTGAATAAAATGTACTAGAACTGGAATTAACTGACACAAATGTAAAGTTTTTATAGTGAAAAGACACAAAGTTGAGAACAACCCTTCAAATGCGTGAGATTGAGACGATAAAAACAACAATGGTCGCCCCCTTCGGAGGGCCAAAATGAAATTACCAAATAATTCAAGTACTAGGCAGCTGCTACAAAACTGTCAACCGCCCTACGGCATTGTTCGTTACATCAATTGACTACAATTAGCAAGTGCACAAACGGCTTAAGACCTAATGCAGTTGAGCAATACAGTTTTAAATGTTATTTTCGTTAAGGAATATGTTTCCTCGGCCATAAGAACAATTTAGGGGTAACACGTACTAAACTTAATTAGACAGAATTACATTCCAAGAACTTTAACAGCCCTTACGAGAATTGCAGAGGCAACAGAATCAATAGTGGGCGGCCATGTTTCAACTTTTTACTAGTGAAGGTGATTCAGGATTTAAGAAATTGGTCACTAATTTAGAGAATCAGAACCGCAAACACGGAGATATTTAGATCGCAACAGCCGAGGGAAGCATCAGATTAAACTAATGATAAGTCCCGGATGACAAGATAATGATCATACACACAGCTAGTTTGGAAAATACGCTGGATAATACGCCAGGCAGGTACTTAACAGTTAACTTTAAGAGTAAGTTCCTTTAACACACTTTAATAAAGTACAAGACAATTTAAAGAAGGCTGAGAAGCTTGAACAAAAACCATTTTCATAAAACACAAGACACGAGGCACAAGATACAGCAAATGACAACTAATACGGACTTGATGGAACCAGCTGGTCAGCTGCCTTAGCAAAATAGATACCTTTATACCGCGTGTATTGCAAACACTTTTGGTGAATGTCGCCAGATCGACAATGAGGTGCATGATAAACCATGAATAAAAGAGTGGCTAATCTGTCCTGCAAATATAGGCAGAATTAAACAATGTTTTACTTAAATATAAAGCCAGTGCATAGAATACCTTTGACAAGCACTAGAAGCGTTAAATATTATTCTAACAAAACATTGGACACCAATGAGTAAATCCAAGGACATGGCGCTAAACACTATTCTTATAAAATTCCAAAAAACATCTGCAAACATTTTATAAACACTATTTTCATAAAATAGAATACACTAGATTATTTGTGGGTCAGGTAGATAACAATTAATTTTAACAGTAAGTACCTTTAACGCTACTTGAATAAACTACAAGCCACTTTAAAGAAGGCTGGGAGACATGTCAAAAAAGTATCAGAGCAGGTAACGTGTAGAATGATAAGGCAGAATGTGCGAATATCGTGCACTCAATAAGGCAGCCACGCAGCTCAGTAACATGGTGAGTAGAGAACAAAATTTTAAATTTAATACACGAACGCCACAAATCTCTAATACGTCTCCAGAAAACTGGCAAGACACAGCCAAGAATCAAAACCCAAATGAGCGTCTGTGACTCACAACACCAGACTGGAGGAATTACATAAATAGCAAGTAGGGCAGAAAGGAACCAGAATGCAATGTTCCACTTATAGTCTGAAGTTACCTCCCATTACAAAAGGTCCCCATCATATAGTCTACTTGGCTTGCTTTATTCAGCATTGGGTAACTGACAGTTTAACTCCAACCGGCATGAAGGTGCCAGTGACACTCCACAGGATAACTGTCGCTTTCCAGTTATGTTCACCCCAACCGATGTCTGACACGTACACCGCTGCCTGGAAGTCACAGCCCCTACATCAGCACCCTCTCGCAGCCAAGCGTCCTCTGGTCTTCCAGCAACGGGACAGAGACATACCGCAGATACAACTGATAGTAGAGCACCCGCATGTGTATGTTACAGACTTGTCTTCAGAACTCTCATTGTTACAAAGTAACTACCTGATTAAGGGCCAAGCAGGGACTGATGTGGAGGCTAGTTGTATATTAAACTGATAAGTTAGGCTAAGATGGAAACTATGACGATTTTATTTGTAGCCAAAACAGATAATTTGTTGTTTTTAACTCCAAACCGTTAATATCTGAATATGTTTGTCAATCACAGACAGATAAATAGGAACCTGTCATTGTAATGTATTCACCTATATCATAAACCTTTATCTCATTGGATTTCTGCTAATCTATTTCATGTGGTTGTTGATGGTGATGACCTTTAATTAAGTGATGTAAACAACACTATAGAACATTGATTTCATTTCTCTTCACACTTATTGACACTCTTTATTTCAATTATCAGTTTTGTAAAATGTACGAATCTCAATATTGTAATACAGATCAGAATCCGACATATGATCGAAGTGATTTCGAAGATTTCACAAGTGTGAATAATTAGTAAAACTGTATGTGTGGAGACTCACTACCAGATAGCCACATAAGACACTACTGACATAGTGCCTTTACATTCTGACTACTGAGCCCTGAGGGACTGAATAAAACAAGTAAGACAAAGTCTGAACTGTTTGAATGCCCACCTGCGACTGAAAATCAAACGTAGATTGATTGCGAGTTTATTTCTGGGCCATCATTATCTTAGACCATGATGACAACCCCAATTTATAGAGGTGCATATTACAGATATTACTAATTACCGAAAGTCGTAAGGTACTCTGTTTTAGGTATGAGGATAAAAGAGAGAAACGTTACAGGGAAGAAAGGTACAATAGGCAAAGAATGCATGCATAACTACAAACTGAGAAAATTGGCCTGCCAGAGTGGCCGAGCGGATCTAGGCGCTACAGTCTGGAACGGCGTGACCACTACGGTCGCAGGTTCGAATCCTGCCTCGGGCATGGATGTGTGTGATGTCATTAGGTTAGTTAGGTTTAAGTAGTTCTAAGTTCTAGGGGACTGATGGTCTCAGAAGTTAAGTCCCATAGTGCTCAGAGCCATTTGAACCATTTTTTTTTTGTGAGAAAATCGTGGTGAAACACGTGTATTGGGAAAATGGTTATTTATGGAAAAGTCTTATGGGACCAAACAGCTGAGATCATCGGTCCCTTAGCCTACACAGTACTTAATCTAACTTAATGTAACTTAAACTAACTTACGCTATGGACAACACACACACCCATGCCTGAGGGAGGATTCGAACCTCCGACGGGGGGTGGAGCCGCACGGACCGTGACAAGGCGCCTGAGAACACGCGGCTACCCCCGCGGCCTTCTATTGGGAATTTGTTATTTGCGTTTCTGGAATTTGTACGTAGTTTGAATGTTTCAGACGCTAAGCGACAAATTTGAATCGCTTATTAGTCACGCGCAGTCTAAGGTCGGAATAGCTCTGTCGCTGGAAGATTTGTTTATTTTGTCATCGCTGCTTTGCAGCCAGGAGCACGGGAGTTCTGTCGGTAGAAGTAGTTATAAAAAAGACGCCAAACAGAGGACTCGTGGCAATGAAGACGCCAAATTAAATGTATCTGTGTTTAAGTAAAATGATTTGTGTTTGAATATTGTGAAACACAGGAGAAGGATTTGATTAGTAATTTAGAATCAAAAGAGTATGAAGAGGAATTTTTTTATTGGTACTGCGGTCGCAAGCAGTTAGGATTATTGTTCAATGAGACATCCGTATCAGGGGCATTTAGTTTTTTCGTTAAAGATTGTGTAATTTTCCCTGTAAGGTACTTTTCATGATTATTAATGTTTTGTCTAACATTTGTGAGAGTAAGACTTTGCCATTAATGTTGCCATTTGTCAGTGTTAACGAGTTTTGTAACATGAATTACATACGAGTAAAATATATCAGACAGTTAGAAAATAGTTCCTTAAAGGAATATTTCACCTGAAAGTTTTATCCACATTCTCGGGCCAAGTCATTTTTATTTAAATAGTGTCCCGCTCAATGATTGTATAAAATAGTTTACTTGTGGTCTGAAACATGGCACTAAACTCTCAGCAATGGTAGTTAACAGTTTTCAGCTGGCGCACAGAGAGCAGTAATCACCATATTCCCAAGCAATTACATTACGAGGTAAAATATTTTTATTTCAGAATCAGTTTCCTTCAAAAATTATCAACCCACAGTGACCATTACATGAACAGAATTGATATTCAGATCATTCATGCACCGGGACCATTTTGCGTAATTAAAAAGATTAATAGTAATTTAGAGAAAGTGATTTTTTATAAATTTTCATCAAGTAATTAACAGATTTGTTTACAGAAAGAAATCACACAATTTTAGAGAATTTAATGGTCCCATACAGATATGATATAAAATTATGTCTACATTGGGGTCCAAAATTAAAGTAACAAACCGTTATTTCGACGTCCTGTACCTAAGCAGCAATATAACCACACAAACTGTCAACAGATGTCCGTACGATCGTGTTCCGCACTGAAGATGGCATTCCGGTCAACGGACAACCACGCCAGCGATGACGTCAGGGCACCCACCAAACAGGCTAATATTAGTCGGATAGTCCCAAATCCACAACCGCTGTGTACACACTCACAGACAGTGGCCTACCACACTCTGCAGTGGATAGCCATAGGAAGAACGGAAGCAGGGCAGTCACGAACTGATGTAGCCCCGTGGCTTAAAGGGAACCGTTCTCTTGTTCCTCGGACGGAGTGACAGTTAATGGGGACCGAAACTGTATCCCAGAGACCAGGGCAAGGCTGACAAATGTGACATCAGAAACAGATGACCGTTATATGGCTGTAAGAACACAACGGAACCGCTTTACTACTGCACGGCAACTGGCTCCGACCTTGCAACATCCACTGGACGTGTTGTATCGACGCAAACGGTGCACAGAAAGCTTTGGAAGAGTAGCCTTTACTGGCGGAGACTTGCTGTATGTGTACAATTGACGCGTATGTGGAGGGAACGTGGAGTAGGATTAACGTCGAACACGATTTCTGCACACAAACATTGTGGGGAAAGTTCGATATCAAGGAGGGTCCATAATGGTGTGGGGAGATCTTACGCTGACCATTCGAAAAACTGTTCATGAAATTGTACGGGTTAATCGGCAACGTTTAACTGCTGTCAGGTATCGTGACGATACCTTGAGACTTCATGTACGTGCGAGGTGTTGTGGGCCTGGACTTTGTATTAAAGGGCGATAATGCTCAATCTCATAGAGCACAGGTGGTTGAAGTTTTCTTGGAAACAGAAGATACTGCACGCAGGACGTGGCCCGCTCGGTCTTCTGATTTGAATCACATAGAGCATGTCTGGGGTCACTACGGAAACGGGTTACATCACGTCAGCGTCCACCAACCACACCTCAAGGCTGCGAGCAGCTCTGCAGGAAGAAAGGGCGTTATTGCCTCAACATGAGATTGATGACATCACTCACAGCTCGCACCGTCGTTGTCAGGCCTCTGCTGCTGCCAGAAGTTGTCACATCCAACGCTGAGCACAGAAACCAGTTGTCGGAAAGTGTGTGCAAATTCGTTAAGTTGGAAAAAAAGGAAGATTATTGTTTTTTACCGTTACGCACTTTGCAAGTGTTGAAGTACTGTATTCATTACTTTACTATCTCATCAGTTTATACTGCTTTGTGGCAAAATAAATGCGACCTTGCCAAATATCCGTCTGTTGCTTTAATTTTGGACACCAGTGTATATCAGATCAGTAAAGTCTCTAAAATTCTGTCACTGCGTTTGGATATGTACCTAAACCTGGGTTTTGGGCTGGATTCCCCATTTACGTTCAGTGCAGAAGTGCTGATCAAAACGTGGAAAGCCTCGGCAGTTCTGTTCGTTGTAAGAAGAATTTAAAATAGTCTTGGGTGGCAGAGAGAATTTGGACTGCGGAAGGAGGTGTGCCAGGGTAATTCGTACAGCTTTGCGAACTGCTGTGTGAAGGTGGCTTAGTGACTAACGCACCTGTTTAGTAAGCAGAAGAACTGGGTTCAATTACTCACATTGCTACCAACTTTCACTGTCCCCTTTAGTCTATATACATAGTGTACACGAAATATATATTTCCAGAAATAGAAAAATGAGGGATACAAATTTATGGCATTGAATTTTGTAAAGAATTACGGCTTAAGATTGGAAAGTTATGGAATACGAAAATTATGAATATGAATAAATTTTAAATTATTTGGTTTTGAGAAGAAACAAGTTTCCAATAAAGAGGAGAACACGGGCTTGCATATGAACTATTTCATTAGGGACAGAAACCATTTCTTGCATAATTGAATTATGACATTCACATGGTTTGTAAGTTTTAAGTCATCAGTATTTCCTTAAGTAAAATGTTTAATGAGAACTGCATACACTGAGATGACAAAAGTCGCCATGCACACGTACTGTTAGCGGCAGTATCGCGAACAAAATATATAAAAGGGCAGTGCATTAGCGGACCTGTAATTTGTACTCAGGTGATTCACGACAGAAGTTTTCGCACGTGATTATGATCGTACGACAGGAATTAACAGACTTTGAACGCGGAATGGTAGTTTGAGCGGGACGCATGAGACATTCTGTTTCGGATATCGTGAGGGAATTCTATGTTCAGAGGTCCATAGTGTCAAGAGCGTCCGAGAATACCAAATATCAGGCATCACCTCTATCTACGGATAATGCAGCGGCCGATGGCCTTCACTTAACTACCAAGGGGAGCGCCGTTTGCGTGGAGTTGTGAGTGCTAACAGATGAGCAACACTGAGTGAAATAACCGCAGAATTCAACATGGGACGTAAGATCAACATATGCGCCAGGAAAACGCAGCGAAATTTGGCGTTAATGGGCCATGGCAGCAGATGACCAACGAGTGCCTTTGCTAATATCACGAGATCGCCTTAAGCGTCACTCGTGGGCTCGTTACCATATCGGTTGAGACCTAGACGAGTGGAAAAGCCTGGTCTGGATGAAAACCGGTTTCAGTTGGTAAGACCCCACGAAGCCGTGGACAGAGGTTGTGAACAAGGCACTGTGCAAGCTGGTGGCTCCATAATGGTGTGGGTTGTGCTTACGTCTCGGTCCTCTGCTCCAACTGAACCGATAATTGACTGGAAATGGTAATGTTCACCTACTTAGTGGCCATTTGCAGCTATTCATGGACCACGTTTTCACGATAATGCACCATGTCACCGAACCATAATTGTTCGCGATTGGTTTGAAGAACATTCTGGACAATTCGAGAGTCTGATTTGGCCACACAGATCACCCGATTTGAATCCCACCGAAAATTTATGGGACACAATCGATAGGCCAATACGTGTACAGAATGCTGCACCGACAACACTTTTGCAATATGGACAGCTGCCGAGGCAGCACGGCTAAGTATTTCTGAGGGAGACTCCCTACAACTTTCTGAGACCATGCCACATAGAGTTGCCGCAGTACGCCAGGGAAAAGGAGGTCTGAGATATTAGGAGATTTCCAATACCTTTGTCAAGTCAGTGTATACTATTGTCACCAACACTTGGTTAATTATAGAGTGAACAATAAAGTCACATACAGCCTAAATACGAAATAGGTTTTTTCACGTAACTACCGTATATTCAGTAATAAGAAATAAGAATAGAGGGAAAAGAAAATATTAACAGAAAGAGTGGTACAAGAACGATTAGCAGAAGCTCACATGGTTCTATCACAGTACAACGGACACGGCTCTCTTTACGACTTGAGAGCTTCATTGTCTGCCTTCGGGCCGTGTTTTTTCGTGATTCGCCGGCAGGGTGCGGGGTGACGTGGTCGCCGGCTGAGTGCAGCGCGGGGCTGGGCGGCGCACCGGAAGCGCGCTGGGCGGCGCATCCTGCCCGCTGCGAGGCCGCCGCCCTAATGAAGCCGCTGCTCTGGGCCGCCTGGTGGGCCACCTCCGCCTCCCGCCTCCCGCTGCCGCCCTGCTCAATGGGCCGGCAATTAGCCCGCCAGCGGCCGCCCTGCCCCCTGCCCCTGTACACCCTTTGTCTTGGCCGGCAGCGACGCAACTCGCTTTATTTGATCACGTCACCAGGGCAGCCGGCAGTCCGATCCGTGGACACTCTTAGCTGTCGCATGAACTGCCCAAAATCTGTGTGTCTATGAGTGAGTGTTACATCTTTTAACAGACACTAAGACTCAAATCTTATCGTTATTGATGTAACACCAAGTATGGTATTGACCAGAAAATAAGCAGCAATTTTTACCCAAATTTCACCATCGGTAAGTTAGGGAATAGCTTAGATCTGCTACCACGTAATCAATTAGTCAAAATGACAGTCACAATCGCATTATCTATTTTGCCGCCAACCGGTTTCAACACGCGATGGGGTCATTTATTACCAACCGTGCACAGGCAGGGTGGCGACTCCACCGAGCGACTAAATGGTGTAAACTGCCCTGAAGATGGCCCCATCGCGGGTTGAAACCGGTTGACGGAAAAATAAATAATGCGATTGTGACTGTCATTTTGAATAATTGATTATAAGTAAATTAATCGCTTTTATCTCCACACAACTATATTGTCAAAAATTTACTGTTACCGTGTGTTGTTACACACAGTTGCAGTATTGTCTCGTTAACTTATAATTTAGTTTCAGCTCATTACTGGTAAGAAATACTGATTCATGACGATATGAATGACCATTTGGAGCCAAAAGCATAAACAGGCCATGGAATTCCGCGTAGTTAAGATGCAAGCTTCAAATTTACTGTTGTGCATTATGCCAAAATCACAACCAACAGGCAGAGGGAAAAAATTAAGGACTATACGTATCTAATTTGCGTCATTGGTTTTCTTCAGAAGAAAAATTAGCAGGAGGCCGATTCGACGAGAAAATCGTTCACGGACCCGAAATGAGGTAAGTATCCGAAACTTGAAGCTAAAATTCATTCACTTCTACAAGATAAGAGGGAGGATTAATATGCTCATTTCACGAGAAATTATCCAACTGAAAACGTTGGAAATCGCAAGAGTCTTAAACGTGCCACAACGAGCATTTCATGAGAGTCGTGGGTGGTGTCGTCGGTTTTTTGTTTTAAGTCATCAGTCTTCTGACTGGTATTATGCGCCCCGTCACGAATTCCTCTTCTGTGCCAAACTCTTCATCCCACAGTACCGCTTGCAGTTTAAGTCCTCAATTAATCGCTGAATGCATTCCAATCTCAGTCTTCCTCTACACATATTGCCCTCTTCAGCTGTCTCTAGTACCATGGATGTCCATCTTCTGTTCCTTCTCCTTGTCAGTGTTTTCCACAAATTCCTTTGCTCTCCGATTCTGTGCAGAACCTCCTCATTCCTTATCTTACCAGACCATCTAATTTTCCAAATTCGTGTGTAGCACCACATGTCAAATGCTTCGATTATCTTCTGTTCCAGTTTTCCCACAGTCCAAGTTTCACTACCATAAAATGGTCTGCTCCAAATGCACGTTGTCAGAAATTTCTTCCTCAAATTGAGGCCTATGTTTGATAGCAGTAGACTCTTCTTGACCTGTAATTCCCTCTTTACCAGTGCGTCTCTGCTTTTCATGTACTCCTTGCTCCGTCCATCATTGGTTGATTTGCTGGCTAGGTAGTAGAATTCCTTAATTTCACCTACTTCGTGACAGTCATCCTTGATGATAAGTTTATTGCTGTTCTCGTTTCTCCTACTTTTCATTACTTTTGTCTATTATCGATATACTCGTGTACTCGTTAGACTGCTCATTCCGCTCAGCATGTCACGAAATTCTTCTTCACTTTTACTCAGGGTAGCAAATCATCATCGAATCGTATCATTGATATCCTTTCACCTTGAACTTTAATTCCACTCCCGAACCTTTCTTTTATTTCCACATGGGTCTTCGATACTCGGATTGAACAGTAGGGGCGAAAGCCTACATCCCTGTCTTACACCCTTTTTAATTCGAGCACTTGGTTCTTGGTCGTCCACTCTTATTATTCCCTCTTGTAAATATTGTATATTACGCATGTCTCCCTATGGCTTCCCCCTATTTTTTTCAGTATTTCGAACATTTTGCATCATTTTACATTGTAGAACGCTTTTTCCAGGTAAACAAAACCTATGAACGTGTCTCGATTTTTTTAGTCTTGCTTCCATTTCCAAAGGCAACGTCAGAAATGCCTCTCCGGCGCCTTTGCCCTTCCTAAAGCCAAGCTGATCCTCATTTAAGATATCTTCAATTTCTTTTTTCATTCTTCTGTATGTCATTCCTGTCGACAACTTAGATCCGTGTGATATTACGCTGATTGAGGGATAATTCTCGCAGTTGTCAGCTCTTGCCGTGTTCGCAGTTGTGTAGATGATATGTTTTCGAAAGTCGGATGCTATGTCGCCAGACTCATACATTCTACACGCCAACGTGAATAGTCGTTTTGTTGGAACTTCTCCAAACTTTTTAGAAATTCTGATGGAATGTTGTCTATTCTTTCTGTCTTATTTGAACTTCTCCAAAGCTCTTTTAAAATCTGATTCTAGTACTGGAACCCATATTTCTTCTAAATCGTCTCTTGTTTCTTCTTCTGTCTCTTCACAGAAATCTTCCCCCTCACAGAGACCTTCAATGTACTCTTTCCTTCTATCATCTCTCTCCACTGCATTTAACAGAGGAATTTCCGTTGCGCTAGTAATGTTTCTACCCTTGCTTTTAATTTCACCGAAGGTCATTTTGACTTTGCTATGTGCTAAGTCAGTCCTTCCGACAGTCATTCTTTTTCGATATATTCATATTTTTCATACAGCCATTACGTCTTAGCTTCCCTGCGCTTACTATTTATTTCATTCCTCATGGACTTATATTTCCGTATTCTTGAATGTCCCTGAACATTTTTGTACCTCCTTCTCTCATCGAACAACTAAACTATTTCTTGTGTTATCCAAAGTTTCTTCGCAGTTGCCTTCTCTGTACTTACGTTTTCTTTACAATTTCTGTGATTGCCCTTTTTAGAGATGTCCATCATTCTTCAACTGCACAGTCTACTGACCTATTCCTTATTGCTGTATTTACAGCCTTAGGAAAAAGTGGTTCAAATGGCTCTGAGCACCATGGGACTTAACATCTGAGGTCATCAGTCCCCTAGAACGTAGAACTACTTAAACCTAACTAACCTAAGGACATCACACAAATCCATGCCCGAGGTAGGATTCGAACCTGCGACCGTACCGGTCCCGCGGTTCCAGACTGAAGCGCCTAGAACCGCTCGGCCACTCCGGCCGGCTACAGCCTTAGAGAATTTCAAGCGTACTTCTGCGGTCCTTAGTTCTTCTGTATCCCACTTCTTTGCGTATTGGTTCTTCCTGACAAATCTCTTAAACTTCGTAACTACTATATCGTGACCTGAGTCTATAGGTGCTCCTGGATATGCCTTACAGTCCAGTACCTGATTTCAGAATCTTTGTCTAACCATGATGTTATCTAACTGAAATCTTCCCGTATCACCTGGCGATTTCCAAGTATACATGCTCCTCTTGTAATTCTTGAACAGAGTATTCGCTTTTACTACCTGAAATATTTTACAGAACTTAATTAGTTTTCCTCCTCTCTCATATCTTGTCCTAAGCCCATACTCTCCTAGAACCATTTCTTCAACTGCTTCCCCTACAATTGCATTCCAGGCTCAACCTACATAGAGCGGGGTTGAGTGAAATGAAATGGGAAGAAGACAAGGATTACTGGTCAGATGAGTACATGGCAATATCAATAGCAGTAGAAAGTGGTATAACGGGAGTAGGATTCTTCATGAATGGGAAAGCAGGGCAGAGAGTATGTTACTGTGAACAGTTCGTTGGTAGGGATGTTCTTATCACAATCTACACCATAGCAACATCGACAACGGTACTTCAGGTATACATGCCGACGTCACAAACTGAAATTGATGTGCTAAAGATAGTACGAGAAGATATTGAAAGTGTAATACACTACGGTCCAATCGGCATGTTGTAGGCCCCAACCGCGCAGCATGGTGTCGTGGTTGCAAAGTTGGACCTCGCTATGGACGTCCGGAGTGAAGTTGCGCGTCATGCAGCCTATTGCGCACAGTTTGAGTCGTAACACATAGTCCTGTGGCTGCCCGAAAAGCATTATTCAACATATTGGCGTTGCTGTCAGGGTTCCTCCGAGCCATAATCCGTAAGTAGCGGTCATCCACTGCAGTAGTAGCCCTTGGGCGACCTGAGCGAGGCGTGTCATCGACAGTTCCTGTCCTCCCTATGTCTCCTAAATGTCCGAAAAAATATCACTCATAGACGCCTGGACACTTCCCTTGTTGAGAGCTCTTCCTGGCACAAAGTAACAACGCGGACGCGATCGAACAGCGGTATTGACCGTCTAGGCATGGTTAATCCACAGACAACACGAGGCGTGTGCCTCCTTCCTGGTGGATTGACTGGAACTTATCGGCTGTAGGACCCCCTAGGTCTAATAGGCGCTTCTCATGCAAGGTAGTTTACATATTTGGGCTGGTCTAGTGACATCTCTGAACAGTCAAAGGGACTGTGTCTGTGATACAATATCCACAGTCAACGTCTATCTTCAGGAGTTCTGGGAACCAAGGTGATGCAAAACTATTTTTCTATATTTGTACATGATTCGCAGTGCTGAAAAACTCCAGAATTTACTGTGATACCGAGGAATGAGACAGTAGACATGAAAACGGCAAGAAGTATTTCATTAAGAGGAGCCGGGAATGAGAAAATTAGACTATGTGTGATCTTAGCTGTTTCAGCCGATGGAGGAAAGTTAGTCCCTTACGTCATTTCGAAGATAGAAACCACACCCAAGGAAAATTTTCCTATGGTCTTAATGATTCGCTGCCAAGAAAAGAGTTGGATGATTGAACGGTAGTCTGCCGTTTAGAAACGTTGTTATGGGGCGCTGCCTGCTAAGAGAGTCATGCTAGTTTTCGATGCTTTTAAGGGACGTCTAACCTTTAAAGTAAACGATAAACGTGCCTCTCAAAAGCTAAATCTCGTCGTAATACCTTGAGGAATGACTTCAAAACTACAATATTAGATATGGCCATAAACTGACCGTAGAAGGAAAACCTCCGAAAAATGCATGGCCATCAGTATCATCATAGTCCATCATGGTGGGATACAAGAAATGCTGCATGTCGAATGCACTGAATGGCAGTGAGGACGACGAACTGTGGCAAGAGAATGAAGAATGTGATAGAAGTGAGAGCGGTGAAGTGAATACCGGCGCCCAGCACAAAGGTAGCAGGAAGCAAATCCCCTACCACACGAAAGTTCTGTAATTGCAGTATAGAGGTAGTATTCCTGCATGCTCGCAAGTAGTCACACGGCTAATAAACTAGAACACAAATCATTTAGGGCAACATCATCTCTTACCTTCTCTATACAGGGTACTCTGAAATAGTATGAAAACTTTGTAAGGGTATTGCAGGGTAGTTCCGTCGTTGGTGCTCATAAATAACAGTTACGAAAGAAATTCGATACTTTGTGTCGTTCCGACTTAATTGGCATTGAAGTTAGCCAATCAGGCCGTTGTTTCACGCGCAGATTCAAGAGGCCCGCCTGACAAGGTGTAGCCAAACGTGTTCTTCATTTCATTTCTTAAGACCGAATAAGAGAGTGATACAAATCTTGGACATGGGACAGTAATAATCATCTAAACAAGTCCAAAGACCGAAGGCTAAGCATTCTTTTCCATTATCATCTACGGTATGAGAAAAGCTGACACTGTGTGCCGGCCGAGGTGGCCGAGCGGTTCTAGGCGCTACAGTCTGGAACCGCGTGACCGCTACGGTCGCAGGGTCGAATCCTGTCTCGGGCATGGATACGTGTGATGTCCTTAGGTTAGTTAGCGTTAAGTAGTTCTAAGTTCTAGGGGACTGATGACCTTAGAAGTTAAGTCCCATAGTGCTCAGAGCCATTTGAACCATTTGACACTGTGTACTGTGTTTTGTACGACTTTGTACACAGCAGTAAGCAGAGGTGAGCTACGAATTATTGCTGTAACTGGGCCATAGAAAACAATGATTAGCAAAAAGTTAACAGAGTGAACAGGAGATTTACTTATATTCTCCAAGTGAATAAAGTCTGATTAGAAATAATGCAGCAAGAAATAAAGTCCACTTCTCAATGCCCGCAAGGACGAGTTTCCCTGAAGTAAGCTTGAACGATAGTGTCTTAGCGAAAAGTCTCCAAGCGCAAGTGCGCGGCTGCCGCCGGTCGTCCTGCATCATGGTGGCAGAGGACAATCGTATTCTAGAGCCACTGGAGGTACGGATCAGCAGGTGCGCCATTGGGTCCACAGTATCCAGCATAACTGCTATCAGCGTCTGGTGGAAACTTGTAATTCTGTCAACAGCTTCACGAGGCCCACGGTGTGGTATCGATACATGATATCACAAATTGTATGTGGCACTCAGTTTGAATTTCCAGATGCAGTGGCCTCAGTGGCAATCTTCGATGCTAATTAGCTTAGAAACGGAGCAATGTATTTCTTAAAAATTATTTCTCAGCACAACCTACCCTGCATAAGCCTTACAAGCGTTTCAGACTGTTTCTGACCATTCCAATGCTGCGTAAACAATCTGTTAAATCCTGCCTAGTCGACAAAGATGGGGTGAGTAGGAAACCTGGTTTCTCGGGTCGCTAGAAAACAATTCAAGCAAATTGTATTAATGAGTTTTATTACAAAAAAGTAAATGACAATGCTTAACTCTGAATATTGCACAGATGTGTCGCATGCAAAGGGTGACAGACAAAGTAATCCAGTTTCTTCAGCATTACAATTCCAAGTTTGAGCTAGATAAAATGTGAGATCAAACTAATAAGCTTTGACGCTCCTATGCAAGTCGTTAGTCTTGAGGCTGCTGTTCGGTTGGGCCGCGACCAGTCGGGCGTGGCGCTTATGTCCTCTTCACATAGAGACCGCTGCTGTAGGGTTGTCGTCCTGGAGAGGGTTCGGTCAGCGTGCAATTGGCTGGCGTCATCTCTTCTCTCTCGTTCCCGATTGGCGTGCCGGCGTTTGACTTTACGCCGGAACACAATCAGATAAATAAAGCATGTCGATAGAGCCAGAAGAGGCGGCGGTAAAAAATATTTATCAATTCACTAAATTCACGACAAAAACTGTAATGTGGGGATTGATCGCTAGGATGTACAACACAGTTAAAATCGCCACCTGAGACAACAAGGGGACCTGCACAGAAGGTTGACCTTCTGTCTGTAAAACCACGAATGCGCCACTGTAGGACCTGAACCAGGCGGTGCATACAAAACAATCAAGGTGAAGCCAAAAAGACGGTACCTCATCTCCTACCAGAGTCAACCATTTCAATATTGGCCATTGGAATACCTTCACAAAAAAAAAGGGCGGTACCCATAGCATATTCAGTAATCACATTAAAACAGTCTGAAATCCAGGGAGAGTGTGAATAAAACTTCTTGGTATGGTACAATATCGGCACAGGAATGATAAATAAACTGACGTAACGGAGCCGAACATAAATCTGATTACATTTCTATGGTTTGGGGTAGTAAAAGTAAAGTTGGGTCATCAGTCAGAATGATAACAGGTGAAATCGGCAACAAAAAAACACACCTTATTCTGCACTTCGACCCTCACAGTACATCACCATATCCATTGCCAAATCTGAGGAAAAGGGACCTTTATGCCGCTGTTTTCTTTTTGCGACAGAACTACCTGGCGGGATTTGTTGTTAACGCTTGCCATATGGCAAATTATTCGCTGCCGTCGGCGAGATGGGAGTATCGTTCACCGTATCCAGTTCAATCACGGCCGCCCAGGAATCGGAAGCTGTCTTCACAGGAGGAACTCCTAGCGACAATCCGACAGCCGTCCGGACGTCAAAGGAGACTACACCTGAATATGGCTTCTGTAAGAGCAAAGGAATACAGTCACCATCGAGAATACTAGAGGTGAAAAAAAGGGGTGAGCTGTGATTCAACAAGTGGAAGAAACGGAACAGTCGACAAGGGAATCGACCATCAAGTGTTCTGACTTCCAAAGAGGTTCAGAGGAGATTGAAAGAGAACCAGAGCCCTCCATCTCAACTTTTGGCTAAATAGTCCTGACTCCATCCCTACCATCCAGAGAATCAAGGGGTTGGCCGGGGGCACGGGGGTGTCGGTGGGAGTGGGGAGGAGGGGTGGAAGAAGAGAACAAGGGGAATGTTGTCAGCAACGTACTCATCTGTACAGCACCTCTTATTTTGGATCACGTGATCAACCGTGCGATGTGCAGTCACATCAGACTATGTCTTCAGTCGAAACGGCGGAAATTATACGCAGCGAAATTCAAACGCTTTAGATGGGTGTCATTAGCGGAAGACTGCCCAGCCCCTGATTCAGTTCCATTGCGCACGAGATCCGCCACACCTGTTCAGGGAAGATCGCAAAACAAAAACTCTTCTCGGACTCTTGGTACAAAGATGACTGTTCTCATTACACAAAAAGAACGTATGTAACATGTATGCGGTAACCACATACTTGTAAATGAGACGAAATTCTTTGTTTCACCTGTATTTCTACGGAACGAATCCCACTGTAACATAGAAGTTTGTGCTAGCTGGATCAGCGTTCATGGCGAATGTTTTTAACCTGACGATACAAAACGTCGTTGAGGTAAACATTATATTCGTCGCGAGGCACATTAACTACACGACTAACATTCGTTTATTCAACGTTAACGTCCGCAAGCAAGACAGTAATAAGCACTGTACTATACGTTTAATCAGTAATTTCTCTATTTGTAAGGGATTCAAAAATTTAACAGAGAAAGCATAACGTTCGGTGTAAAAATACTCTGTGAGAACCTGATAGGAAGTTAAATAAAGTATACACCAACCAATCACGAAATCCCAGAGAACTGTGCACACGACCGGTCGACTTAAATCTCTACGTTGAATAGAGCAGGATGCCATGGAAACAAAAGAAGCAGACAAAGCCGCTAGCACACTTAAGCGAATACAAAGACGAATTCGACGTAGGGTATACACTTACTATGTACAAAACCTCACCTGAATATCAAACTTCCAATACTCGTAGCGCTGTGACGGAATGGAAGTAAATAACATGCTAGCCGTATGGCGTCGCCTGCGGAACTACCCCATCAAGATTTAGACAACGAGGGGTTCAACCCCGAGATTTTGTTTTCACACGACGCGTGGTTAACCACTGTACCAATGGCCTAGACACCGCTAGACCACCAGGCACGACGACGATCTTATGCAACAAGGACGAAAGAAAGAGACTAGCAGAGGCAAGGAGAGTATTACTCGCCAATCGAAATCTACATGGGTAAGAGACGGGCCTCAGTTTAAGGACAAAATATCTGAGCAAGCTCGGCTGTAACATAATACTGAATGTAGGTGAATTATTGTCTATTGGAAAACTGGTGAAGATGAGAATCGAAGCACTGAAGACGTGGTATTACAGAAAAAATACTGAAAATTGTGTGGATTACAAAGTGTGCTCTCAGCAGAATAGTTGAGGAAGGAATATTGATAATAGCTGACTAGATGCAATGAAGGGATGGTAAGTTACGTTTGAAGATGCACAGTGAAGAAATTCCGTAGAACTAGAGGAAGACACATGGAGAAAGAAACTGCAGACGAGGACGGAAATTGGAATATAATGTACCTAACAAGTTATTCAAGATGTCTGGCGTAGATGCCTATTTCAAATAAAAAGGTTGGTACAAAATGATAAGTGGTGATTCGCATTAAACCAGTCAAAGACTGATCAACTAAATAAAAAGTACAAATTAACATCGAAACGTCTTGTGGTTACAGTTCAATAGGTATCGAGGGGTTATAATCGAAGTGCAGCTGTTCACCGAGATTCGGTATAGGCGGTAATTATTGTGTGACAGCTAATCTTTATAGATACTCTAATGCATTAATACGGACCCGATATACTCTGGACAGAAATTACTTCTAATTTTAGCCACCAGGTGCTAATCTGGCGCTCCGAATGCAAGGAAGACATATAGAAATGTTTCAGCGTGTAATGAGTTATGAACGAGAGGTGGGCAGAAAAGATCACACAAATGAGAAAGGAATGATATTGATTTTATTATTAACTTCCGCTTACACACTTTGTTCAATATGAGCACCAAAGAAGTCGGAGAGATGCTGTATTTGCACTGCCAGCCGAAATTGGAACTGCTTTTTCCCAGCGAAAATCGGTACCGCATTAACGTGTTCGCATATCTGCCAAGTTTCGCAGTCATATGGTAATTCAGCCCACAAGGGATATCCGTGAGTAGTTGCACTTTAGCTACAATCACCCGATATCTCAACAATGATGGTGACACTCGGTTGATAGCGCTCCTTCTCAGGGGAATAGCGCTATAGGCGAGTGGGCTTCATTGAGATTTTCTCGCCTGTTTTAGATATGCGTATGTGTCGGCCTTGTTAAGATGAAATTGGTCATTTTTTGAGTGCGGCTGAATATCCTTACACAGCACTTACTAGCCTCTCACAAACCGTTCCACACTACTTCGTCTCCACGGACTACAGTAATGAACGTCGCCATGCATATTTAACGGACAGAAAATGGCGTGAAACCACAGGTCATCAGATACCGTATTTCGTGCACCCCTGGCCTTACTAGGAAGGTTATGTATTGCGCCGTTACATCCGCCAGAGGCACGCCTACGCTCAAGCAAATAAAGAGGCGCCCCAGTGTATTCATGAATCTGACACACACACACACACACACACACACGAACGAACGGACGGACGGTCACGAACACACAGACACGCTGAGGCTTTGCTTTGTTTGTGTGGTTCGACCATTTGCATCGGCCTGCAGAGTTTAATGCTCCTCAATTATTTAACCTGTGATCTCACTCAATAAATAACAGAATTTGCATTTAGACAGCGTTCCGCGGGAATGTATTACAGAGAAGGTGGCGGAAGGCACACCTTCCAGTGCCTATTGCATACTATTAAGGTGGCAAAATAAATATTCAAAGTATAGTCCTGGCCACTGTATCATCTTCTGTATCCTTTGTCGGTAGGCGATCTATTTTTCATATTAATTACATCGAACTTACCTGATATTTCTGTGTTGTAAGTAAAATTATTTGCGAATCGGATGTAGTAGATAAGTGATTTACATGCTAATTCGTGGAGATTAGGTCGCCTTATATCGATTCCACAAGAGTCTCATAACACGTTAATCTTTCTCTCATTTAGTCGAACCACAATCGCACACTTGAATGTTTATGTACAAACAATGTGACAATGATAACAAGTTTGTTTCTCTAGAAAAACATCCAGAGTAAAATTTCATTGAACAGCTCGTTGTACATGTTTCGAGTCAGCTGATATACTTCCTGTGAACAAGAGAAAGTTTTCTTATATTAAAAGCCAAGAAAAAATGTAAATGTTCCTATCCAATGAAAAAGTTTTATACTCAAAGGACATAAATTATTTGAAATATCGATTTCTACAGACTGATTTTGAATTCCAACGTACTGCTAGTGAAAAACGTTACCAAGACAAAATCAAACAGGATAATTCAGGAGTAAGGCTAACAATGATTAAGGAAATGGGAACGCTGGTAAGCTGCTAGTAACAGCATTGGAAGCGCATTATCGTAGTCAAAATGGATACAAAACTACCACCCACCATAGCAGTACTGTATTACGGCTATCTTCGGAGATGAAGAGAGGGAATGAATGTGAGCTGAGATAACAGATATTATTTATATAGTTATAGAACATGGAAATTTAATTGTGACGATGGGCTGGAATCCAATAATAGGAAACGAATAGATGGGAAGTAGTAGAAGAACTAGGACCAAGGAAAAGGAATGAAAGAGGAAGCCGCCTGCTAGAAATATGCACATAGCACAGTTTAATTATTGACAACACTTTGTTTGAAAACCATGAAAGAAAGAAGCATACATTGAAGGAAATTGGAGACAGGGGAAGCTTTCAGATAGATTGCACAATAGTGAGACAATTATTTTGGAACCAGATTTCAATCTGAAAATTTCTTTTCCGCAGGCAGATATTGGCCCTGAGAATACTTAATCGATGATGAACTTCAGATATGCTCCCACATCTCTTCAGTATCTTAATTTAAGACTGACACTCAGGAAACTGCAGGGATAGGAAATTAAGGAGACAGAATATGGATAAACTGAAAGAACCAGAGATTGCAAAGAGTTTCGAAGAGAGCATTAGGCAATGACCGGCTGAAGCAAGGGGAAAGAATACAGTAAAAGATGAATGGATAGTTTTGAGAGATAAAGTAGTGAAGGCAGCGGAGAAAAAAAATTGGCAAAAATACAATGGCCAGTACAAATCCCTGAATAGCTTAAGGGAAATTGAATTTAATGCCAAAGCAGAAATTACTAAAATGCAGCAAATGAAAAAGGCAAACGCCAATACAGACCGAGGTTTGTAGAAGGTTAGAATGGCGAAGGAAGAATGGTTATGGGAGAAATGCCATCATGTGGATGCATTCATGACTATGGGAATGATATACGCATTGTGGAGAAAAGAAACTTTCGGAAAAAAAGAGAAGCAACTAAATGTACATTAAGAGTTAACACGAGGATGGGAAGCTTGAAGCGTGGAAGCAAGATGTAGTAGAAACATAAGAACACATTATTATGCAAATGTATTTATCTTTTTGTCCCTTTGCCTTAAGAAATGCCACTGTTACCCACTGGGCAGTCAGAGACTTTTGAGCCAAATTCCAGGCGAACTGGTAGCTGGGATAGTTTGAAGTCCGTAATGGGATTATTTGAGAGGAGATTTGGAGTTTAGGCTCTTGCATCAATATCATAGAAAACATTTCAAAAACCTAGACCTACACCGTAGATGGGAGTTACATTTAATTTTATTCTCGGGCAGTAAGGCTATGTGAAGAAATACGTAAGCCTAATGTATGTGTAAATGTATTTGTTTAGACGTATACACAGTTTACTTGTATGAGACGTATGCTGCTCTTTCGTCAGCACTATTTTAGCAAGCGAAGGTGAGGAAGGTGAAATTTAAGTGGAAGGTACGACACTGCGAGAAGAAACTGATAGAGATAAACGACAGAGCACTGAAGTCTAAATAAGGACCGTCGGGTAAATGGCATCTTCTTAGAATTATTGGGGGAGCTATCTAAGACAAGACTATTCCACCTGATATGCGAGGTATATGACAGACGAAATAACCTCATACTTTTAGGATGCTGTAGTAATCCAAAATCCGCAGGTTTGATGATATTTGGTTTGTGGGGCGCTCAACTGCTCGGTCATCGGCGTCCTTACAAATTCCGAATTTTTACACAGCCCAATTTTTCAAGCAATCCAATCGAGCTACTGTCACGAATGGTGATGATGAAGATGAAATGACGAGGACAACATACACCCCCAGTCCTCAGAAAGTCCATAGATGATGTATGATATCAATGCTTCCAAACAATATGTTTAATATGACGTGGTTGCAAAATGCTGACACAAATTATGTACATACGAATCGATTAAATGTTATAAATCGTCCGCACGTATAATTATTTTGGGATCCAGAGAAATGTAGGAGCAGGTGAGGTGATACCCACTACGACTTATATGGGAATGTAGGTTTAAGAAAGGCAAACCTACGTTAACAGTATTTATGGATTTAGAGAAAGCTTTTGACAGTATCTTCTAAAATATATTTTTCTATTCACAAATGTTTCGACGCTGTCTTCATCTGAACTTGTATCTACTTAAGAACCAGGTCATATCTTTATATTGCACTCATCAGGACCACTATCACCTGCTGACATAAATTTACCAGATGCATTCAAAACGTGTCTGGACAAAAAAATGTTCAGAATGTCAAACTAAATAGACTGGTACGCAGTCTTCCTAATTCCGAAGATAGCGGAGACAACGTGCAGCAAGCTATCTACAGCTTGTACAAAAACCAGACTGCAGTTACAGTACGTGGACACAAAAGTGGTTGACAAGGCAGTCAGACAGAGCTGTAGCCTATGAAGCTGCAATAGAGGAAGCAGTAAAGAAAACTAAAGAGAAGTTTAGAGAGACGACATAAAAACTTGTTTGTTGATTGTATTGTAATTCCGTCAAAGACGGCAAAGACTTAGAGCCCACGTAACATAAATATCAATAAAAGTGAAATAATGATAATCAAGTGTGGACGAATTAAATCATATGAAGCTGGAAGAATTACAATAGCTAATGAAACACTAAAAATAGTATATTTTGTCATTTACGGTGCAAAATAAGTAATTATGCTCGAAGTAGAGAGGATGTGAAATGCACTGGCAATAGCAACAAAAGCAATTTCAGGGTTGTTAAAATTGAATATGAAGTTTGAAGATTTTTTTTAAATGTAGGCTTGCATATAAGTTAATCATGGACAATAAACATTTCGGATAACAAGAGAATAGCTTTTGAAAAGTAATGCCTCAGGAAGGTCCCGAGAAATAGATGGGTGAATTGGACATCTAGTGAAGAGTTTCTAAATCGAACAGAGTAGAAATGATATTCATGGAGTAACTCAACTAAAAGGGGTGTTCGGCTAGTAGAATACATTCTGGAGCCTCGAGGTACCATCAGTTCGGTTATGCAGAGAAGATTGATGAGTAACAATTTTAGAAGCAGGCCTAATTTAATTAAAACAGGGAGGTTTAAACGGGTGAAGGAGGTATTACTTATCCAAAAATGAAGAAATTCGCACTGGATAGAATTGCATGGAGAGCTGCATCAAAGCACCTTTAGATAAAAGACGACAACACACATACAAAAATGAAAATTTAAAACATAAGATTCTCACTCGCGTCCCAGAAGAGATTTCTGTCTTCTAAAATTAACTGTTTTATTAGTATGTCGAAGATGCTTTGGACCTAAATCGCTGAAGATCTCTATCAAGTTTCAGTGTCATAACTACTGGTACGGCCGTTATTTTTTCATACACATCTCGCGTATTTCTTGTACCCTGTCCTATTAGTTAAAAGCTACATCTTTATGTAAGCGAAGCTCCACAAAATTTACGTATGACCTTCAGTAATGAACACTCTACTGCTACACAAGCCGACAAAAAGTAATTTCAACTGAATTTTGTTAAGTCGTGCACATTTTTCATAAATTATCAGTCTCAACGATGTATCATAATGAGTACCGATGGTACCCAACGTAGCTTCTGAATTAGAGATGTCATAGAAATACATAATGAACGGAAAATCTTGGGGTGTAAATACAGTTTTCGTGCGTGGTTCTTCGCATCTTCCAAACTAATAAAGTGATTCTTCGGTTAGGAGTGCCAACACCGGAAATTGCCCGCTCGATACGCATAAACCAGGTGGAAAATTTTACCACTATCATGAATTACGACAGTTATTCAGAAAGTATGGAAAGATCGGTCGCTGAATGGAAACCACGATGAAAATCAAAAGCGTTTTATTTGACACAGCCACAATTTCCAGCTACTTCTCTGTATAGTCGCCACTCCGACTTACACAGCTGTCCTAGCGTTGTTCCAACGTACCAATAACCTCGTAATAGATAGCAGCCTCCTGTGCTTTCTGATAATTTTCTACGCTGGTCTGCAACTCATTGTCTGTGCGAAACTATTGTCTTTATATCCAACAGTTTATGCGAGCAAAGAGACGAAAATCAGAGGGAGACAAGTCGAGGCTGCATGGTAGACAACCAAACACTTCTCATCGAAAACGCCGCAGGAGCGTTCGCATTGCCCCTGCAGTTGCGGCCGAGAATGTCATGTAGAAGGAAATGCATGGCAGTTATGTTATGTGGGGCTACATGATATCAGGTGCGATCTCTCAGCAGGCACTCCTATTTGGTGGGAGACACTATTTTGTAGACATTTTTAAGCGCTCACTTTGGGTTCAGAATTGAAAAAAGGGACGTGACCCTGTTTATGGGCATACTAGAGACACTGCGCAAAGCTTAACCGGATTTTCATTGAAGATCCCATTTCGCGACCGATCGTTCCTTACTTTACAGATAGGTTGGTTGGTTGATTTGGGGAAGAGGACCAAACAGTGAAGTCATCCGTCCCATGGGATAAGGGAAGCATGGGGAAGGAGATCAGCCATGCCCTTTCAAAGCGACCGTCCTGGTATCTGCCTGAACCGATATAGTAGAATCACAGAAAACCTAAATCAGGGTCCTTCCAAATGCGTGACCAGTGTGCTAAGTTTCCGAATAGCCCTCGTACTAAACATCAAAGAACTTTCCCTAGATAGTCCCCTGCGATCAGTAACATCACCTGATTAGCGCTACCTGTGAATTATTGCTCGTATGCATTCTGAATAACAACATCTCGAATAACACACAGAAGAATAAAAATATTGATGATCTATTAAGTAACTATCAACTGGATTTTAGCTATGGTGAACGCAGGAGAGAGGGAAGTCTGATGTTGCATGTGATAAGAGAGACAAAACTTAAGACAAGAATCATCAGTAGATGCTTTTACCAAGGAAAAGTGCTTCACTCGTAAAGTGGAGCAATACGTATAAGTTCTCAGAAATACAGGTATAAGCTGATAGGGAACAACGACATTAGAAGACTAAGAGAAAAATGCTGAGAGTAAGATGGGCGTACGCCTGGGATATGTTCTTTTCTCCTCTCTTAAACTTATACATCGAGCTATAAATGCCGAATGTGAAAGAGTGTTTCAGATGTGGGATTAAAAAGATCTCAACATGAAAGAATTCGTGTAGTTTTGTTTTATGACATGTTAAATGACATTGTCTAATGGGCAGAGAACATTTACCTACAGTACACCGACGAAAGACAATTATAATGAAGCACTTAGTAAAGGAACTGCAGTGACTCTGTTGCCTTGGAAGTAAAGTAACACAAGGCAGACGAAATTAGCAGATTGTAGGAAGCAGTAAAGTACAAGCACAGAGGGTATTCTTCGTTAAATGATGTCCAGTAGTATTAAAAATGTAACTTATTTTGAGGAGAACAGTTTTTGCACTGAACTTCGGGAGCACAGTCTTGTGTGGAAGTAGACTGTTAACTCTGGAAGAACAGAAAAGGGTAAGAATCAAAGCTACTGTTACTTACCTGATGAGGAACTGTAACATAAGCACGCCGATAATTTCACACGAAATACACATCCGAGGCCTGTCAAGAAAAGTCCGCTAACACGTGAAATGAAGTTATACGTGAAGAAAATATAACTATAGCAAAATAAAAAAAAAACATAGCTTACAATTCCACATTTCATTTTTCATACTATTCACCAAAAGAGGAAATCTACGTTTGCGAACGTTGGGATAAAATTGATAACTGAAAAGCAAAGAAAATATATCAGAAAATTAGAAAATTTATACCTCTACACTGTGAACAGACATGCGTTCACGAAAACACTATTTGGCATCCAAGGGAACTTTGGTTGGCAGCACCAGAAAGAATTTGAAAACCACGCTTTTGCATAAATATTTTCACGTATGTGTTTTCAATCGAAACGTAAAGTGTCTGGTCTCATTAATGTGACCACCTGTCAAAAGCCTGAACAATCACCTTTTGCACCGTGGACCGCCGAGAGACTTGCTGGAAGAGTGGCAATGAGGGTCTGGACAATACCGTCGGGATGTGGAGACATGCCTGTGGAGCCATGCCGAATCCAATGCCGTGGCCAGCTGCGCTACGTTCCTCGGTTGAGGGTCCATGGCGCGAACAGCCTGTCGAGGTGGTCCCACAGATTCTGGATTGGGTTTTAATTTGGTGGCCAAGGGAGTACGGTAAACTCATCCTGGTGCTCTTCGAACCACGCACCTACACTGTGGGTTGTGTACCACGTTGCACTGATCTGCTGCTATATGTTCATCGTGCAGAGGAAAAGCAAGCTGCATTTAGGGTCATTAATCTACCGCGCTTACCAGCATGAAGCAATGTCACGAAATCATTCCCCATACAATAACGTTTTCTCTTCCGGCCTCGACCATTCCGACAATGGAACGTAAAACGTGATTCATCGGAAAATGCCACTGAATGGACCTCCAGTTTTGGCGTAATTCCAGCCATCGTCGCCTATGAACAGCAGTTAACATGGCTGCATGAACCAGGGGCCTACTGCGGAGATCCACACACCCCAGGATTCGCTGGACAGTCGTTGAGGTGACACTGGGTCACTCCTGGTAAACCTTTGGTTCGTCTGGGCCGTGAGCTGCACTTCTATTCGCACGTACTTGTCTTCGCAGCCGGCGTTCACTCCTGTTATCTATGACCTGCGGTGCATCACAGTTGCCTCTGCTCCGGTTTTGCTGTGCACGATATACTTTAACCACAGTGGCACGCGAAGAGTTCAGATACTTAGCCGTTTCGAAATGTTTGCACCTTGGCTCAAAATGGTTCAAATGGCTCTGAGCACTATGCGACTTAACTTCTGGGGTCATAAGTCGCCTAGAACTTAGAACCAATTGAACCTAACTAACCTAAGGACATCACACACATCCATGCCCGAGGCAGGATTCGAACCTGCGACCGTAGCGGTCGCTCGTGTCCAGACTCTAGCGCCTAGAACCGCATGGCTACTCCGTCCGGCTTTGCTCCTTGTCCCGAAAGCCAACGAACATGCTGTTTTGGACGTCAGGTCGATCCCTCTGTTTCCGCCTTACAATGAATCACTGCAACGTTTTCCACGTCCCCGAGGCAGATTTTACGTCCGCTCCATTCCTAGTGTTGCCATCTGCCTTCTGTGAGTGGTTATAGCATCTTGACGTCTAAAATAATTAATAATTGCAGCAGAAAAGGAGATGGATGATACACTGTGCTACAAACGTAAATTCTGAGCACGTCATTCCTCAGATTAAGACCCATATTTGTTGCTACCAGACACCTCTCTCAGGAATGCCTCTTTGCCTGCGCTAACCTACGTTCTATCTGCTTATTGCTTCGTTCGTCATGTTTTATTTTGCTCACATGTCAGTAGAATTTATTAACTCCGCTTACTTCGTGATATCCAAGTTAGATGTAAGTTTGTCGCTAAATTCGTTTCTAAAAATGGTTCAAATTGTTCTGAGCACTATGGGACTTAACATCTGAGGTCATCAGTCTCCTAGAACTTAAAACTACTTAAACCTAACTAACCTAAGGACATCACACACATCCATGCCCGAGGCAGGATTCGAACCTGCGACGTAGCGGTCGTGCGGTTCCAGACTGTAGCGCCTAGAACCGCTCGGCCACTCCGGCCGGCCTAAATTCATTTCTGCTACAAATCATTACTTCCATCATTCTTCGGTTTACTCTCAAATCATACTCTGTTCTCATTATGTTGTTAATTTCGTTCCACAAGTCCTGCCAATTCTTCTTCACTTTCACTGCGGACAGCAATATCATCAGCAAGCCTTGATACCTTTTCACCCTGAATTTTAATTTCACTCAACCTTTCTTTGTGTTCAGTCGTTGCGTCTTCGATGTATAGACTGAACAGAAGGGGCGAAAGACTACAGCTGTTCTTTTTGTTCCCTCTTGGTTCCTAAATATGTTCTGTATTCCCCGCCTAAAGCTTACTCCTTTTTTCTCAGAATTTCGAACATCTTGCAGTTTTTTACATAGTTAAATGCGTTTTCCATGTCAACAAGTTATGTGAAAGTGTCTTCATTTCTCATAAATCTTGCTTCCATTATCAGCTGCAGTATCGAAACAGTACCTCTGGTGACCTGGGTTTTCGAAAGCCAGACTGATCGTCATCTGTCTCGTACCCTTTTTAGTGATGTCTGTTCCTCTTTCGCTGAACTGCTTACGCTGGTTTTTATTGTGACAATATCTACACCCCCAGTGAAAAATTAAGCATACGACATCATTCCACAGGACCTATCCCGCTTCTTTGCACATTGATACAAGTCTATATCTGCTTCTGGGTCCGCTTCACAATCTAATATATGATTTCGGCATATCTGTCTGATGATGATGTAATCCAACTGGAATTTTGCGTTGTCTCTAGGCCTTCCCCGTGTACACTAAATAGTTTTGCAATTTCTGAACACTTTATTCTTTGTTACTAGCTGAAATTTATTAGAGAACTGAAATAGTCTTTCTCCTCTATTAGTGTCTCTACCAAATTCCTGTCTTACCTGTACTCGTCCTTCTATTCCTTCCGCTAATACCGCATTCCAGTTCCCTATGTTTGTTTATCATCACCTCTTAAATACCGGATCAGTGTCCTCATAGAATTTTTCCATCTCCTCATTTCCTACTTCAGACCCTGGCATCTATACCTGAATTACTGTTCTTGGAGTTGCGAATCCTGCTATCGTTACATCATACTACTGCTGCTGATGTTACCCTGCATTTATTTAAACAGAAATTGTTATCGTCTTTCTATTTCACTTTCCTGAGATCTACTCTATCTAAATTGAGCCTTTTCCTTTCCTTTTTGAGGTTTCCTAGGTTCCCAGTCACCTTAAGACTTCTCATATTCTTGCTTCAGCACGCAGGTTGTTATCCTTTTGTTTCTCATCTATCTTCTTCTCATGGTAATATCCTCCTTGGCAGCCCCCTCCTTGAGATTCGAATGGGAGACTATGCCAAAGAAGAGATCATCGTGATACTTTTTCACTTTCAGGTCACATATCCTGTGGATATACATTGTATGTCCTTAATTCAGTGGTTTCCATTGACGTTTTCATCCTCACTGTGTCTAGCAGAGCAGATTCTCCCATCTTTCGGGCAGTTTTACATCTTGAGGAACAAGATGTTGCCGTGATAGTCTGTCTGCTACTGCTCTCTATTTGACAAAGGCCTTCAGCAGGGCTCCGGTCGCAGGTTAGAATCCTGCCTCGGGCGTGGATGTGTGTGATGTCCTTACGTTAGTTAGGTTTAATTAGTTCTAAGTTCTATGCGACTGATGACCTCAGAAGTTAAGTCGCATAGTGCTCAGAGCCATTTGAACCATTTGAACCTTCAGCAGGACGAGGGTGACTCCTTATACAGGGAGTCTTCGAGCGCCGTTGCTGACGATTTTTATTCGTGTTTTAAGCGGAGCTGGATTCCAAATCTGGACCCACTATTATATTAAAGGTCGTTAAACTAATGTCTTCACTACAACCGTTAACGTTTGTTAAAACAGCCCCAAGTTCAGATCATCGGGGGGGGGGGGGGGGGGGGGGGCCTACTCTGGAGGTCGTTATCAGTAAAGAAAAGTGACATTCTACGGATCGTAGCATGGTATATTAGAGCCCTAAATGGATAATTAGATTAGAAAATTTAAAGAGGAAATGGAGAGTGTCAATTAAGGTATGGAGGGATTAAGTGAAATTCCACAGCAGGACGTGCAGAACATCTGGTCATGCACGTACAGGTTCTCAAACGGAAATAAAATGTGAATAATGCTGGAGTAGGTCTACTAACGAATAAGAAAATAGAAAAGTGGGTTAGCTTCCCTGAATTTCGTAGTAAGTGCTTTTTGTCTAAAGGAGAAGTGGAGATAAAAGAAGGTTTCGAACAGATTACATACTGGTAACACGAGGTTTCAGAGCCAGATTTTAAACTTTAGCACGTTTTCAATGGCAGGTGTGAACTCTATCATTTATTGGTTATGAACTGTACATTAACATGAAAAAAACTGCAGACAGGTGGTAAATTATGGATGTGTGACCCTGGTAATGCAACCAACGGTTATTGTGGTTTTCAGAAGAAGCATTAGGCAATTATTGACTGAAAAACGCTACAGAACACAACAGAAGACCAATAGGTAGCCTTCAGAGATGAAAGTTTGATGGCCAACAGAGGATGAAAAAGGTGAAAAGAGAAAGCACAACATAAATTCTTGGGTACGGCACAACATACTAAATCCAACTGACAAAAGGAAAAAACACAAAAATGCAGCAAAGAAAGTTGCACAAGAAAACACAAGCGTCTAAAAATGAAATTGCCAATGAGTCCAGAATGACAAAACTGGGCTGTCTAGACAAGGAATGTGCTCAGAGCCATTTTTTTGAACCTTAGAGAAAAGAGAAGGTGCTGAATGTGTATTGACATCTCAGACGACAAGCTAAGACTGAAAAAGAATCTAAGAGATGGAAGGACTGCATAGAGGAGCTGAACAACGGAAACGAACATCAAGGTGATATTGTATGAAGAGAACATGAAGAGATGACATGGCAGATGTGATACTGATAGAAGGGTTCAGTATAATACTAAAAGACCTATGTCGAAGGAAGGCCCCTTTGGCAGAGGACTTTTCCTCAGAATTATTTGCAGTGCCAGCCATGACGACACTATTCCGCTGGTGTCCAAGATACGTGCGACAAGCTAAACACTCTCAGACATAAAGAAGAATGTACTAATTCCAACACAAAAGAAAATAGTTGCTGACAGGTGCGAAAACTATCGAACTACTGGTTTAATAAATCATCACTGCAAAATATTGACATATTATTTGCAGAAGAGTGGAAAAACTGGTAGAAACCGACCTCGGGGAAGATAAGTCTAGACTCTGCAGAAGTGTAGAATCACATGAGGCAGTACTGACTCTGCGACCTATCTTAGAACAGAGGTTAAATAAAGACTATGGTACGTTTATAGCATTTGTAGGCACATACAGAGGTATTGACAATGTTGACTGGAGTACAGTCTTTGAAATCTTGAAAGTGGCATGGATGAATTACCAGAAGCTAAACGTTATATCGAACGCGTACAGAACGAAGACGGTAGCTGCTGGATACGAAAGACATGAAAGGGGGGCTGTGGTTGAGAAGGAAGTGACGATTCTATCCTATCCCCAATGTTATTCAGTGTGTACATAGAACAAGAAGTAAGGGAAAGCAAAGGAGAGATTTGGAAAAGGAATTTAAGTTTGGGGAGCAGAACTAAAATCTTAGAAGTGTGCCGATCACATTTTAATTCTATCACAGAGACTTTGATGAGCAGTTGAGACGTGTGAATACAGAAAATAGATTAGAATGGATTTTGGTGGTAGCAGTTAGTTATTCAGAGATGATGAGACTATGCACGGGGTAGATTACTGTGGAGAGCTGCATCAAAATACTCTTCCGACAGATTACAACAACAACAACAACACCAAAAACCTGTTTTGAGTTTGTTTGCTGAGGTTGCACCCCGGCAGAACGTGTAAGAACGTGGCATACAGTAAACTATAAAGTAACCATATCTCTGGGAATAAAAGCATGGACCAACAATTGTATAACTGCTCACTGCTAGGAATGCAACAACGCTCTGTTCTTTATGTTATTGGAACTTACACCGGAATTAATAGTTGGCACCAAATTATAATATAACATATATAATTTCCAACAGAGGCACATTAATAGTTAGTGTATAATTATAATACACTTTTATTTTAAAAAAGTAGTAAAATACTTTCTTTGGTAACCACACATAACTTAACACTCACAAGTGAGTTGTTCATGCCCCCATCCATCTATGATGAATGAATTCAAGTCAGCAGGTGTTTGCTTCCCTTTAAGTTTAAGAACTCGTAGAACTCAGAACAACTGTATTTTAAATAGAGTTTCACCATCTGTATCGCTTTCAAGACGTCTACTTTCATTTGAGTAGGCCGTGTGAAAACATTTCATAATGCAATCAATTTACAAAACCGTCAAAGTTGCACAGAAGTTATATTTTATTTACGTGGCGACCAGTTTCGGACTTAAGACGTTTATGAAGCCATATACCTAAGTCCAACTATAACATACTAATGTTTGTGCACTGCCACCTTGCTTGTATGAGCGACTAAGTGCGAGGTACACGCAGCACTGGACTGTCACTGCAAATTATACCTTGCTCTTAGCCATTAGTACAAACAATGTGGCCAGTGTAGAAACATTTTGCTGTTGTGGTAAGACTTAGGTGGATGGCTTGATAATTGACTGAAGTCTGAAACTGTTAATAAAGCACTCCGTCTTCAGGTCACAAGTGACCCATCGGGACCATCCGACCGCCGTGTCATCCTCATTGAGGATGCGGATAGGAGGGGCGTGTGGCCAGCACACCGCTCTACCGGTCGTTAAGATGGTTTTCTGTGGCCGGAGCCGCTACTGTTCGGTCGAGTAGCTCCTCAATTGGCATCACGAGGCTGAGTGCACCCCGAAAAATGGCAACAGCGCATGGCGGCCTGGATGGTCACCCATCCAAACGTCGGCCAGGCCCGACAGCGCTTAACTTCGGTGATCTCACGGGAACCGGTGTATCCACTGCGGCAAAGTCGTTGCTGGAAATTAATAAATTTCATAATATGGCGCGTCATGATGTGTTAGGGTAGGTATACGATATTAAAATAAAGCGTAGACACTTTTACACTGCTAGAAATATAAACAGGTGTATGACGAACATAGCATGACCGAGAATTTGATTTGATTCTCAGAAACCAGAACATTTAGGCGTCCCGGCAGGACCCGTTGGGGACGAAGGTACTGGACTTAAAAAATCGGAACTGTTCCTCAGAAATACGTCTTGTGACTTTTCATATAGCTGCCTTGCCTTACTTTCGTCCATCAAATTATTCCCAACGGCCGCATAAGATTTTAGTCAGGTCACAGAAAATTGATATTCATGGTTCCTTATCATTTATTTTGAGCAGGAAATGTAAGAAATTCCATTTGCAAGTGGGGATGGGGGGCCTTACATATTTCGTAAAGCGACATACGCTCGGAGCGTTTCTCTAGGGCTGATGCGCTGCTTTGCGCTTGGACACCTGTTGCAGGCACTGGGCCGTGTACACTGTATAGTGGCCAGCTGGGACTCTTAGTGGCAAGGCGTCAGCTGCGCGCAACCAGGCGCTCGCTGCAACGCTTGGCTGCGCAGACGTTCGCAAATGCATGCATGCAGTATGCGGCAGAACACCCAAGGGCCCCGTGGAGCGACAGCTGTGCAAACACTATCTCTATTTGCATACAGCACTTTGCTACTTGTTCCGTGATATGCGAGTTTGCTGCTGCTGCAGTTTCATGAAGCCCTGGTCCCAGATGTAGCTTGCTGCTCAGGTCGTTAACTTTCACATCAACTGAATCTTTGTGGATGGCTGATAGGATCATCTGAAAACAAATAAAATTAAAAATGGGCACTGTCTGACATCTGAAGAGAGTTTGAAAACGTCTTCAGAATTAATATTTATCTTGAGCCCGTCAGGTGCCTTAGGTACGTCAGGGCACTACTACAAAGTGAAGATGAAATAAAATCAGTAATATGGAAGGCAAGAGGAACATGTTGTTCGGAAGAAGTCTAGGAAAGGGCGACGCGTATGCTAGGAAAACGAAACGCAAAATTAATACCACTTACTCCATAACTTTATGATACGATGGAAGTCGGCGAAAATTCAGAAATGAGCTGCTAGGAAAAAGATAGGTATGGACCATACGAAACAGAAACAGTTTTATTAAAGGAACAACCTGAATACTGCTGCAAGAAACACACGTAAACCTTAAGAAGCATATTTTGGAGCCCGCATCTCGTGGTCGTGCGGTAGCGTTCTCGCTTCCCACGCCCGGGTTCCCGGGTTCGATTCCCGGCGGGGTCAGGGATTTTCTCTGCCTCGTGGTGGCTGGGTGTTGTATGCTGTCCTTAGGTTAGTTAGATTTAAGTAGTTCTAAGTTCTAGGGGACTTATGACCACAGCAGTTGAGTCCCATAGTGCTCAGAGCCATTTGAACCATTTGAACAGATTTTGGAGGTCGACTGAGAATAGTAGTTATAATGCCTCCAATTTTGATTCGTTTGTACTCACAAAAAGTAATTTTCACTTCTCTCAGGACTCGAATGTGAGAAGATATGTATAAGTTAACTATCGTACGTTTATCTTTCGCAATGCAAACTATACTGGCACAATGAATTGGAAATTAGGTAATGTCACAAATTGCTCCCACAGTAATGCATAATACAGTTCGATGTATAGGTTTTACTTCCTTATTTTGTGGTGCTACAGAAGAATGCTGAAGATTAGATGGGTAGATCACATAACTAATGAGGAAGTATCGAATAGGATTGGGGAGAAGAGAAGTTTGTGGCACAACTTGACGAGAAGAAGGAATCGGTTGGTAGGATATGTTCTGAGGCATCAAGGGATCACCAATTTAGTATTGGAGGGCAGCGTGGAGGGTAAAAATCGTAGGGGGAGACCAAGAGATGAATACACTAAGCAGATTCAGAAGGATGTAGGTTGCAGTAGGTACTGGGAGATGAAGAAGCTTGCACAGGACAGAGTAGCATGGAGAGCTGCATCAAACCAGTCTCGGGACTGAAGACCACAACAACAACATTTCTTGTAAAAGTAATGAATAGTATCTCTTCTTCAGTTATCGTTGACGTCTTCAGTCCGAAGACAGGATTGATCTAGCACTCCGTGCTGCTCCGTTCTGATGCAAGCTTCTGAATCTCCAAATAACTACTGAAACCTACATCCATTTTAATTTGCTTACTTTATTCGTCCCTTGGTCTGCTCTACAAGTTATTATGCCTACACCGCCCTCCATTAGCAAACAGACAATTCTTTCATGTCTCAGAAAGTATTTTGTCAACGGATCCCTTCTGTTAGTCAAGTTCTGCCTTAAATTTCTATTTTCCTCAGTTCGTTTCAATACTTCCTAATTAGCTACGTGATCTCTCTGTCTAATCTTCTGTGGCACCACATTAATTAAGCTTCTGTACCATTCTTGTCATAACTGCTTGTAACTCACGATTCACTTCCGTACAACCTAGTGCTCCTGGCAACTATCTCAAAAAAGGTTTCCTAACACTTAAATTAATATTAGACATTAACAAATTCCTCTATTGTTTTCCGTGCCATAGTCAGTTTGCATTTATGTCCTCTCTGCTGTGGCCGTCATCAGTTATTCTGGTGCGTAAACAGCGAAACATATCTACTAATTCTAGTGTCTCATTTCCTTATGTATGTTCAACTGCTTCTCAAAATCCTTTTATGTCGCTGACAGAATTGCGATGTATTCGGCAAAACTTAAGTTTCCATTTCCTCTCCGTGAACTTTAATACACTTTCCAAATTTTTCTTTGGTTTCCTTTACTGTCTGCTGAATGCACAGATTGAATAACATCTGGAGACGCTACAACCCTGCCTCAATCTCTTCTCCGCTAGCACAGTCTTGTCATGCCCTTCTACTTTTATAACTGTCGTCTGGTTTTGCACCGTGATGAATCACTTCCTCTGCTGTCACACAGTACGTCGAAACAATTCTTTGCAGAACAGAAACGATAGAGTGGGGAAATTAGTTTTATTATTAGTACATTGACGACGCTATCATGTCATGTGACGGAAGAGAGGAAGTCACAACACAAAATGGTTCAAATTGTTCAAATGGCTCTGAGCACTATGGGACTAAACATCTGAGGTCATCCGTCCCCTAGAACTTAGACCTACTTAAACCTAACTAACCTAAAGACATCACACACATCCATGCCCGAGACAGGATTTGAACCTGCAAACGCTCGGCCACAGCGGCCGGCTCACAACACAAAAACATGCATGTAAATGCACCAACGCAATGAAAGACGAAACAGCTAATTAATTTAAAAATTAGTGTACTATAAGCAGCTCCATATCAAAATTAAAAACCTTTAGCCTACATTACGCTAGTTAAGTAGGATACAAATTGTGGAAAGTTTCGGTAGGAGATCGTGTTCATCTACATCTACATCTACATTTATACTCCGCAAGCCACCCAAAGGTGTGTGGCGGAGGGCATTTTACGTGCCACTGTCATTACCTCCCTTTCCTGTTCCAGTCGCGTATGGTTCGCGGGAAGAACGACTGTTTGAAAGCCTCCGTGCGCGCTCTAATCTCTCTAATTTTACATTCGTGATCTCCTCGGGAGGTATAAGTAGGGGGAAGCAATATATTCGATACCTCATCCAGAAACGCACCCTCTCGAAACCTGGCGAGCAATCTACACCGCGATGCAGAGCGCCTCTCTTGCAGAGTCTGCCACTTGAGTTTATTACACATCTCCGTAACGCTATCACGGTTACCAAATAACCCTGTGACGAAACGCGCCGCTCTTCTTTGGATCTTCTCTATCTCCTCCGTCAAACCGATCTGGTACGGATCCCACACTGATGAGCAATACTCAAGTATAGGTCGAACGAGAGTTTTGTAAGCCACCTCCTTTGTTGATGGACTACATTTTCTAAGCACTCTCCCAATGAATCTCAACATGGTACCCGCCTTACCAACAATTAATTTTATATGATCATTCCACTTCAAATCGTTCCGCACGCATACTCCCAGATATTTTACAGAAGTAAAGTGTTTTGGGATTTTTGCTAAGCAAAGAAAGCATACGAATCAAAAAACACAGTCTTAAAACTTCATACGAACGGTTAAACGATTACCAAATATATTACATTCAAAAATAGTCATATACACCACATGATCCGAAATTGTTCAGTTGGACCTTCCTTTCCTCCATTCGCGTGTTTTTCCTTTATGCTTGCAGCCCATCGCACCAAACCCTTAGTATTTAAATATTTGTCAGATTCCAAGCCTTTTCGGAAATTGCGTGATGGAATTTGCGCGGCAGTAAATTCTACGGGCAACGGGAGTCAACCGGGCAGTTCGGCAGGTCTGCGAGGAGGGACCGTCTAACGGCAGTCATGGCAGGGAGAGCTGTGGCCAAGTGACACATGGCAGTATTGCATTCCCAGTTCCATTTTTATTTCTTGCAGTGGCTTCCACAGTATACCCTCTAAGTACAGAGAGAGATAATCGACACAGGAAAGAGTGTAGGCCTTGCGTGCGTTGAATACAAAGACAGAAGGAAAAGACATGTCATAGCTTGACATTTGCTGTGAACTACTGCTGGACATGGCAGAGCAGTTAAAATTGGTTGAGGAGACTTACTGATAAGTATCTCTTTTCACCTCTTCTTTATTATTACTGTGGTATCGACAGCTACGATGCCACGACGTAGGTGCAAGTTCTTAGGTTGGCAGTATGACACCGACACGGACAACAGCTCCCTCTAGCCGGCCCTTTGGAGCTCTACGAGTGCCGCTTCAGATTCTACCCATTTGATTCCGAGGAGACGACCAGCAACATTGTTTCTATTTCATAGCGGGCGAGCCACTACAGATTATGCCTAACTTTTATGAGCTTGGATACATCAGGCTTCGCACCTACATGCTCCTCAGCGCAAAGTTAGTTATTCACGCTACTATGTATTAATGATTTTCCTAAAGCAAAGGTGATCTAAATTCAAACGCAGTACCGAAACATTTCACTTTTTTCTGCTCCCACTCACTTCCTACATTCGGCCTACCCTTCAGTTTACAGGAGCAGACCCACGCCCCGCCTACCAGGCGGGATACAAAAATTAAAATAATACTTTCGGCTACAGGATCAGTCGGAATCCCAAGAAAATTAGCGATTTAGTTTTCCCAAATGTATTATCATTTTATTCATAGAATCGCCAATAGCGGCAAGTTTATAGAAATTCCAACGTTCCCAGGTCCAGCGGTTCTAGGCGCTCAGTCCGGAACCGCGCGACTGCTACGGTCGCAGGTTCGAATTCTGCGTCGGGCATGGATGTGTGTGATGTCCTTAGGTTAGTTAGGTATAAGTAGTTCTAAGTTCTAGGGGACTGATGACCACAGATGTTAAGTCCCATAGTGCTCAGAGCCATTTGAACCATTTTGAACCAACGTTCCCATTGTTGACACGATAGCTCTTGCTTCTTCTGACGCTAGCGAGTAGAAGAATTCAGTTGCAATTTTGATGGAATCCGAAACCAAGTTCTTTTTTTTTACAAAAAATACTGCTAAGGATTCCTGGCATGACTGATCGACGGCCTGCCGTTGCGACCGAGTGCTTCTAGGCGCTTCAGTCTGGAACCGCACGACCGCTACGGTCGCAGGTTCGAATCCTGCCTCGGGCATGGCTGTGTGTGATGTCCTTACGTTAGTTAGGTTTAAGTCGTTCTGAGTTCTAGGGGACTGATGACCTCAGATGTTAAGTCCCATAGTGCTCAGAGCCATTTGAACTGATCGACGGTTGGATACCTAGAAACATGTTTACTATACTCATTGTTAGTATAAAGATAAATAAACAGTTTGTTAATTGTTTGATTGTAAAAATGCGCAAGAAACCCAATTAAAGATACACGTGATGAAGCATGAGTGGCAGTATGTACTGTAATTTCTTACAAAGAGTGACAAACGATATTGTTCGTTACATGTAGAAGCAGCAATTAGGTATCTGTTCCTTTGCGTCACATGAATTAAGCCACGTGATCACCTCGCCCAATTACGTTATTGGCAACATCATCATCAGCAGCAGCAGCATTCTACCCTAGGGAAGATCTTCACGTGTAGTTCTCTGTACTGCCCTGTCATTTTCTACCCTCTTCGTTTTCTCATAATTGTTTCCTATCCTTATACTACCCTCCATCTGGTATCTTCTGCGTCCTCTTCTTCTTCCATTCACCGTTCCTTTTATAGCACCCATTGGTAAAAGAGCATTTCCCATCCAATGTCCAAGCCAACTGTGTGTCCCCTTCCTGATTAAAACTTCTCTCTCATTCCCCACTCTTCCCAACACCTCCTCATTTCTCACTTTGACTACGCATTGTATCCCTTCCATTCTCCTCCAAATCCACATCTTCCTCTTTCCTCACTGACCATGTCTCACCTGAGTGCAACGCCAGGACGCACATGAACCACTTCGCCAGCTTCTTCCTCAGGTCCCTTTCCGTGCACCCACATAAAAGCCTCCTCTTTTTATTAAATGCCTCCTTGGCTAGTGCTATACGTGCTTTCATCTCCTTCTTACTCCTCATGTCGTCCGTACTAATGCTTCCCACATATTTGAAAGCACTGACTTGTTGTATATCGTCCTGTCCTAAATTCACAGGTGTTCTTAGTTTCCTTGAAATTACTACTATTTTGTGTTACTCTTATAAATTCACATTCAGAATTTCTCGCTTTCCAATTATAGTTCTTTCGCTCTCTGCAACACCCACGAATCGAATACATTATATTCTCCTACCACCAACCTGAGTACCTCTATTTTGTTTTACACATTTCTGAAATATATGCCCCAAATGTTAAACAGTATAGGGGAGAGTCAGCAGCTATGCCTTACTCCCCTTTCCAACTGTTCTTTCCTCTGTAATCTCATTCCCAAGAATTATAGGTGCATAAATACACACTTTGATGACAAAAGTCATGGGATACCAAAATACATGTACACAGATTGCGGTAGTATCGCACACACAAGTTATAAAATAGCAGTCACTGGCGGAGTTGTCATTCACACTCAGCTCATTTATATGAAAGGGTTCCGACATATTTATTGTTGTATCTCCATGACCGTTTTCAAAAATGGGGTGTCTAGTAAACCTGTTTACTCGGATCGCCTGACAACATTCCAACAAATCGTATTAATGAGTTTTATTACAAAATGAAAAGAGACAACACTTGACCTAGCAATTACTCAGATGTGTTGCAGGGAAAGGGCGACACACAAAATAATAAATCTTCTCCAGTGTAAACAATTCCAACTCCGTGCCACATAGAGATTACAAGCGAAGTAACGAGCGTAGGAGCTTCTATACAAATACCTAATCTTGAAGCTCATATTCAACTGGGCATCGCCAGCCGGTCTCGGCGCTTATGTCCTCTTCACATAGGGGCCGCTGCTGTCTCGTTGTCGTCCTGGAGAGGGGTCGGTTAGTGTGCTGTTAGCTGACGTCTTCTCACAGCCATCTCTTCTCTATCGCTTCCGACTGGCGTGAAGCGCTTGACTTTACGCCATAACATTTATGGCCGGATGTCGGAAATTAACCGACTCTGAACGCGGAATGGCAGTTGGCGGTAGACGCATGGTACTTTCCGTTTCGAAAATCATGAAGGAATTCAGTATTCCAAAATCCACAGTGTCAAGAATGTACCGAGAATACCAAATTTCAGACATTACCTTTCACCACGGATAATGTAGTGCTCGACGGTCTACATTTAACAACACAGAGCAGCGCTGTTTGTGTAAAGATGTCGCTGCTATCAGACAAGCAACAATATATAAAATAACCCCAGAAATCAATGTGGGACGTACGACTAACGTTAGGACAGTGCGGCCAAATATGGCGTTAATCGGCTATGACAGTCGAGTGCCTTTGTTAACAGCACATCGACTGCAGCGCCTCTCCTGGGTTCACCACAATATCGGTTCGAACCTAGATGACTGGTCGCGAAAGTCCCACTTCCAATGGGTAAGAGCTGATGGTGGGGCTCAAGTGTGGCGCAGACCCGACGAAGATATGGATGCATGTGGTCCACAAGGTACTGTGCAAGTTGTTGGTGTCTCCATAATGGTGTTGGTTGTGTGTACAAGAAATAGACTGGGTCCCCTGGTCCCACAGTCACATGACCACTTGCAACCGTTCGTGGGCTTCACGTTACCAAACAACGATGTAATGTCACTGACCCATAATTGTGCGTGATTGGTCTGAAGAACGTACTAGACGACTGAAGGAAACGATTTGGCCACCTAGATCGCTCGACTTGAATTCTATCAAACATTTGTGAGACATAATCGACAGGTCAGTTTGTGCACAAAATCCTGAACTGATAACACTTCCGTAATTACAGACTGTTATAGAGACAGCTTGGCTCAATATTTCTGCAGGAGACTTGCAACTTCAGTCCATGCCAATTCGAGTTGGTGCCCTACAATGGGCAAAAGGAGGTCCGACAGGATATTAGGTGATATCCCATAACTTCTGTCTTCTCTCTGTTCGTTCAAGATTAAACATGCTACTTTCACTAGGTAATGCTCTGAAACGGATTTCTTGACAGTGTGTGAAAGATCCAACAGTAACAGATTAGTTGGTTTTATTATGTTACAACGAATTCACAGGTACAACACTGCGAATAGTAAGCAAAATACATGAAACAAATTTACAGAGCCAAATTAACGAAACTGTACATGTCGAGTGAGATACATATCATGCCTTACATAACACCTCATCATGCAGACCACAGCATATTGTATGCAGCTAATTCTTCTGCTGGATCTGCAGTTGTCTGCTTCAAGTTATCAAATGAAAATTACTCTTAGAGTGTGGCTGCCACTGACTTCATAAACCACATAACATGAGAAAAGTGAGGAAAAATTCTTCATAGCCCCGTCATAGGCTTGGGTGTGGCCAGCTGTAGCCAGTAGCAGCTAACCACCATCACATACCATCTCTTTAGTCAAGGCTGGCAAGAGGTAATTCTCTACTTACAAGTATAAAAATAAACCCTATACATTAACTATACATTTTATACGAAATGTATGTCTTAAAATGCACCAAATGTGTGTGAACTGGGCTGAAACTGCATTTTTCATTGTGGAGTATTCGATGTATGTGTGCTGTGGTCCTTAATTTCCAAGTGCGATGGTAACAGTGAGCAATAATGAAAAGACAAACCATTATTAAGTTGAGATCTGAGACTATTAGATACAAAGGAATAAAATTTTTAATCAAACTTTTTTTTCCAAATCGAATGAGAAAGGTTACACGGTGAAGAACACACGTAACCCAAACACAGGTTTTTTTTATTTTCCTTACACATAAAGCAAAAATTTTTCTCAATAACTAACGGCGGTTATGGATGTAGCTGCGCTTCACTTACATCAGTTTTTTAAAGGCACATCATATGATTCAATATTTGCTCACCGCACTCTGTTCTGCATGTTTCCGCATGGCTACCCTACTCAGCATCTTGCCACACTGCTTCTTCTGTTGCAGAAACGTTATGTTTGTGTAGGTGCGATCCCTATGTGGCGGCAGTGGCAAACGCGAGCTAAGCAGATAACTTTACACCTGTCCCATGGCACTCCTTTGACGTAACGGAATTCAGATCTTTCTGAAAAGGTAGTGTGTCTCTAACAACACAACAGCAAAGACGTCTAAGCGGTTGGTGATTTGACTGTTTGACACCACTTATGGGATGCCCGTGAAGTTCATATGAGTGCGGGTTTAAAAAAAAAAAAATTAATGTTGGCCCTCAACTACGTACCCTCAGACTCAGAGTTGAAATATTAAAAGTTTTGGTTGGTTTCGTTGTCAAGGAGCTGGGATATGTAGTTGCCACACTACCAGCCAAATACTGCTGAGCCTACAGTACACAATATGAATATACACATGAATCGAATGGTCGAAGGTTCCTATCAATCGGCAATTGCGAATTTTGAATGTAACATAGAAATTTATAAATGAAAGACTGCAATTAAATAAAATCTGCGGGTACTATTTTTAACGACTTTAAATGACGAGTACGATAGCAGAAGTACCTTTAAGAATGCCGTTTATTACTGCAAAACACACCCTGGTGTCGATGGTCCAGCACTTAAATAAAATATAAGTTGAAAAACAGAGAAACAATAGGTACCTACTTCACGTAATTAGTTATGAACAACAATGTAGCGCGCGAGAAATATACTACCACGACCAAGCGCAAACTGCTCAACACTGTCCAAGTATTTCCTGCGACGGTCTGTCGCACCTTCCCATCCAGCACTTCCCTGTGCCATGTGACCCGATGCTCCTCTCCCACTTCCATCCAGTCCCTCCACTGACTTCGTAGTCGCCTACCGTAGTACCGAGTGCTGTGATTGGCTTGAGCGCTCCCGGTTTGTCTTCAAGCCAACGCACACTCACAAACATATTGAAATACATACGAAATACTGGATTTATATTTAAATAACTTGAAATTCAATAAATATTCCTACAGCTGGACCATAAACTCGCTCTAACACTCATTATTAAATACGTAAACAAATCAAATAAACATATATCAAAGGAATCGAAACAAAAGTAGGCCAGTAGCCGAATGTCCCTGTGTTTTCTAAAACAGTAAATAATTGGCCAATTTCATGAATAGCATATATATCGGATATTAACAAAGACATAGAGGAATAAATATATTTATAAGTATGCTGCTACCGTTTTTTGTGTAACTGTGGTGTACTTATGGTCTGACGTGAGCAATAGTAATCGGTCACTTTTACCTCCAATAACTCATGTATTATTCAAGTTACATGCCTGTAATTCATACCAATTTAGGTTTACACTAATAGCTTTCTAAAGACACGTTGATCGACAAAATCGCATGAACCGTTTAGATTTTAAAATTTCGTTGCTGGGTGTTACTCGTATAATTTACAGTCAGATACTAAACTTTAAACTAATAAAGATACTGAAAATCTGATTACACCATCAGAATCGTCATGCAAATAATCGTAATGTACATGTTTCTTTTTAAGTTATCATGATTCCTCTGGCTTTTATTAATTTCTACATGAACGGTGAAATGTCTGCTATTATGGTTTCACAAATTCAGCCATCTTCAGCACTCCCGGCATACAAATCTCCTTCATCGACACGTGGCCTCGACACAGCGTCAATGTGAAATTCCCACCCACGCGGTCGGCCTGGACCACGAGCTGGGGCTAGCACTCTTGCTCCGGCTAATGTTCGGCACCATGCGGTTGCTGACGAGCCCCAGCTTGCTGAGTGGCTTGTGCGGCCACACCAATTCCGAACTTTGAATATTTTCAGGGCGCCACAACTCGCCTGTTACCTCATATGAGACAACGTATAAAGGGATCTGCCATTTCCTTATAGGACATAACCTCATTAAGAGGGGACTGATGACCTCAGAAATTAAGTCCCATAGTGCTCAGATCCATTTGAACCATTTTGAACCTCATTAAGAGGCCCATAGTAAATGACGATACATGAAAGCTGGCTGTTATACTCGTACATTTTAAACTCATCCTGAAAGGTTTATATTTTTCGATTAAGTGGCCAGAATCTTTAATATAAATATTATTTATTCCAGCAGATTTCTGTAGTAGAATGGTGAAGTGTTCAGCAGTTCCATAGGTTCGACAATCCGTAGCACTTGCAATAGATCTTAGTGGAATTACCTGTTTGTGAATTTTCAATATTTCGTATCGGTGACGACGTTTCTGGTTTAATGAGACACTCCTTTTCTATGGTAAAAATCGAAGAGTCATTTTTGGTTTATTTGATGTCCTCAAAGGTTGTGGGTTCTCCCCTTAAGCTCTTTGTGGCTTGTTGGTTCTAATGTTTACAGAATTTAACAGCGATAGCCCTCCTCCTTCATTACCTCTGTAGCGCCGGTCTTATCAACGCCAAGAATTAGAATCTCTTTATCAGAATTTAAATGTCAGGGATATTTCTTCTCACCTGTCGTTACATCTCGTCTAGGTGGTTTGCTCCTAAGCGGTTTGAGGTGGACTCCTTGCTTTCCTCATATGCAGCTGATTTTGGGTAAGAGACAGAATCCAGCTTTGATGAGAAAAGTGATATCCCTTTCAACAAGGCCTAATTCCCATAAAACTAAATTCTCCAAAGATGTGTTGCTTTTGTCCTCCCAAGTTCCAGGCACTGGAACGATGCTCTGCTTAGTTTCTGAAGTTGGAGTTCCCCCGTATTTTTTTCAGTCAATACCAGAAGTCACAATTTCGTATTACTAGTATATACTTGCACTCTTTTTCATGCATTATTGTTCATCTTTGCCTATGTACATCTACATCTACATCCACATCTACATCTACATGATTACTCGGTAATTCACATTCAAGTGCTTGGCTGAGGGTTTATCGAACCACAATCATACTATCTCTCTGCCATTCCACTCCCGAACAGCGTGCGGGAAAACGAACACCTAAACCTTTCTGTTCGAGCTCTTATTTTATTTTGATGATCATTCCTACCTATGTAGGTTGGGCTCAACAAAATATTTTCGCATTCGGAAGAGAAAGTTGGTGACACAAATTTCGTAAATAGATCTAGCCGCGGCGAAAAACGTCTTTGCATTAATGACTTCCATTCCAACACGCGTATCATATCTGCCACATTCTCTCCCCTAATACGTGATAATACAAAACGAGCTGCCCTTTTTTGCACCCTTTCGATGTCCTCCGTCAATCCCACTTGGTAAGGATCCTACACCGCGCAGCAATATTATAACAGAGGACGAACGAGTGTAGTGTAAGTGTAAGGTGTCAGGCAAATCCAACACCTCCCATGAAAACCCTGACATGATAAGCAAATCCAGTAGTATGTCACATAGCTCCGAATAAATCGTGACATTAAATTATCAAAGTAATACGAGTAACGAGTGAGCAATTGGAATACCACAGACTAACACAAGAATGCCAAAATGCATGTCATACCTTCCCACCGTGAGACAGACGCAGTTCCGAGGGGAGAAACGAGAACAGAAGCCGAGAGCAAAACCGTGTTCAGCTAGAAGGCCCTACGATAAGGGACGGACACCCATGTTGCCAGCTAATCACCAGGACCACCCCCCTAGCCCTTGTTAAAAGCTAGAGCCCTCCAGAAGAACAGTATAGATCTTATGGTAACACTAAAACGGCCACACGAGCCGCAAGTTTTAGCGTGAGACTTTTTCGCGTCTGTGTTACGTTGAATACTTTAAAAACATTGCCCCATCACGAAAAGTATAACGTTTCTCCTTGGATAGACAGAACTTTTGTAGGCGGAGGTTAAGATTAACATTGAGACCCTGAATAGTCAGATGAAAACACTGCCAGATAGTTTTTTTTCAACCAACTTCGGTAAATTTTAGTAAGGAGAAGTTACGAGCGAGTTGCTTCCAATGCGGCGAGCTGTAGGGAGCTGGGCCAGCCGCTGCCCCCTGACGAACACCGACAAGGTAATGAACGCACGTGATGCCGCATTTTTGAGCACATAAGGCTTCGCTCAGAACTGCAGAAGTCTCATCTGTTACATCCCCTTTTTACGTAATTCTAGTGTCGACCGTCAGTTGAAGCTCATGGTATTCACATTTGCTACGTAAGTTAAAATCTGAAACGCGATGATTTTTCTGTTGTATAATTATTGAGAAGCCACATCAGCCACTGTAATACACGACAAGTTAGATAAGTAATTAAAGATAATTGAGGGTCACTGTAGACCATTTTGATAGTTTTCTCTTTTGTGAAACTTAATTTAAAACTAGATTATAGATGTGATATGGCATAGGTCATCCTTTGATCCATTGTAGAACTTGGAAACCCATTCAGGGAATATTCGTTCACATTTTTGTTGAACGCAGTTGGTTTTTATCATCCTGTATTAAAACAGTTCCTTTTATCAATAGTACAATTTATAAACAATGTTTTGTTAGTAGAATAAAATTTCCAATGGTAAACTTAACTGCTTTTTCGATGTTATTTTGCCAGCTAACTAAAAATAGGAAAGCCTTGAACCCCTTCCACTAAATTTAGATAGTATTAAGATTCTTTTACAGGGAGTGCAGTGGAGCTGATGGTGAAATCATTAAGTATTTGGTTATATCATCGCTAGTCTCACTGAACTCTTCTGAACTCTACATGTCATGTGTGGTCTGGCGTCTCCTTACCAGCAACAGGTCCCAGGTTGAAACTAGTCAATTCCCTAAAAAACACGCTCAGAGCATCGTTGCGCGAAAGTGGTAGGGAGACACGACTTAGAACAAATAGACACCACGCAGAATGTTAGATAAGCTGTCTCTTTAGTAGACTTGTTGCATCTTCTAAGTGTCCTGCCAATGAAATGCAACCTTTGGCTCGCCTTCCCCACAATATTATCTATGTGGTCTTTCCAACTGAAGTTGTTCGTAATTTTAACACCCAGGTACTTAGTTGAATTGACAGCCTTGAGAATTGAACTATTTATCGAGTAGTCGAATTCCAACGGATTTATTTTGGAACTCATGTGGATAACCTCACACTTTTCGTTATTTAGCGTCAACTGGCACCTGCCACACCATACAGCAATCTTTTCTAAATCGCTTTGCAACTGATACTGGTCTTCGGATTGGCCTACACTGCCAATATAACTTATGTAAGTCCTATTTACATACATAGTCCTACAATTCGACACGCAGTGGCACTGTAAACAACTGCAATCACGTCTTGTATATTTTCGTGCATAATCAGCCACAGGGACGCCGATGGTAGCCCACAACACATCTTGTACATGCTTACTTGCAGACAGTGTATGCGTGTCACCCGGTAGATATCATGATGAATAATCGGCTTTTTGCTTGTTATTCGCGAATTTCCTGCACGATATTTCAACCACATACCTCGAAGTCTTCATCAGGTGCTGTCGGATACTGATTCCAGAGTGGAAAGAGTCCGGTATTTATGTCTGTGTTGTGCTACGCGCTCCGTCTGCGGTCCGCGCCACGTCAGGCGCTCTGTACATGGTATGCGCCGACCAGTAGCAGCAGCTGTAACGTTTCCTTCTAGCCGCGGCTAATCCGAACGTTGTGCTCGTACTTGGTGGTTGCTATCCGTTGTCAGTCCTTCTGTATGAAGCTCTGAGTGATGTCCAAGTTGTGCTACACATTTTATCTTCCGACTGTTGTCATTTAAGCCCCTCTGTGATCTAGAACGTTCTACTACTGTGGCATGCGATTTATGCGATCCGTCTGAGTCCGTGCTCGCCGGTAGCGACTGCTGTGTTGTTTTCATGGACGTTCAAATTGCAGCTCGACACTCTGTAGAACCTCAGGTATTGTGTCTTTTGTCTGAGGTACCATTTCATTTGCGTCATTTGGTACAGGTACTGGGTGTTTTCTCTAACTCCATCTTCATAGTTGTGTCCCATGGGGTCCCGATGTTGCTTGAGTCTTCGGAAGATCTAGTGCCAGGTTCCAAGCCGAGTTCAGCTGGATACCGCTATCACTGTTGATGATGATCCTGTTCCATTATCTCGATGTTTGTGTTAGAATCTAGGTGTCATATACTTCATAGGGCTCGGCAATCACTGACTTAGTTGCCTGTCTCAGTCTGGCACACCTTTAGTGTTCTTTGAACCTGATGTCAACGGCCCTGGTCGTAAGGCCGATGTATTCCGTGCCACATTCGTATGCTATGTGGCAAACGCCCGGTTTCTGAGGACCCAGGTCATCGTTCATACTACATAGCAGAGCCTTAATCTTGGAGGGTGGCTGCAACATGCAGTTGACGTTTTGTTTGAGAAGAATTCTGCTGATTTTTGGCAGTTATCGGTCTGACATTTGGCAAGCATGCAGCCTTCTGCGTTTCTTCTTGTACCTCTTCAGGAGCCTCTGGCGGGGATACAGGGCGCCTTTTGACATCTCGAGAAGACTTTCCATTTTCCATTAGGTGTTCTATCTCCGTCCCAAAATTATGAGGATCTGATAGAGTTCGCGACCAGGGAACCAGAGTTCTGAGTACGCCTTTTTTCTGTGTCGTATTATGAGAACTGCTGGATAGCAAATACAAGAGTCGGTGCGAATGTGGTTGTGGTACCCACTGTGGCTGAAGATACCATCTGCCTTCCTCTCGAATAGTACATATAGGACAGGGAGTAGCCAATCCTTTTCCAGTTCCATGGTGAATTTAATGTTAAGGTGACGTGTGTTTAGGTGGTCCAAGAAAATATAGAGCTTTTCCGTCCCTTGAGGCCATGTAACAAAGGAGTCATCCACGTGCCTACAAAAGCATTTCGGCTGATCAGAGGCAGGCATAAGTGACTCCTCTTCAAATCTCTCCAGAAAGAGATTGGCCACCACCGGAGAGAGAGGACTGCCTATTGCCACCCCTTCCGTTTGCTTGTAGAATTGACCCTCACTTAGAACGTATCTCGAGGTCAAGTTGTGCCTGAGTAAGTCCAGGTTTTTCTGCAGTCAGCACAAGGAAACATTCCGTGGTACGCAGGTGGGAGACCGTACTAAAACTGACCATAATGTCGTAGTCCGTGATCTGTAGCTGCCTCCTCTGAGTTTCGAATGTGTTGGACACACTTCCCTACTTATAGAGAACATCTTGACGTGATGAGCGGTAATGTAGGTGGCTGCTCTAATGCTGCTTACTATTGGACGTATAGGAGTACCTTCCTTGTGCACCTTAGGCAGGCCATGATGTCTGAGTGGTCTGGTGTTTTAGCTCTTAACTACTTAACTACATTCCTTGAAGGCCGATTTCCTGTAGAAGAGCCCTGGTCTTACCCACCTTGTCTGTGGGATCCGTTTATACTGGTCCGTATGCCGGGTCCAGAAGTCGTCGCACCTTACTGTCATAATTTGCCTCCGGTAGGACATCGGACGATACGTCTAACACGTCATGCCAAGGGACGGGGAACTTTAGGGAAGTACTCCACTGCTGTTTCCATGTGTAAACAGTTACAAATAACGTGTTAAACAGACAGTGTTCTAAATTTGGCATAAACGTTCGATGTAGGAAAACTAACCTGAATAGTCTTAGAATTGTAGAAAATATATGTTAACTAAAATAATACATTTATCAGACAATCAAACATTCTTAAATACTGGTAGCACCTAGAAGAATGTAATTAATTCCATTATCTATGCCTGCTCTTGGTGTAAGACACAATACATCCTCAAATTGTTGTATAATGCTTTCCAAGTGCTACAATGGTATTTCAAAGACTGGAATATGTAAATAATGTTGTCATTCCAGCCTGACGAAACGTTATTGGTGCTTCATGGAATGTACTCTCATCATCCGTTATTTTTGCAGACTTATTCGGAATGTTTCATCTTTGGGGGGTGGTGGGTGATGGATGACAAGGTAAGGCATCGTGTTTAACACTAGAAAATATCATCGATGCTATTAGCAGTCTACTGTAGCTTTTTATTTTAATTTCATACGGGGATGGTAAAATTTAAGTACCAAACAAATTTCAAGGAATGATGCAATATTTACCAGTCAGGACAATGGCGTCCCGGCTCTCTAAAACGATATTCTCCCCAAGCAACTACTAAATAAAAGCAAAGCTAATATAAAAACGCATTGCAAACACACAGACACAAACACACACACACACACACACACTCATCTTAAACAAAGGACAAACTAAACGACAAAACACAATTTTAGAAAGGAAGGAGGAAGGAGACGTTTTGTCGAGACTTTGTTGCGATGTGGCACTAAAACTGAATATTTTCGCAATACACAATGACAACTTCGGCTGTCTTTACACACAGCATAACAAAAAACGGTGCTGGATGAGACTTCGCCGAATACAATGGTGCAAGAAGACAGAGCCGATATCAGGAAAGAGAAATATCTGTCACCAAACTATACTTGTTAATAATTTGTCGAGTACAAAACACAAGCAGATTGCATGCAAATGTAATTACCGATCTCGGACCGCAAATGAAAATTCAAACTTTGCGCCCATATAAAATTGTTATTGATCAACATACGTAAGATTTTAATTAAAAACACATGCGGCACTAATGTTGTAATTTTAATTATTTCATTAGTATAAGAAATACGCAGGGCTATAAGAATTGCAAGAAGGGATGGAAGTAATTACTAAGGGCCTACAAGACGTACTTTATGGCACAAGAGTTAGATGTGTAGTACAATCTGAGAACATAATTTTTTCGTGAAATTAATGGCTTGGGAAAGAACTGGATGATATGAATGTAGGTTTAAAATTTAGGTAAAGAATGAAGATGGGTATTATTAAATTTACACCTAACAGACATAAACAAAAAGTTGTTTTCTGTATGTAAGTGTACACGTAAAATGGATAAAGATTTTGTATAGGAGTATTTTCTTTTTATCCTTGGCCTTCCAAAAACCCTACAATAATAAGTTGCGTATTTGCGATAATCTACATGTGTCTTTTCAATGGGGAAGTGAGTAGTTTGGTTACCTTGAGATGAACTAGAAACCCGGTAGCTGAATACGTAATAACCCTCAATCCCTACCATATGAGCTGGATTCTTGCTGTCTTGTTAACTGAACCAAGACCGGGTAAGATGATGAAGACACTCGGAAGGATATAAGACACTTTCAATGTATAACATTTTTACCTTGCTAATTATTGCTTACTACTGCTTAAAGGGTAAGTTAGATCAACAGTACTGCTGATGTGCGCTCTGCAACGTTGTGGACGCAATTTTTACAGCTCTATATTTTGACGATTTTTATCCATGGCACTTTATAACTAAGGTCATCAACTAACATATAATTTGTTTCATTGTGTCAGTAAGTTATCTGTTTGTATTTTAGTAAGTTGTACAGACAAGTTAGAGGTGGAAATATTTAATCTGAAGGTGCACTGTGCTTGCGAAGTTTTGTAGAGATACCTAACTTTCGGTTTTAGAGAAGGGTTTTTGAAGTGAGAATAATGTTGATTACTTTGGTAGCCCTCATCAACAAGTGCACTTTAAACTTTAAGTCAGATCAGAAGTGTTTTGCAATTAGTTTTTAAGTATTTAGATGTTTTTAATGAGTGATACAAAGAGCAAATACACTCGCCTACTAACACATAATTTATTTCAGTTGTGTTAGTAAGTGATCTATGTGTATTTTAATAAGTTACGCGGACCATATAGATGGAGAAATACTTCATTAGAAAGTCCATTGTGCTTGCTAAGTGTGATACAGCCATCGAAGAAATTAAATCAATAGTGCCAACGTGCAAGTCATATGCATTTCTTTTTAAATACAGAACAATTAAATTTACGATTCGAAAAAATGTTGCTTATTTCGAGAAACAGCTACAGTTATATTTTGGTGTGAAATTTGAATTTTCATTTGCGATCACAGATCCGTAATCTTACTTGAGTGCAACCTGCGCGTGTTTTTCACTCAAGAAATGGATAAAATTAATTTGATATCAAATTTCGGCATATCTAACTCTTTCTCTCTGTAGCAGGATCTAATTGTGGAATAGTGGAACTGTCTATCTGCTCGTGTGTTTGCCTGTTTAGTGCACTATTTTAGCTAACATGTATCTTCTGCAGTAACAAGTCTGGTCAGGTAAGTTTTACAACGTCAATCGTTGAAGCCTAATTCGAAATAGCTGTATTTTCAATGTATTATTTGTAATAATTAAGCATGGAAATAGCCCTGGGATACTTACTGTAGAGTTAATAATTACGTTTTAGCCACCTGTGGTGCTGGATTGTTGCGTTTATGGAAATAACATTGTGATACTTAATATACACATTACATTTTTTGTGATGCTGCAGTGGTTTCGCAGACATTTTAGCATTGGAAAGAACAATGACACGCTTGAAAAGTAGAACAGAACGATTTAGATGTGGAAAATTATTAGTTTGGGGTCATATTTGCATTACACCAATCGTGATACAGAAATCGGTCTATGAAAGCGTGCAATAGAGCTGAATAATCTGTAATTTCGTGGTGTAAGAATTGTGCTTGTGCATATGTCTGTGTATATGTATGTATGTGTATATATATGTATGTGTATGTGTGTGTGTGTGTGTGTGTGTGTGTGTGTTTTCTTGACGTATTTTACGTATGGGTATGCTGCAAGATACATATTGTTCATTCATTTTAAAGCTCATCAAAATACTAAGCTGTGAGTTATTAAAATTAAACATAATTATGAACTAAATTACCATAATTACTTAAATCGGGAAAGATACATTTTATACCCATTCTGGAAGCTTCAATTCAAATGAATGAAACTGACTCTTCAATTCTGACAGTACATTGACATTTTGTGGGGAAGGGACATGGGGCAGATGGGGAGGGGCTTCAAACCACAACTGGGATACTTCCCCTGTCTTGGGCATTTTTAATGTATTAAATTTTTCATTTGATATTTTTGATTTTTTAAATTTCCCACCGCCTTGCAATTTTGTTAATTTACCACCATCTTGCGCTTTTAAATCTTCCGCGACACCACTAAAGACTGTAGTGTTAAGTCTGTGTCGACGACTACCGGTCAAAATTTTCACTATTTTCTAAAGTATCTTTTAGTATACTACTAATGTGTTGCAACATTATGAAACATCTCGAATAAAACAATATACTGAATTTCACAAGAACGGATTCAAACAAATATTTTCTTAGTCAACCACATCTGGGTCTTTATTCACTCAAAGTATTTAGTGCTATAGACAGGGGTTTAAAGATGATTTCATATTTCTAGAATTCCAGAAGACTTTTGACATCGTTCCTCGTAACTATCAGACTGCGTGCCTGTGGACTATCATATCATTTGTATGACTTGATTCTTGATTTCCTGTCAGAAGGAGAAATGAAAGGAAGTCATCTAAGAAAACTGAATTAATGTCTGGGATTCCCTAAGAACGTGATAATAAGACTTGTATTCATTTAAATTGTATAAACGATTTAGGAGACGTTCTAAGCAACGTTTTTAAAATGTTTTTAGATGGCTGTGTCGTATATCCTATGATAAAGTTAGCTGAAGATCAAACGTAATTGCAGAATGATTTAGTCAATATATCTCCATGGTACGAAAAGTGGCAATTGACTGTTAACAATTAGAAGTGTGAGGTCCTCCACACAGGTACTAAAAAATTACTCTAGATTTCGTTTCCACGATAAATCTCACAAATGTAAACCTTATTGATTCAGCTAAGTACCTAAGAACTACAATTACGAACGACTTAAATTGGAACCATAAAACAGAAAATGTGTGGGAAAGGCGATGCAAAGCTGCGATTTAATGGTGAGAAGGTGCAACCATCTACGGAAGAGACTGCTTCCCCGTACGTATTCTTCTGGAGTACTTCTGTGCGCTATGCTATCGCTACTACACAGGACTGACGGAGGACATCGAGAAAGTTAAAGTGCGTCGTGTAGTTTTGTATTTTCGCGAAATAGGTGGGAGAGTGTCACGGAAATGATACACGAGAAGGATTCCAATCTTTAAAACAAAGGAGTTTTCTATTACATCGTGAACAGGTCCCAAAATTTCACAAACCAGTTTTCTTCTCCGAATGTGAAAAGGTTTTACTCACTCAGAAGTACGAGGTGCTTCGAAAAGTAAGCTAAACATGATTATAACAGGCCAAACAGCTTTAACTGAAAGGTGAACTGCACCTCAAAGAGGCATATCACTATTTTTTCAACATAGCCTCCTCAATAACCGAGACATTCGAGAACCTTTGTATTATCGTCCTCATCGATGGAAAATCTGCGACTGCTGTCAATCAGTTCCTCGACTACCGGACATTTACGTCTGAGCCGTCGCTGGCTCATGCTATGCGCTTGATTAAACCTTCGTTGAGATATTGTGTTTAGTCTCCCACGGCTATCGCGATTATGCTGTTATCCTCTCATTCCGCAGGTGGCAGCAGAGTTGTGTATCGATATTCGTACCTTGCACTATCTTTGACCTGGTGCTTATAGTTTCCGGCTGGGTGGTGTGCTACCAGTCTGTCGGTTGGCGCTGAGCAGCGAGGAATTATCCACGGAACGTAGTTTGGCCGAGTCTGCTGGAGGCCTCTGCGCAGTGTCGGAGGGTGTGGGGCTGTTCCCATTTTACGAGATCCGTGGCTCACCGACTCTCGACACGAAAGTTGAGGTTTGATTTAATCTACCAGCGAGTCAAGCCTGTTCACATTCTGTCGTTTCGAGTTCATTGTCGACTGTTGGGATATTCCCTCGAGCAACAACTTGGTTTCCTAGTTGGAAAATTCTAACCACCCTGCGGTGGAGTTTCACTGTATTTGGTTATTTGAATTGAAGTGCACCAGCGGAATCTTCTGCCTTGTAGCCGTTAACGTTCCTGTGATCTGCCCTGGCCGTTGACGTAAATTTGAGGCAGTGTACTTTCCTCATTGTGTTGTTGCTGTCCAGAATGGTATGTAGTTTGACAGCTCCATGTATGACTGGTTGTGGGCGGCAATATCTTCTACGTTGTTCCGTTGAACTCCCTATTGTGCCTGTTGGGGTGAAGTGGGAGTTATCTTGTCGGTGGGTCCGTTGACTGTCGGTCGGTTGGGTTGTCGTCGGATGGTGAATGGTTGGCCCAACTGCCTGTCTCACCTAAGCGAACTTTAGTGTTTGAATTCCAGACCGACCCTCGAACATCTGAACACCCTTGGGTTTACCGCCTTTGTACCTCCATGGCTTCTGGCGATTTTTTTTAAAATTTGGGCCCCTAAGGAGTATAATTCTTTAGGAATCAGCCTAATTTAAAGAGCTGTTTCACCTAAGACCTTTGGCATTTTAAAGGTTTTAATGTTGTTGAGTTTTAAGTGTTGGGCATTCAGCCGATTTTGAGTTTCAGTTGTTTTGCTCTTAAGGCCTTCAGCCTAAATTAAAGAACTGTTTCACGTAAGGCTTTTGGTATTAAAAGAAATTAATGTTATGACGTTTTAAGTGTTAGTCGTTTAGCCGAAATATAACTTGTTTGGTCTTGAATTGTCTGACTCTTTGGGCTTTTATCCTAACTAAAGAACTGTTTTAAGATAAGGCTTTGCTTTTAATTTTCTGTTTTGGTTGAGTCTTGCCTAATTAAGAACTGTTTTACGTAAGGCCTTGTTCTATAACAAAAAATCAATGTTGTTTAGCAGTAAGTGTTGGGATGTCAGCCGATTTTGAATACAAATTGTTTGCTCTTAAAATCTCAGATTCTTTGGGCCTTCATCCTAAATAAAGAACTGTTGTAAGACAAGGCTTGCCTTTTAAATTTATGATTATGGTTGCGTTTTAAGTTAATGGCCTTCAGCCGTTTTTAAATTAAAGTGGCTTTCAGCCAGTAATCAAGTCCCAAATATTAAAGCTGCGTCTTTAAAAAAAATTGGGCTGTTGTAATGTTTGATCAAATAATGAAGTTGTATGTTCGAGTGTAGCAGAAAGCCCCTTATTTTGGCCCCTTTCCACAATTTAAACTACCTGTCCTGTCCGGTTTAAGCTTGGCGTCTCACCGTCTGTGGTAGTGGTGGCGATCAGCCTCACCCAGGTCTGTGTGGCCCTGATCAAATCGTTAGCTCCATTTCACTACAACTGGATGCGACATTGCGTTTAGTCATATAACGAAAGAATTTCTGTGTGCAGTTTAGACTATTGTCCACAAGAATCCTACAATTCGCCAGCCTTAAACTCTGGAGTATGTGTCCAGTTGGCGAGTGATTTCAACCCACGTTGTGACATAACTGTTAACGGCACCGCTGCAGAACTGTGTCTGCAGGTGATCAGGAATATACAGTGTCTTCCAATAACGTTCTGCTCTTGTAGCGCAGTGATCATAGCGTGGGACGACATGGTTAACTTGTTCTGGTCTCCTCACATAGGGTGGAAAGATGAAGATTATAAGGTAAGAGAAATCACACTTCACAAGGAAAGATTTAAGTCTTCATTTTTCCAAGTTGCTGTTGGAGAGTGGAACGTTCACAAAATAGTCTGAAAGTAGTACTGTGAACTACACTGTATGACGAAAAAATGGTGCACCAAGAAAGAATTACCCGAAAGGGACGGAAATCGGACACCTGTAGAGAAAGAGCTTCACTAATTGAGGAAATCTGTAAAGCGTTGGTCCACGTCTGGCCCTCCGAGCCGTTGTTCGTCTTGGAATTGATTGACAGAGTTGCTGGATGTCCTCCTTAGGGATATCGTACCAAAAATCTGTCAAATTAGAGCGTTACATTGTGAAAGTTCCGATCTGCTTGGAGGGCCCTACCCACAGTGCTCCAAACGACCTCAGCTGGTAAGAGATCTGTCGACCTAGTTGACCAAGGTCAAGTTGGCAAGCACGAAGAACTACAATAGAAACTTTCACTGTACGCAGCCGGCTGTTATCTTGCTGAAATGTGAACTCACGATGGTTTCGCTTGAACGACAAGTTTACGAGGCGCTGAATATCGTCCCGTACTGCAAGGGAGCAGCGTGAAACGCCCCACTTAACCCGCAGAACAGGACAGGTAGTTCAAGTTGTGGAAAGGGGCCAAAATAAGCGGCTGTCACTTACACTCGAACATACAACTTTATTATTTGATCAAACATTACAAGAGCAACCCCCCCACCCCCACCCAAAAAATAATTCAATAAAAAAATTAAACACACAGCTTTAATCTTTTGGACTTAATTAACAGCTGAAAGCCCCTTTAATTTAAAAAAAGGCTGTAGGCCAATATCTTAAAACACAAGCATAATCAGTAATTTAAAAGGCAAGCCTTATCTTACAACAGTTCTTTATTTAGGCTGAAGGCCCAAGGAATCCGATATTTTCAGAGCAAACAATTTGAATTCAAAATCGCCTGAAGGCCCAACACTCAAAATGCAACAACATTACATTTTCTTTAACATGGCAAAGGCCTTACGTGAAACAGTTCTTTGAATTATGCTGAAGGCCTTAAGAGCAAAACAACTCAAACTCACAATCGGCTTAAGGCCCAACACTTATAATTCAACAACATTAAAACCTTTAAAATGCCAAAGGTCTTAGGTGAAACAGTTCTTTAAATTAGGCTGAAGGCCTAAAGAATCTTACGCCTTAAGGGCAAAACAACCTCATTTTTTTTTAAAAAAATCGCTAGAAGCCATACAAACAACAAAATAAAAAAGGCAGTACACCGAAGGGCGCTCAGATGTTCGAGGGTCGGCCTGGAAGTCAAACACTAACACTCGCTTAGGAGAGACAAGCAGTCGGCCCAACAATTCTCAATCCGACGGCAACCCGACCATCAGACCGTCAACGGAACAAGCGACAGGATAACTTAACTTTCGTGTCCGGTGTAGGTGAGCCACGGACCTGGTAGCAATGGGACAGCCCCTCAGACTCCAACCGCAAGTGGACGCCGGCACCAGCCCGGGCCAAACTACGCCCCGCGGAGATTTCCTCACTGCTCCACGCCAACCGACCAACTGCCCAGGCCCGGAAACGGTGAAGGACCAAATATACTTCGGCTGATGATACAAACAACCGAACGACCAACCAAATGTCGTCCCGGTCCAATCTCCCTCCGTCGGACAGTACATGTGTGTTGCCAGCGGTCGGCGAGCACTGGCTGTCGTCGTCTCACCGGCGCTCCGTCCCCGACTTCACTGCTGCTGCGTCCGGACTGCACTGCTGGTCTGTCCCCACTGACTAGTCGACCCGGAAAAATACTATCGGTCGCTCCAGAGATGGTACGACAGTGCACTCATCGATACGTGCTGCTGCTGCCGCTCACGGGCAAGTAAGGCCGGAAGTTAGCGACGCCGGTAAATGGAATAAGAAAAAAAAGCGGCAGTTCCGTAATAGAAAATGACAAACAATGAAAAAGGATAAACGCGAGCTGTACACGGCTCACAGCTGATGACAACCAAAGCGGTCTTGCAAGAATAAGAAATGTCACTCCAGACCATCATTGCAGTCTCTCTTGCGGTTTGGCTGACGATACGTTGGTATTCCAAAGCATTTCGGGGCTTCTCCAGACACTTATTCGCCTTGGCATGTCGTTGACAGGAGTAGAACCGTCTTCAGTGATGAGCCCCGTTTGGAGCTGAGCCCCAATGACGTGTCGGAAGACGCCCCGGTCAGTTACGGGATACCAACTCTACTGTCGCCCGCCGTAGAGACCGACAAATAGGAGTGATGATCTGGGGTATCTTTTCATTTTATACCAGGACCCCTTTTGTTGTCATCCGCGTCGCCCTTACAGCAAAACGATATGTCGAAGATATTCTCCGCCCCGTCTTATTGCCTTTCATGGCAAGCCATCCGGAGCTTACCTTTCAACAAGATAACTGCCGCCTGCACAGAAGGAGAGTTTCTACTTGTTTTCGTACTTGGCGTACCCTACCTTGGCCAGCAAGGTCGATGGATCTAACTGGACAGAATTCATCACAATATTCCTCATGAGGACATCCAGAAACTGTTTCAATCAATGCCAAGCACAAGGGTCAGAGGCGGACAAACGCGTTATTGACCTGTTCAGTCTATGAAGCTCTCTCTCTTGAATGAATTTTCTCCGTCATCATCATTTGTTTGTCCGTACGGGTACATCAGATGTACCGATTTCTGTTCCATTCGGATAATTCCTTCGTAGTAAGAGTTTTTTTTTTTTTAATTAGAATTTATCTTGCTATCACTGAAATGTGAACCCAGTAGCTGTCATGTAAATATAAACGTACAGGTAAACCATAGTAAATGTCTCGTAGAAATCGTGAAAACAGGGATTAGTGGGCCTACAGAATCATTCACAAAGTGATATGCCTTACTCATAAAATGTTAGCATAGGATGTTGATGATATTGGTTCAAGGCTCCGTCCGTTAGGCGCCGTAAAAGAGTCTTGCGATGTAGACGTAAACGTGTTGCTCCCTATGTTGCAGGCACGCCGGGTTCAGTCGGTGTCCATCACAGCGCGGCGCTACGCTTTCTGAGACGACTCGCGATGGCCGGTACTGGCGGAGGAAGATAATCCAGCACGGTGATGTTCGCTCCAGATATTAAACGCGGGTGACGCCCATTCAGGCAGGCAGCAGGCGGTATTGTCCAGCAGACGTGAAGAATAAGCAACCCCGGCCGGTCCCTCGGGCTGTCCTCGCAGTCTGAGCGGCCACACGGGGGGCCGGCGCGACGTTATCTCGTGGGAGCGCGCCGCCCCCGCCTTTGTGCCTGGCGATTGTCGCCTTCTGTCCGCCGCGCCTTTTGCCGATGATATCGCGGCCCGTTCCCCCATTCAGGCGGCTTGTAGTGGCTCGAGCTGCTGCTGCTGCTGTTGCTGCTGTGCAGGTGACGCGGAACGACCAGCGTCGCTCCGCCGATTTTGCAGACCTCCACGGAACTGAAATACCCCAGATGTATGGAGGAACCACTTTTGCTATCTTTATGCATGGTGTCTCTGTAAGTTTATCTTTTTTAGAAATGGTCGCAGGACTCGTCTTTTCAACACAAGATGTCAAATTAATCGCCTTTCAGTTGCCTTGTTTCCAAACCTTTTTTATTTGGCTACGAGTTTCAGCGTTTTATTACGCCATCTTCAGGCCCCTGACCGACGCATAGGAAGATTCTACCTCGGTTCTGATCGAAACAGGGGCCAGAAATACTGGTGTTAGTGGTCTTCTGCTATAACGAATACTTCAACCTTCATCTGCCGACTTAGTGCATGGTGTTCGGAAAATACTGTTACAAACTTATAGGTCTTGAAGTGGGGAGTAGGTAGATGACATTTTGAATTGAATACCATGTACGAGAACTTACAATTTCCGTGCTACAGCCGTTTGAAAACATGTTTGCTAGGTAGGTATGCAGTAGGTAGTAATGGTAGGGGTTGGGGGAGGATGCTTGTAATCAGGATATATTATAAACCGTAATGAGATGTGTTTAAACTTAGCTTGTTGTTTAACAACCATGAATGTCCCTCAGTATGTCATCCGCACCCACACTTTTGCAATCCACATTGATAATTTGTCATTCTGAAGAGGTCACGATTCCGTTGATCTAGATTCTATCCACAATACTTCTTTCAACTCTCGCAGCAGTCTCCTATACATCATTAATTCATGTAAGATCCAACCAGTAGCTTCAGTTCTACTCACACTCGAAAGGCTAACACTCATTCCTTCTGCTAAACTTTCATCCTCACATAATTATTCATTAACGACCTCTCGACGTAAAACAATGAGCCAGCTTGAGCTTTTACAACCTTTACAATCCCACCAGCACTTGTAAATAGAGCCATCGACCTATTCGCATGACCGCTCGTTTGGTATTCGAACATCTCCGGTGTGACTCGACAGAGCTCGCGCACCCGAAGGAGAGATTCTCTTCAACATGTTCAGGTGTGCGACGTCTCGTCAGCGGATCGCAATCACGCCTGCTGAAGGTGAAGATAACCTTTCTCGAAGCCATTTCGTGGTTGTGGTGGAAACGGTATGAATGGAGTCGAACGTTGTGGAGAACGATCTTGATAAAGGTGACAATCTTCCATTACCGTGAGCTTCGTCATTCAGAAGGATCATGTCGGTGTATTCTGGAAACTTGTAGTCAACCATATTGCTCTAACAGTTATCAGCGTTACGTGAATGAAGCATAAACCAGGTCGGAGAGGTAGGACAGACGTCAAATGACATCAGCTGATCCGATGTAGCCACCCTCCACCATAACTACCCTGTTATATGTCTACCTATCAAACATACCTTCAAACGGCTGCAGCAAGGAAACGGTACACTTTCTGACCTGGGTTTCAGTTTTAAATATTATGTACTCACTCCCCTCTACAAGTCCTAGCAGTTTGTAACGGGAATTTCCAAACACCCCGTAAATAAACGATATGACGAAGAGGGTGAAAAACAACTTACGACTGTTTGCTGATGACACTGTATGCTGTCGGCTTTGAGTGTAGGAGGATACCCGACGGCCGGCCGTAGTGACCGAACGGTTCTATGCGCTACAGTGTGGAACCGCGCGACCGCTACGGTCGCAGGTTCGAATCCTGCCTCGGGCATGGATGTGTGTGATGTCCTTAGGTTAGTTAGGTTTAAGTAGTTCTAAGTTCTAGGAGACTGATGATCTCAGCAGTTAAGTCCCATAGTGCTCAGAGCCATTTGAACCATTTGATACCCGACGACGTGAACGGAATTTCTATTTTGTGTTATGAAAGACAGATTGTTCTCATTGTGGAAAAATGTAAGTTACTGCAGATGAGTCGGAATCTGCCCTTCGCCTTATGACGGCTTCTGTATGTCTGTGGATGAATGTTAGTTCATTATTCCTTAAGAGCTGAAACCAGAGAAGGCAACTCAACCCTTAGGTTTTCCATCGTGTTCAGATCGGGACGCTGGACAGGCCAGTCTACTTCAGGAATGGTACTGTCCACAAATCGTTCCCTCAAGGATTCTGGCTTATGACTGTGTACATGCTGAACACTTGAGGTCACATGGGTAGATCATGTAGTAATGAGGAGGTACTGAATAGAAATGCAAGGTATCACCATTTTAGTATTGTGAAGAGAGGAAAAGGGGGGGGGGGGTCGCAAACGAAGACCAGGAAATGAATATAGTCAGCAGATTCAGAAGGCTGTAGGTTGCAGTGGTTATTCGGAGACGAAGAGGCTCGCTGTAAAATGCGTTCTCATCCTTCCACATTTACCATTTTCCTAAGCCCAAGAGGACCACACCCTAACCAAGAAAAACGCCCCCCTACCGTAAGAACTTCAATGTTGACAGCAGACACGTTGTCAGGTAACGTTCTCCGAACATTTTCAATATTGGCATGTGAAGTTCTCCTAACATTTTCAATACCAAACTTATCCATCGAACTCTTAAAGGATATAGCGTGGGTTTATCACTCCAAATTCCTCGTTTTCAGTCATCCACTGTCCACTGGCGCCGTCTTTTACACCATCTCGAGCCTAGATTAGCACTTACTACAGAAATGTGTCGCTTACGAGGATCTGTTAGAACGTTTTACTCCATTCTTTTTCACTCCATAAGCTCAGTAATTGTGCTAGCTGGACTGCTAGTGGTTGGAACTCGCGACTGATTCCTTCCACTAGTTCCGCTAATTCTTCCTCATTGCTCAACTGTTGCCATTCTTTAGCACCTGAGATCTGCCTGATCCTGACGTAGCTGTGATTGTTCCCTCGCATTTCCGTGTCACAGTTACATGACCAAAGGTCAAATGATGGCTTTATTATTCAGGCGTCATCCACTCAGGAGAATAGTCCACGGTGGAGTTCACTGAACTGCTCTGACCCACCCACTGTGCTCTTACTGTTTCTTTACTGACATCATAACACCACACACAGTCCGTCCTCCTTCCTTTCATTTGTAATCCTAGATCCGTATCTTGTGACCTAGAAGTCGATTCCAAATTATATCGGGATGACCAGCTAGTTTTGATCAGGTAGTGATGAAGTAGGTATTCGTGAAGTCACAAAGCAAAATGAAAAAGAACGAGCACATAAGGTCGGTTTATTCGGAGAATCATGGGAAAGTGTGACTCATCTGTAAAGTAGACCATGTACTTAAGTCTATAGGATCCCCAGTAGGTCAAATTAGAGGGATACATCGAGGCGATTCAGAAGCTACCCGCAATATTAGTTACCTGTAGGTTCGATCAGTCAGAGTATTACAGAAATGTTACGTGATCTCAAATAGGAATTCCAGCAGTGAAGAGGACATTATTTTCACGAAACACTATTGAAAATAGAGAATAAACATTTGCAATAACTGCACTACGATCCTACTGCCCCATAATGGGGAATAAATCAGGTTGGAGATGAGATGTACCAAAGTGTTTTAAATAAAAGTTGTAGGTGGCAAAGAGGGCCACGTTTTGCTACTAATGGCAGTGACTGTTAATGTGAATTTCATGGTGATTTAGAGGTTAAGGTTTTTCTATGAAATGGTAACCCTAATATCTGATTTACGATTTCAAAAGAGCAGGAAATTTTACGTAAAAAGGGATACACTGTAAAAGGTCATGAAAAAGTTTAGTGCAAGTCAAATAAGCAAATACGTTTTCAGTTTCAGCAGGTATTATCTCGGAAACGGGGAAGGATACAGCAAAATGTGTCAGATGCATATTGAAAGGGACATAACGGTTACGTATCATTACCAATAACCAGTTACTGGTAATGATAGTTATCGAAAGTCGTTCGAAGGTTGGCTTCTGTTTCATGGGAACCGCTATTTGTGATGTCGCGTCTGGAGAGAGAAAAGAGAGATTTGAACTTTAAGTTTTAACTTACGTGTTTATTGGCAAAAGGAAGTACAGCACAGCGTATAAATGTTACTGTGGGATTTTCAAGACAGAATAAAAATAAATAAAACATAGATCATTAATTTACAAGCCGCTGAACGAGTCTCCTGGTCTCTTACTCCTCGGAATGCCCCTTCAAGTTTGTACCTAACATTTGATTTTCGTGTATCCTTCCTCTGTTCTAAATGAATCTCTACTAGAACTAAAAACATACTTACTTGACCTTTATTGAACTAACCATGAGCTTGAATAATGTATCACTTTGTACGTGAAATTTTTCCCTGATTTCAAATATTGGATCAAAGATTAAGGATCCCACCAAAAAAAAAGTAAATAAACCTCCAAAAAACATTGAAAATCACGTTCAAGGTCACGGCCGTTAATAGCAATGCGTGATCCTCTTTGCTACCTACGACATTTACCTAAAATATATTGCTGTATGTCATCCATCCGAAGTTATTCCCCGTTGTGGATTAAAATGATCTACCCCGTATATATAGAGTAAGGATTTTGAAGACAAGGTAAAGAGTGATCGGTGCTCGTCCAGCACCATACAGACAGTCGTTTCTCTTTCATTACTCTTGCGAGTGGGGCAGGAAAGGTATGATTAGTAATGGAGCAAGGTAACCTCCACCACACGCCGTATGGTGACTTGCGGATTATGTATATAGATGCAGTGAAAGAATGTAACACTGTAAGGTCTAAGTACTCGCATAGTTATCCGAAATGATCTTAATACGAGGCTCCACTAATGACACAGGAGCCAAAATCCACGGCTCCTGTGGATATACTTAGCCGGTGGGTCGTTGGTTATCCAGGGCTGCCCGCCCAAAGCAACATTTCATGATTGTCGCGTTATTTACTGTATAAATAACAGACAAAAACTTTCAATAATGTTTGTTGATTGTGGGTCATTCCACAGAAAGACAGTATCCACCTTCACACTGGCAAATACAATAGATTGCAACCTTGAATAAACATTCGCACAATTATATGGCAGCCGAATCGTCAGCTTGCTGCACTCGTCGACAGGGTGTTGAGATTCCCCGCAAATGCTGAGGGTGTTTGTTTAATACTGGTGCCTCGTGACGCCATTCCTATGGTGTCAAGCTATCCTTACGATACGTCTTATGAAACAAATCAAATTTCTTTCTGTTTACTTGGGTTCACTTCCTGAAGTTGTCGGAAAGTACAACATTATCACATGCACTGCTATTCATTTTCTTCAGTAATCACGATCACAGTTTCGGCTGCAGTAATATTACTGAGCGACATCTCATGAAATGCGGCATTGGTCGCTCCTTTTAAGTAGCTAAGCGTCATATTCAGCGACCATACGCCGTCAGTTATGTGCAAAGATGACATTGTAAATAGTATTCACAGGTTTGCCACCGGATTACGTTGTGCAAATTCCACAATATTTCCTCGGAGCAACTGTCCGACATATTCAGGTGGTTCAGCCTTTCTCGTTGAACCAGCTAAATATGTCGTACAGTTGGCCGGAGGAAATATTGTGGAATTTGCACAACGTGATCCGGCGGCAAACCCGTGAAGACTTTTTACACCATATCCAGTAGGAAAGCTTGAAGAGTCACAAAGATGAAATTTATTTGGCAGCGAGTGTTACATGAGCTGTTTCTATCTTTTATAAATGATAAAGACTCCTTTCCTAGACGTATGGAAAATTTAGGGCGAATGATAATAGGACAGTGTCGTCTGAAAAGATACGATGCATTAACGCAATTCATGTGATAGCTTTTGAAAATGATATTGTAAGTCGAAATCACGATCCTGATGGCTAAATACATACAGGTTGAAAACGTTGTTTGCATTAGAATCAAATTAGGTTTTACAGAATTTTACGTTACACGAGTGGACAGTTATATGGATAGATCAGTGTATCGACATTCGGAGTCCCTTAAAAATTTACGGCCGGCCGCGGTGGCCGAGCGGTTCTAGGCGCTTCAGTCTGGAACCACGTGACTGCTACGGTCGCAGGTTCGAATACTGCCTCGGGCGTAGATGTGTGTGATGTCCTTAGGTTAGTTAGGCTTAAGTAGTTGTAAGTTCTAGGGGACTGATGACCTCAGGTGTTAAGTCCCATAGTGCTCAGAGCCATTTGAACCATTTTGAACAAATTTATGGTGCTGTTTGCAAACATAAAGTATTCATAGCATATTGCTTGAACCCTGCAGGAAGGTGGTGGAAGGACTGATACATAGAAACACCGAAAATCAGCAGTAGAGAGGTAGAATGGCCGTACATTAGCAATTATCTCACACGGGGCTCCCTGCAGAACCCATATTTAGTGGAACTTTATTGCCTGTGTAACTTTATGTATTCACTCACGTCGGTTTCTTTTTTAATTATGATAAACAGTGTGCTATACTTCGTGTTTCAACTAAGATGTTAATGCTCTTCATCAGGACTATTGTTTCACAAACATCATCACATGGTTTCGGAAGATTACTTCAGACGTCGTTATCGCACTTGAACACTGTGGAAACTTATTACCATGAGATTACTTACCGCAGTCTCCATTACCGAATGAACGAAGACCGTGTACATTTCATTTTAATTTGGTACAAACCCTTAATCTAGCTTATGCGCGGAAGAACTGAAACGAGATTCTGGAAGAGGGCTCCTTAAATCAATCATCGCCGCACGTGGAGCCAGGTTAATCGCTGGTTGCGCCACTTACGGGCATTAGGCGCGTCTGCTGTCGTAAATTAGACGGCCGCCGGCCTAACTAACTCTGGAGGAGTACGGCGAACAGATACCTCGCGGCTGGCGCCTCCGGAGGGCCACGCTGGAGGCTTGTCGAGACCACCGCGTGGTCGCCGTCCGCGTCGCGAGTTCCGATTTATGGGGGCCCGGAACCATGCACACCTTTCATTACCAGCTGAGTGACCGCCCGGCCGCTGGACGCACACGATCTCAGCTGATAGCCTCTCTGGGTGGTCCGCCTCCAGCTGTGGACGCAGACCGTGGCAGGCAAGAAATATCACGTCGTTACCTTTACACAGTGAAGTTTTAACTGGTTTTTCACCTGCCTCTTTACGAAAAATAGGGTTCTTGCTAATGAAAATTCTCGGCAAAACAGCTGTTCCTCGATTGTTTCATTGTGCTACCTACACCAACGCACTCGATTGGTATCCTTCACTCACTTCATTTTGTTGCCCCGCGCGGGATTAGCCGAGCGGTCTAGGGCGCGACAGTCGTGGACTGTGCGGCTGGTGCCAGCGGAGGTTCGAGTCCTCCCTCGGGCATGGGTGTGTGTGTTTGTCTTTAGGATGATTTAGGTTAAATAGTGTGTAAGCTTAGGGACTGATGACCTTAGCAGCTAAGTCCCATACGATTTCACACAAATTTTTTCATTTTGTTGCAAAATCACAGATAGTTAAGTTTCTGACTGTCTCTTCTCATGGTGACAGCTATGAGATTTATACTTAAAGTCTTTGACGTTAATTGCTTTTGAAAACGAACGGTTTGAACATTGTAGTGCTAACAATAGCAAGTGTAGATGCACGGAGACTTGACGAAAATGTGGAAATGCTGTGAGAAATGCATGCTTGAACATTACTGCCGATGCTAGCAAAGACTGCAGATTTGTGCTGTTGTATTTGACCACTAATTACACCTGCGCAATGTTCTCAATATGTTGCAAGTGTCAGTCGGAACGCCGGCCGGGGTGGCAAAGCGGTTCTAGGCGCTATAGTCTGGAACCGCGCGACCGCTACTGTCGCAGGTTCGAATTCTGCCTCGGGCATGGATCTGTGTGATAGGTTAGTTAGGTTTAAGTAGTTCTAAGTTCTAGGGGACTGATTACCCAAGAAGTTAAGTCCCATAGTGCTCAGAGCCATTTGACCATTTTTTTTTTCCAGTCCGAACAGTGGTCTCGGTATCGTGAGCGCGTAATGTCGGGACTAAGTGAATTCGAACTAGGCAAATAGTTGGTGCTCATATGTATGTTTCTGTAACAAGGCACTCGAATCTTTCGGTGTTTCAATAGACAACGTATCAAAGATTTCAACCGCATGCAGGGAAAGCGGAGAAACATAGTCCTCTAAGTCATCACGGTGACGAAAATGTGATCATGACAGACAGCCATTGTAGAGGATTGTGGCGAAAAGTAAGACGACGACAGCTGTAAGAGTCACTGCAGAACAGACTGTCGCACTCTAGACACCTGTCAGCACAAAGGGAACTTCATAATCAGGGAACTGCAGAGAGAGCTGGAATTTCAAACTGCTCATCAGAAAATACGCCGAAGCTGTAAAATCGGGATATGGAGCAACGGAAGAAAGTCATCTGATAAGATGAGTCCTGTTTCACACTTTTTCTAATTTTTCCCACTTTGTGTACTACGAATGAAACATGGCACGGATCTCGCAATTATTCGGACAACCATATCATGGTATTCCATAGACCCCCATGGTTACATTACAAGCTATAATTACTGCCAAGGATTATTTGACCATTTTGGCTGATCCTGTCCATCCTGTGGTACAGTGCTCCCCCAAAGGTAGTGCTGCGTTTCAAGATGACAAGGCCCCTGTCAGCACAGCTCGCATCGTCCAGGGCTGGTTTTGTGAGCACGAGGATGAATTGTCGCACCTCCCCTGACCACCACAGCTACCAAATCTGAATACTACAGAGCCTTTGTTGAGGGTGACAATTATTAAACTATATGAAGGAAAGTCGTCGTAATTTCTGAACGGTTTGCGTTAGGACGTTCAAACTGCATGGTTGGCCGCGGGACATGATGGGAATTAGTATGCGCACGCGTTTTTGGTCAAGTGACGAAGCTCACTTTCATTCGGAAGAGTTCGTCAATAAGTAAAACTGGCGCATTTGGGTGACTGAGAATCCGACAAGTCTCTTCACCCTCGGCGGGTGAGTGTGTGGTATGCAATGTCCAGCCACGGAATAATCGGTGCGATATTCCTTGATGGCACGGTGAGTATCGAACGGTATAGCAAGGTTTCTGATGATGATTTCATCTCCATTATCTAAAATGACCCTGATTTCGACAAGGTGTGGTTTAAGCAAGACGAAGCAGGAGAGAGATGTCCTGAAGGAGCACTTTGGCTCTGGGTTAGCCATAGACCACTGGCATGGGCCTCTATTGGCCACCATATTCTCCGCATCTGAACACATACGACTCCTTTTTGTGGGGCTGTATGAAAGACAAGCTGTACAGCAATAGCCTTAAAACCACTGCTGAGCTAAAAACAGGAGTTCATCGACAGCATCGATGTTCCGACACTTCAGCGGATCGAGCAGGTTTTCGCTATTCATCTTCCCAACATCATCGCCAATGATGGCAGGCATATAGAACATGTCATAACCCAAATCCGAAGATCTGTAACAATGTTTACAAGTTCAATAAAATGTGTGCATTCGTAGTTTGTAATTAATTTACCTTTCTTTAATATAGTTCAACAATTTTCATCCTCTATCTACTTTTGATAGAAGGTTCCATTGTTGGTACCCACCACCTCCATCGTTACCTGAACTTGCGAGTATTCTGCAGGAAGAATGATATAAGCTTTCTTTGAAAACCATACACCAGTATTTATTCATTCTGAGACTTCTCGAAGCTGGTCTGTATACCAAATCTTCTGCTACACCGTATTAGGCATGATAATGTGTCGTGTTTTACGTGTTTCCATGAATTTCCTACAAGGGCAGAAGTAAGACGCAATGTTAGTCACCACAAGAAGAAATCACTGTAATATGCTTACCACGGCTTCTAGCATTGGTAATGGTCTCATTTGGGAGAAAAAGAGTATGCCAAATCCATCTGAAGCCACTCACTGATGATTAGTTTCAGTACATTATAAAAATTCCGGATGTCCAAATAGGCACAGATATTTCCTATGAGATTAATATTGGATCATTCAGAGAGTCGATCGAGGTTCCTTACCACGCTGGAGTGTTCCTCAAACTAGGAACCTATGAGTGCAGCCCTGAGAATAAGGCTGTCACCTTGAAAGACGGGAGTGTCCAGAACGAACTCATCATTATGCAGATGTTGAACAAAGGGCAGCACCAAAAATTTTGGAGTGAATATTCTGCTTCATTTTGAAGCCTCCAGAATGAGCCTCCAGAACATCACACAACCACTTCTGTCTGACATGCAGCCTCCGTTCTCGCGATTGGTTTGAAGAACATTCTGGACAATCTGAGGGTACGATTTGGCAACCGGTATCGCCCGTTACGGGACATAATAGAGGGGTCAATTCGTGCACAAAATCCTGCATCGGCTACACTTTTGCAGTTATGGGCAGCTATAGAGGCAGCATGTCACTTCGAATTGCTGCACTACGCCGGGCAGCCGGCCGTGGTGGCCGAGCGGTTCTAGGCGCTCAGTTCGGAACCGCGGGACTGCTACGGTCGCAGGTTAGAATCCTGCTTTGGGCATGGATGTGTGTGATGTCATTAGTCCCATAGTGCTCAGAGCCATTTTTGAACTGTGCCGGGCAAAAGGAGGCCCGACACGATATTAAGAGGCATCAGAAATGTGTATGAAATCTTATGGGACTTAACTGCTAAGATCATCAGTCCTTAAGCTTACACAGTACTTAACCTAAAGTATCCTAAAAGCAAACACACACACCCATGTCCGAGGGAGGACTCTAACCTCCGCCGGGACCAGCCGCACAGTCCATGACTGCATCGCCCTAGACCGCTCGGCTAATCACGCTAAGAGGTATCCCATGACTTTTTTTCTTATCAGTGCAGTCTTGTGGTCTTGTCCACTTGGAATTGTTTCAGTTGTTTTCCAATATTATAAATCTCGGCAGCGCGGAACAGTTGTGGTCCACTGAAGTGGCGCACTGTCTTCCATAAAAATTTCATCATTTTTGGTTACGTGACGTACATTAATGACTGTAAATGGTCCCCAGGTACCGGAACCTATACATTTCCAGTCAATGATCAGTTCAGTAGAACCAGAGGACCTAGTCTATTCTATATGAAAATAGTCCACGGCATTATGGAGCCACCACCAGCTTTCTCAGTGCCTTGTTGACAACTTGGCTCCATGGCTTCGTTGGAGCTGCGCCACACTCCAAACCCTAACATTAGCTTCTAACAACTGAAATCGGGACTCGTCGTACCACGTCACGGTTTTCCAGTCGTCTATGGTCCAACCGAATTTATAAGACCCTGCAGGCGATGACGTGCTGTTAGGAAAGTCACTCGCTTTGTTATTCTGCTGCTGTAACCTATTAACGCCAACTTTCGTTGCACTGACCTAACGGATACGTTTGTCGTGCGTCTCGCAGTTGTTGCTGACGGTTATTTCACGCAGTGTTCCTTGTCTGTTAGCACTGACAACTCTACGGAAACGCTGCAGCTCTCGGTCGCCAAGTGGTGATCGTCGGACCCCTGCAATTCCCTTGGTAACAGGTAATGCCTGAAATAAGGTATTCTTGGCTCACTATTGCCACTGTGGATCTCGAAATATTGAATTCCATAATTATTTCTATAATAAAATGCCCCATGCGTCTAGTTCCAACTACCATTCTACGTTCAAAGTCCGTTAACTGCCGTCGTCCGGCCATAATCACGTTGGAAACTTTTTCAAATGAATACAAATAAAAGACCCGCCAATGCACTGCACTTTTGTACCTTGTGTACGCGATACTACCCCTATCTACTCTTACCACAGTTTGGGAACCCCTGAAAAGTATAGCACTGGAAATTGCTTTCCTAGGATGAAAGAGTAATTTGTGTTGCAGGCGCTTCCAGAACTACGACAGGTAAGTTTCAGTGTGAAACACTTCTGAGAACAAAGCCTGAGAAAACTCATGCATCGTTGGAAAATGTGTCTACCGTAGGAGGCTGAACACGATTTTCGATGTTTAGTAGCCCAAACTGCTCCCCAAGTAAGCTGAATGTCTTTCTTGCACAGTATCAGAGGATAGTTGTTGCCCAAGGTGCTTAGAATGGATCACATCGTCTTGACATGCCAGCAGATTATCGTTTCCGTAACATTACGTAAGCTGACAGTTGACAGTGTGTAGTTGCCTCTGCAAATTATGAAAAACTTGACAACCTGACGGCCTAATTTCGGTCCCGCAGAGACAGCCGTCTCACCAGTGGCCAACGGCTCTCTAAAGACTAAAAAAGAGAATACTGGAACCACTCTTGAGAAACGGTGCGCCATTTACGGGGACGCCAGTGGCGCTGTCGCATGCAAAGTGGTTCCCCTGACGGTGACCGTCTAGGCAGCACGAGTCACCACTTAATGCGGGCAACAGGTGCCGCAGGGTGGCCCGCTCCCGGAAACTGGCCATTCATACGGCGTCGACTTAATGCGAGGGAACTGCCGCGCCAGTTTGTGGCGCTTATTCATGCGGAGTGTGCAGACGACGAGCGTTCTCCAGTGAAGAGCCAGGCGCGTTTATCGCGAGTAATGGTGGTCGTATAAATCTGGTCAACTAATTGTGTGCCGGTCCTGGGAGCAGCACTTGCAGGGAAGGGCCTCACGTGCGCGTGCGTGCTGACCGCTCCCAGCTCCCTGCCCCCTGTGTCGCCTTATACGGGCCGGGGGCCTGGCTGCCAGCAGCTGGGAGCGCCGCCTGGGAGGCGAGCCCTCGATGGCCTCAACTGGGCCTCACCTGCTGACCCAACCCAGCTCCAGTGTAGGCGCGTGGCACCCTACGCAAGACAGAAACACACCGCACAACATTCAGCAACACAATTTTATACAGTGAAGTGACAAATATCGTGGGACATCTGCTAACATCGCTTTAGACATCCATTTGCTGGCGTTGTGCTGCAACTCTATGTGACATGGACTCAACAAGTCGTTCTAAGACTCTCGCAGAAACATTGAGCCATGCTGCCCCTGCGGCAGTCCATAACTGCGTAAGAGTTGCCGGTGCAGGATTTTGTGCATGAACTGACCTCTCCACTACGTCTCATAAATGTTCGATGGAACTCCGATCGGGCGCTCGAAATGTCCAAAATGTTCTACGAACCAATCGCGGATAATTGTGGTTCGGTGATATGGCGGATTGGCATCCATAAAAATTCCACCGTTGTTTGAAGACATGAAGTCCATCAATGACAGCAAATGATCACCATCTACATGAACATAAGAATTTCCTGTCAATTATCGCTTCAGATGGACCAGAGCACACAGTCAGTTACATGTAAACCCAGCACACACCATTATGGGACCACCACCAGCTTCCACAGTGCCCTAATGACAACAAGTACATGGCTTCGTGGAGTCTCGAACCCTATCATCAGTTCTTATTAACTGAAATCTGGACTCATCTGACAGACCACGATTTTTCAGTCTCATAGGGTCCAACCAATATCATCAGAAGCCCAGGAGAGGAATTACAGGCGGTGTCGTGCTGTTAGCAAAGGCACTGCACTCGTCTGCTCTGTAGCCTACCAACGCCAAGTTTTGCCGCACTGTCCTAACGGATACGTTCGTCATACGTCCCTCATTGATCTTTGCGGTTATTTTACGCAGTGTTGCTTCTCTCTTGTGTGCAAACCGTTAAGTGGAGGCCGTCGGCCACTGTGTTGTACGTGTTAAGAGGTAATTCCTGAAATTTAGTACTGCCGATACTGTTGACACTGTGGACCATTCCACATTCAAAGTTAGATACTTCCCGTCGTGTGGCCAAATCACATTAGAAAGCTTTTCACAAGAATCGCCTGAGTACGAACGACGGTTCCACCAATGCACTGCCCTCTCATACCTTTGCTACAGATATTATGGTCATATGTACGTGCACATATTAGTATCCAATGACTGTCACCTCAGCATATGATGACAGATTCAGACTAAATGGAACACAGATCACTTGCCGCTGTGACCGAGCGGTTCTAGGCGATTCAGTCCGGAACCGAGCGGCCGCTACGGTCGCAGGTTCGAATCCTGCCTCGAGCAGGTTAGTTAGGTTTAAGTAGCTCTACGTCTAGGGGAATGATGACCTCAGATGTTAAGTCCCATAGTGCTTGGAGCCATTTGAACAATTTTTGAACACACGTCACAATAAAGGGCGTCATACAGTCGCAGCAGAACACAGTGACCACCCGCAGGCAGCAGCGCTGGCGTGTATTCTCGCCTGAAAACGATCATAAGGGTGGCGAGATCATAAAGTGGTCAGTAGCATATTGTGACTGTCCAAAACATCTCGATCCTTTTGTTGTGATTCGGCAGTGGTTCCTGCAGGGCCTGCAAAGGAAGTAATTTCCCGTTTCATCACATGCCATACGCGTCCTACTCGCGAGGGATTTGCTGTACTTGCTGGCCGGATCTGTTGTTATATGCCAGAAGGAGTGCGTAGTGCCACAGCAGCTGTGCGTTGATGTGCGCATTATCCTGCTGAAGACATGGTAGTAGAACGGGGATAACATCCCGCGCAATGTAGCAGACATTGGTTACTTTACCTTACAGAAGCACTAAATGTGACAGAGAGTTGTAACTTGTGCCCCCTCACACCATGACGCCAAGGATGGGAAATGGGTGCCATGGGCGGATGCTCTCTGGAACAAGCAGCTTACTATGTCTACGTCTTACATCTGCACGTCCATTATTCGCTTACAGACATAACGTGAAAACAAGAGAGTGCTATTGCACGCCAAGGAAAGAGTGAACTTTCAGGACCCCACAGTAGCCGGACTGGGTGTTGTGGTGTTAGTCGTAGATTCGCAAGAGGTAATACGATGTTAATTCTGCTGCCAGTAGACTGTTCCAAGTGGACCTTGATGGCACAGCAGCTGCGACCAATGCCCGGATTTCGTCCCGGAATGGTGTTTCGCCGGCCGTCGCTGCTGGCACAATACGTCGATCTTGACGTGTGTCTGTACTGTGCGGACGTCTAGAAAGTGGTATACGCGAGTGGCAATGTTCTATGGACCACTGCTGAAAGCAGCGACACACTGCCGACGCATTGTGCCCAAAATGTACTGTAATTCAGCTTCCTCAGGCCCACAATGCGATCCCTTTCAAATGGATGAATCTGTTCAACTGGAGGACGCGCTCGTTGGTAGGACATGGTTATACCATGGAATGAATGTTATAAACACTGTTCATTCCCAAACTCAGCACAGTTACTGTGCAGACAGGCCTCCTGGGTGCCAACTCCTCGCTGATGACCGTGACAAAAATGGTTCAAATGGCTCTGAGCACTATGGGACTCAACTGCTGAGGTCATTAGCCCCTAGAACTTAGAACCACTTAAACCTAACTAACCTAAAGACATCACACACATCCATGCCCGAGGCAGGATTCGAACCTGCGACCGTAGCGGTCTCGCGGTTCCAGACTGCAGCGCCTAGAACCGCACGGCCACTTCGGCCGGCTGACCGTGACACATCAATTACTAACACTACGACCCCTCAGTATGCACATATGCCACTGAAAGCGGCCCTTGAGTGTCTTGCATTTTTATTTCCGAATGTACACTCCTGGAAATTGAAATAAGAACACCGTGAATTCATTGTCCCAGGAAGGGGAAACTTTATTGACACATTCCTGGGGGCAGATACATCACATGATCACACTGACAGAACCACAGGCACATAGACACAGGCAACAGAGCATGCACAATGTCGGCATAGTACAGTGTATATCCACCTTTCGCAGCAATGCAGGCTGCTATTCTCCCATGGAGACGATCATAGAGATGCTGGATGTAGTCCTGTGGAACGGCTTGCCATGCCATTTCCACCTGGCGCCTCAGTTGGACCAGCGTTCGTGCTGAACGTGCAGACCGCGTGAGACGACGCTTCATCCAGTCCCAAACATGCTCAATGGGGGACAGATCCGGAGATCTTGCTGGCCAGGGTAGTTGACTTACACCTTCTAGAGCACGTTGGGTGGCACGGGATACATGCGGACGTGCATTGTCCTGTTGGAACAGCAAGTTCCCTTGCCGGTCTAGGAATGGTAGAACGATGGGTTCGATGACGGTTTGGATGTACCGTGCACTATTCAGTGTCCCCTCGACGATCACCAGTGGTGTACGGCCAGTGTAGGAGATCGCTCCCCACACCATGATGCCGGGTGTTGGCCGTGTGTGCCTCGGTTGTATGCAGTCCTGATTGTGGCGCTCACCTGCACGGCGCCAAACACGCATACGACCATCATTGGCACCAAGGCAGAAGCGACTCTCATCGCTGAAGACGACACGTCTCCATTCGTCCCTCCATTCACGCCTGTCGCGACACCACTGGAGGCGGGCTGCACGATGTTGGGGCGTGAGCGGAAGACGGCCTAACGGTGTGCGGGACCATAGCCCAGCTTCATGGAGACGGTTGCGAATGGTCCTCGCCGATACCCCAGGAGCAACAGTGTCCCTAATTTGCTGGGAAGTGGCGGTGCGGTCCCCTACGGCACTGCGTAGGATCCTACGGTCTTGGCGTGCATCCGTGCGTCGCTGCGGTCCGGTCCCAGGTCGACGGGCACGTGCACCTTCCGCCGACCACTGGCGACAACATCGATGTACTGTGGAGACCTCACGCCCCACGTGTTGAGCAATTCGGCGGTACGTCCACCCGGCCTCCCGCATGCCCACTATACGCCCTCGCTCAAAGTCCGTCAACTGCACATACGGTTCACGTCCACGCTGTCGCGGCATGCTACCAGTGTTAAAGACTGCGATGGAGCTCCGTATGCCACGGCAAACTGGCTGACACTGACGGCGGCGGTGCACAAATGCTGGGCAGCTAGCGCCATTCGACGGCCAACACCGCGGTTCCTGGTGTGTCCGCTGTGCTGTGCGTGTGATCATTGCTTGTACAGCCCTCTCGCAGTGTCCGGAGCAAGTATGGTGGGTCTGACACACCGGTGTCAATGTGTTCTTTTTTCCATTTCCAGGAGTGTATATTGCTATGACAGAAATCAAGCAACCAAGTAGGACATTATGTGAAGTACATTCAACCAATTTAAAACCAGATATGGTAAAGTAGTCTATATTAGACTGAGTGAATGTCCAAACCAGCAACAGCTGTTTATTGTGTTTTCGCTTTAAGACGACCGGTTCATATCCTGGAGGTATACGTCCAGGTCCAACAAAGCTAATACTTCATATGCCATGACTACCAAGGTGCAAGTACGTTTAAAGCCATGTCACTCCTCGGTAAAACCATGGATGAACCGACAAATGGGCATCCGATGTTAACCATGATTTTACCGAGGAGTGACATGTTTTTATGAGCACTTGCACCTGGCCCAGGGTACGAAACCAGTCGCCGTAAAGTGAAAACACAATAAACAGCCACTGCAGATTTGAACTTTCACTGAGTTTCATATAGACTACTTTACCGTTTCTGGTTTTAAATTTGTTGATTTTCCTTCACATTAGGTACAAGATGCTGGCTGTGGTTGTCCGACCTATGAGCTTATTTGTAGTAAAGAGTCAGGAATAGGATTGAAAATCATTGTGAAAGTGTCGGTGATAACTTTCGCTGATGATATCATTATCCTGAATGAAAGTGAGAAAGAACTGTGAGTCCTGTTAAGTGGAATGAACAGCCTAACGAGCACACACCGTTTATCGAGAATAAATTGAAGCAAGACGAAGAATGATGAAGAGTAACAGAAACGAGATTGGTGATAAGATTAACATCAAAACTACAAACCACGATAGAGACGAAATGAAAGAATTCTGTAACTTAGGAAGCAAAATGACGCATGACGGATGAGGCAACGAGGACATAAAAATCAGATTAGCACAGGCAAACGGACAGTCCTGGCCATAGAAAACGGTCTTTAGAAATAAATTCCTGAGAAATCACATTCGAAACATAGCATTGTAAGTAAGTGAATTATAGATTGTCTGGAAACCAGAAGAGAATCGAAACGATTAATACTTGGTGCTATAGAAGCGTGTTGAAATATAGATGGACCAATACAATAAATCGACGAGGAGAGAGACATGCGGAAAATAATGACAAGAAGAAATCTCAGTACGATAGGAGTTTTATTAATACATCAAGGAATGTCTTCCATATCACTTGAGAAGTCTACAATAATGCACTTATAGCACTAAACGATAACATACCACATTTACGATCTCTACACTGCGTACAGTGCAGTCATATTACGATTATAGTTGTCCTTGAACCAAGGCCTCAGCTTTCTCCACGTCCACCATACTGCAGCCCACCTTCTCCTCCTTCATCTTCAGGAAAGTATCCAAGATTGGATAACTATGAGCACACTTTTCAACCATTTTTTAGTAAAGTAGAGACCATTGACTTGATATTTTATGTCAGTAGAGAGTAGAACTTGGCTTGTGAGCAGACCATCAACGGAAAAATTAACATCATGAAGCAATGGCCCCATGTGCTGTAATGGTTATGCAATGTATGTGTGCTCCGTCTTAGTACCGTACAGATATGAACAGAACACGTTTCTTCTGCATAGTAATTTCACTACATTATCTACATCTCGTTGCCTACAATGCAGTCCTAATCATTACAGAGCACTCGAACATCATCTTTCGAGACACGTCAACGTATTGTCAGAACCACACTCTTACAGTTACCACGATCCTGCGCCACACTTCCCCCCAGCACTGCTCTCTTGACTACATTTTGTTCCAGTCACTCCTTCAGTCGCTTTTAATTACAATCTTGACAAGAATTTGTTGTCATGCCCTTCGGTCATGAACGCCTCATGATGTGTCAACATTCGGACTTTTAAAGTCTTCTGCAGGGTAAGCGATATTTAGTCACACATTGGCAGCTAATAATTAACCTTTCAATATATTTCAGTCAGTGTACTTCATATAGATGAACTTCAGAAAATCACAATATATTGGACTTTTTCTAGCCTAAGTACGACTTTCATCTAATTCATGTTTTAAAAATCTCATCTTGTCCTAAAATTCTGAGTGTAGGATTAATAACGTCAAATATGACTCAGCTAAATGTCTTGGGCTCACTTTCATATTACTGTTAGGAAACGCTTGGTATCAGCGTGAGGGCAGGAAATTGTCATGCTGGTTCCCAGTCTCTGGAAAAGCAGACAAAGGTAAGGCAAACAATAACATAAAGAAAGGCAAGATAGAGTTTGTGGCCTTATAAAATGTCTTTCTTGTGAGTAAATTATCTACGGCTGGAAGAGCTGCGTACTTGCTGGCGGCTCCGGTGCCCTGAAATGGTGCCCACTTTGGCGTCAGCATGATTAGCTGTTGGGTGGAAGGGCCACAGCACAACAATTAAACGGGACGAAAATTTCAAACATCTTTCATAAGTAAATAACGTAGTTCAATAAATATTTATTTTGAAATGTTAATTTGAACATTACTTACAATGTAATTATTTAGACCTTGATTTTAAATTTTTTCCAAAAGAATAAAAAATCAAATATAGAACAATAACCTTTAAATAGCCGCCATCGCAGACAGTCACAACCTGACGCGTCCGGTCACCTTAAAAGGATCACCCAACAGGATCCAAAGGCACAAGTAGAAGGGAGTTACAGTGAAATCGCTACAACAGACAAAAAACTAAGATTTCATTCCAAGTTTAAAGAGCGCTCGAAAAAATTTTCTTCTGAACCAAAATGCTAAAATACTTTAAAATCTTGAACCATGGCCTAGAAGAAAAGTCATGTAAACATTACAAAATTGATACTGATCTTGGCTTGTCATAAACGACCACAAATAATTTGAATCTTGAATTTTTTAAATTCAATCTCTTCTAGAAAATTTCAGTTTGCTTCCTGAAGGCCTCTAGTTTAAACGGCACTGATCATAATAAATGTATAACAAATATTTGAAAACGTTAACTTAAGAACAAATACCTGCCGTTTGTGAATTAACTACTTAATGGAACAGGTATTCAATGTGGGGTAAAATATGCTGCTATAAAAATTTTTGACAAATTACAGGATGAAATAAAATGTGCGACAGACACCAGTAATAGCTTCAAAAATAAATTGAAATCGTATCTCCTTGACAATTCCTTCTATAAAATAAATTCTTGAATAGGAATAAATAAATCTATAAATATAGCATATGCATTTTGTGCCATTTAAGGGAAGTGGTTAAATAATAGAAATGTTTATCCTTAACTCTGTATTGTAATATATATATGTCCACATCATAATGGCTACCGTACCGTGCGATTAATCAATGGAACACGTAACTAACTAACTAAGCAATTGTAGCAAGGACAGGGCAGCAGTGAATGTGGATAGTGCTTTGTCTCCCAAGAAGTCGTGGGAGAAAGATAGAACACGTAACTGCTAATATCAAATTTGGAAAGTTTCAAATATCAATGAACATCCAGGACAGCGATTAAATATCAGTCACTTCTTTTCCTTCTTAGAAACTAACACGCATTAGAATTTAGCAACATCAGACATCATTTGCAATAATATTACAATAAATATCACACAATCACAGTTCAACGCCTGTACCATACTATTTGGTACCCAACAGCTTTCCTTAGAAATCTTGACAACTCAGCTTTACATATTTTTTCGAAGTCTATTCCAAATGACCGTTCAGATTTTCAACTATTGCGCAGTTACTAAAATTGGCAAGAAAAGAGGTCATAAATGACAAGCAGACAATAGTGATTTGCTCCGGATTTTATTCGTCGCCAACACAGCGACCCGAGCCAATGTTTCTAACTGCACCCTAACCGGTGATCGGCAGAACAACAAATACATAAAATAAGTCCTTAACCGCCCAAGCAAAGTCATGTGCAAGGAGCATGAAAAATCAAAATTTCCTTGATCAGTAGCACTCCACGTGGGAATTCTACAATAGCAGTAACCCAGGTTAACGTGTTCAACTTCACCCAAGCACCAAAGACAGAAAGACGTATACAAAAATAGTTTCTTATCAACCATGCGCCAAGGGATAAACAACTAGAAGTAGTCAGTAGCAGGCACAAGAAAAGACCACAACAGCTCCATAACTTAACTAGAAAGCTCAATTAGAATAATAATCTCACCAGTTAAAACAATTGTGGACAATTTCTGTCCATCAAGGCAGCTTCGGCACAAGTGACAGGTATCGTAAAGGTTTCACTTTTATTTTCAATTCAATGCAAAGTTCCTTTTCCCATGCGTATAGAAACAGAGGTACTGCGTAACACTAGCGGCAAGAAAGTCCTACAAGTTCAGAACACTTGAACTACGGCAACAGACAAGTTCGTCAATACACATCGATTTCACAAAAACCTCAGCGCCTAGGACAAAATGTTCACAGTTAGAAAATTAGTACCCAAACCAGAACGCTTACAGCAGACACAGTACTACATCTCAAGCGAGCTGAACACAGTCTGCAACAACTGATACTTTTCACTCCAACTACCCTCAACGTCATTTTGCCCTAGCCTCCGTACCGACCATTTGCCATAGCATGTCCACAAAGCGGGCCGTCACAGCCAATGTCCGCATTCATCCTCCGTCCGCTTCACGTCAGTGTGCAGTGACCGTTAATTCCTTCCTGGACGACCAAAGGAATTCCAGTCAGCTCCTCCTTGCCGAGCGCCGGACTGCCTCGCGTCATCCACTGCAGTGCCCTCTTTCGCCGCTGCTCTCCGGCAGGGTGCTTCTCAGCTGCCGGCGCTCGGTGTGACGCCATGACGTCACAACAATGAAACGTGTAAAATCACACATATAGTGTGGAATTACTTACAAAAATTCCATAACAGAACGTTCCCTCGTGGTGCGCGATCTGGAACACAAACTGGAAAACCATGTAATGCCGTGAGTGCTGAAGCCGCACACAATCTATTCTCAAGCGCAGTGCGAAACAGACATGAGGTTCGTGAATTGCTTAAAGGGTAAAAGCAGGATGTAACAGCAGAAAGGAGACGAAATCATCACAAGATTAAAAGAGAAGAAGAACTCTTCATTTAAAAACAAGCAATAAAAATATTACATTATATGGATACCTTAATCAGCTCTGATAACGTCATAACTAACTAAAATATTTTTGTAATATAGATACGTTCGTTCATTAACTGTATCGAACGGGTGGGAATGAAAACTACTTAAAATTTCAATTTCTCCCAGAACATTCAGTATACGACCTTTCTCTGGCGTGCTTGTTATTAGGTTACAGGTGCTGAGAACCGTGCTACACTGGTGACTGGCTTTTATGAACTATTGGACTACGTAAGCTCCCTTGCGATGCAATGTTACCCGTAAAGGAGATTATGGGTTTAAAGTTTCACTTGATGAATAACGACTTTATATCATCACGTGAATGGGGAGACAGGCCCACTGCATAGCCGGACGCCATAAGCAGAAGGGTTACACATGTTCAAAGCAATTCATTGCCTTTTGGAACTAATATGTTTACTGCATAAGATCAAAACATTAGATAAACGGGACCATTTCTTTTCGTTCCCGTACACTTTTTTATGAAAGTATGTCTGTCTATTCAATTCACAAGTCAAATATCGTATCCAATTAGTTCGTGCCTCATTAAAATTGTAAATTCAGTACATCTTGAAAGTATCAGGGCTAATTATCGTTATCTTGGGTGTGATGGGCTATCATTCGCTAACGAGTATGATTCTCCTTCGAACCTCAGTTTCTATGGGATTTTAAGTGACTATAGAGGCCAGTCGTGGAGCTGAAGATTTTTTCACATTCAAAAAATAGTTCAAATGGCTCTGAGCACTATGGGACTTAACTTCTGAGGTCATCAGTCCCCTAGAACTTAGAACTACTTAAACTAAGGACATCACACACATCCGTGCCCTAGGAAGGATTCGAACCTGCGACCGTAGTGGTCTCGCGGTTCCAGGCTGTAGCGTTTTCCACATTGTGGGCACACATTTTTTCTGGTGGGCACTGGCTATGTTGTGTTGCTTATCTCCAGGAGCTGAGGTTGTTTCCTAGCATTGCGCTTGGCAGTTTCTGTTTTCCACCTCAGCTGCTGGAAGTGCTAAATAATTCATTCGTAAACGTTATGACGCCATAATGGACGATTAAGTAGAGTAGTTTCACAGCTACCACTTTCAGTTTGACATCTTTTCCTGTTGTCCTTTAGTGAATCTTTGTTTCGTTTTTATGGTGTTCCTAGTTTCCTTTAAACATTTTTTAGCTGGCAATACATAATTTGTGGTGGTAGACGGAATTCAGGGGTACGAAAGATGTGGCCTTTCTAACAAAGTTGATGATTGTTGATCATGGCTTCAGTGCTAGTAGAGGTTTGCTTTTACCAGACACTGATGTTAATGCGCCGATTTCGTCGTTTCACCCTTTAGGATACTTCACAGACGACGCTGATGGTATTATTCCGGACATCGTGTGAACCTTCTGTAAGCAGCCCATGCTTGGCACCGCTTGGAAGAGGTGGTATAGCAGTAGCTTGGCATACATAGAAGTTGGCCTTAATGCTGGTGTCATTATTATCAAAGACCCCTCACCCAAACAGTATCAAAAGCCGTACGGGCACATTTGGGGTCATGTTGAGTTTTAGCACCAATATTTGCATTTGCTGAAACATAGCTACCAAGTGTTCTGTTCTGCTGGGCGTATGGCGATAGAGTAAAGTGCAGGTTGATGTAGGATCTGCTTCTTCTGTATGTTAAGATTTAGTCCGATGCTCACATACGCTTCATCAAATGGATTGGCAACAACATTACTATTAGCGCTCTGAAGTTCAATGATCGTTGCAGTGAATAGTAATCTGTTGAGATTGAACAGACCACTATGATTCCTACATATCATTCCTATGCTCTTTGACAGTTTCTCATTGACAAGACGAAGTGTAGCTCCAACAGATATTGTAAACAAAGAGGAAGCTATCATTCAACCTTTCGTTACCTACTCTGACGTCGAAATTCTCTCCAAGGCTATTGTTGACAAGAACCGTGACACTACGGGAGTAGTCTACACTTTTCTAAACACGCATGCAGCTTTCGCTCTGCAAGTAAATGCAGCACCCCTCAACGTCTTCGAACGTGTACAACTTGTCCACTCCCGGAAAAACATACAACACCCTCCAAGACAAGGTCATGCTATCGAAAAGTGATATGATAGGTAGTTCATCATTGTAGGAGTATATTACAAAAAATCTGTTGAAGTGAAACACCCATGTCACAGCAAAGAATGCCGAAACAGTCGCATCAATACAAAGTGCATTCCGCCCTGCCGGTAACGCAGACAAATTATGATAGAAATGCTGAATGGCATCCAGCGAAAGAATGATTATCCCGACAACCTAGCGCCATTTGTTGCAATGCAGTACTAATTCGTGCTGCCCCTGGAGTACGAGTAAGTTCCCATTTTTGCCCACCCGGTTAGCCATGCGGTCTAACTCACGGCTTTCCGGATTGGAAAGGAGAGCATGGTCTCCGACACGAATCCTCCCGGCGGATTAGTGTCGAGGTCCGGTGAGCCGGCCAGTCTGGTTTTTAGGCGGTTTTCCATCTGCCTCGGCGAATGCGGGCTGGTTCCCCTTATTCCGCCTTAGCTACAGTATGCCGGCGATTGCTGCGCAAATAAGTTCTCCACGTACACGTACACAACCATTACTCTACCACGCAAACATAGGGGCTACACTCGTCTGGTGTGAGACGTTCCCTGTGGAGGTCCACCGGGGACCAAACCGTAAAATAAGCTTGAAAGAGTGGTTCGGTGTGGGGCGGCGGAGGGATGAAATGGACTGCGGTGTCGTAGTGGGTTTGTGGACCACTGCGCCTGCTGCGCGGACGGAGCCTCTCCGTCGTTTCTAGGTCCCTTGTTAACATACAATACAAGTTCCCGATTAATCATGTTCCACACGTGTTCAATTGGCCACAGATCTAATGATTTTGCCGGCCAGGGCAGCTGCTGTACAGCACGAAGAGCTTGTTACGTTGTAGCGGCCGTATATGAAGTGCAATGTTCTTCTGAAAAAAGCACATCATCTCCTTGTCTAAGAAAGTGCAGTAGCGTGGGGATACCAACCTGTGCAATGCAGCGGGCACTGGTTACTTAACCCGCCAGAAACACCGAGTGCTGCCACGAATACAAACTGATGGCTGCCCACCTCGTGAATTCTGGGATTGGACCTCTGTGTCGTGGACGAATGTGCCGTAGAACAGGCAGTTCACCAGATCTGCGCCTTACGTGTGTGCGGCCATCACTTGCACGCAGACAAAACCTGTTCTCATCACTGTAGACAACTGGGCGCCATTCCATTCTTGAGTCGAATGCTTCGCGACGTCAAAATAGCCATGCCTGGCAGTACCCCGATCTCAGTGCCATTCTCGCCAGAGGTATATGTGATCTTAATCTTACCCAGTAGTCGCTAATGACACCACAGGTGCAGTATGTGCCTGGATTTTGTATCGGTGATATTCGGTCGGCCCTGCGTCGATCTTGACGGGTGCCTGTACTACATGGACATCCACAACCTGGTCTAAGGGTTTGGGAATGTTACTCAGACCGCTGCTGAAAGCAGGAATACACCCCAGATACACTGTGACCAACATGTGCAGCATTCCGCACAAATGTCCATCCAGCTTCCCATAGGCGTAGAATGTGAAGTTGTTCACCAGGAGTACGTACTCGTCAGTGGAGCATGGCTGTACCCAAGGGGAATGTTGGAAGCCCAGCTCATCCCTAACTAAGCACATTTACCGCAAGCAGAGTCGAAACAGAGGGTGGATACACAGGCCTTCCGAGCTCCGTCTGTACGCCAATGACCATAACAAATGAATTATAACGCATGTATCATACACAGTCATTCAGGGTACTCATTTTCTTTGCAGTGGTGTACTAGAATAGTACCGTTGAATGAAACAACAAATCACGGTCTTAGTAAGTCGAATGCAGTTGCTATTCGTTGAGCAATCTCAGGCTCACTGTGAGAGTATTACACTCAGTCGACAGTACGGCCCTCTCAATATCCTGCCTTTACTTCCGCAAATCAGTGACCTACACTACTGTCTCGTGTTGACGCCACGCCTTCAGCAGTGCTATTTCATTTGCTTTCCACTAACGAGTCAGTAAACTGTCGTGTATGATCTTGACAGTGGGCTCGCCTGCACATGATACAGCGAAGTTGTTTCAAGACGTTAATAAGACGGCACGTTGTTGTGGCAGGCGTACAGCTTTTTGTGGACCTCCTGCACTTGGACGCGACTGAAAGACGACGCCTGGGCGTGAGGTTTCTGGGACGCGGAGCCGGCAGCTGCCGGAGCACGTCCCGCCGCGGCGCCCGTGGCTTGGGTTGCCGCCTCGGCGCGCCAGCTGCACAAACAGCGCCCGACACTCCCTCGGCCGAGCCTCTGCACTGGGAAGCCATATGGCATACGCTCTGCAGTCGACGCCGCCTTCTGCCCACGCGGTGATCTCACAGGGTGGGAGGCGCAGGTTCATCAGAATCAGCGTCGCATTTAAATAAACGCCAGGTAGCCTAGACAGGCGGTTTCGTGCTGTATTGCAGTTGTTACCAACCTGAGGATTAAGCAGTGTTTTGAGGGATAAACACCGGCAGGACTCGATTATCATTCAGTACGACAAAAAAGAGAATTAATTCCTACGACTTCCATTTCATCGCACTCTGACAGTTATTAGAACATCATCATCACAGGTGCGTAGCCAGCATTCTGTCGAAAGTGGAAGGGGATGGTCTGATTTGTTAAAGAGAATCTTACAAAGGCTATTTATTTCATTAATTCTGAAAATTTCCATATGGAGTAATAAACCAATTTAAATTAATCTGAGTTTTCACCAAGACAAGATATAATCTCCTTAGCCGGCCGTTGTGACCGAGCGGTTCTAGGCGCTTCAGTCTGGAACCACGCGGCTGCTACGGTCGCAGGTTCAAATCCTGCCTCGGCATGGATGTGTGTGATGTCCTTAGGTTAGTTAGGTTTACGTAGTTTTAAGTCTGGGGGACTGATGACCTCAGATGTTAAGTCCCATAGTGCTTAGAGCCATCTGAACCATTTTAATCTCCTTACTTAGGAGTGCTGTATGTTCGCAAATCACTAAGAAGCCTGATGGTCCAATCTCCTTTGACCATCCAAGGTCATTTTACACTCTTCTTCTTTCAGTCTGGATTTGAGCTTAGGAAGTGATCAGGAAGGCACGAGCGCAAAATTTTTGGGACACCATGATTATTACCGTAAGGACTTTT